>NW_006921730.1:7942621-7982088 GCF_000298275.1 Orycteropus afer afer
TATAGTATGTTATGCCAATTGAGCTTGATGTCCCCTGAGACTGCGGTCCCAAGCCCGCAGGTTCAACTGCTCTGTCCCTCTGGGTAGCTGGCTGTGACCAAGCAGTGACCACACCCTTGCCCCTTTTCAGCTCTACTATACACCTGGGAATTCTGATCATTCACATAAACTTATACGACCATTGTCTGCCAACCCTATATGTGTTCTTGGATACACTCCCCATTTCATAGACATACCTAATTGTTCAGCGTGTCCACCCATCTATCCACCCATATACCCATGTTACCTTCACTGACATTGCAGTACTGTATGTGCAAAAGGGTTCATATTTGTTGTCTGTACCTCCTATGTACCTCTCTATGTTTCTCATCCTCAGTGCTGCCATATTGGTCACTCCTATTTGGTACATTGCCCTTCTCCTCTACTTGTGAGTTCTTATAGAACTTACAAATACACTTGTAGAAGCATTATCTGCCAACCCTATACATGGTCTTGGGTACACTCCCCCCCTGCACAGACAAACCTAATAATTCAGCCTTTGCACTCATCTATTCACCTGTATATCATTGTTTGCCTTCACTGACAACGTAGTACTGTATGTGCAAAAGGTTAGGTTGAACCTTTTTGCACATACAGTACTGCATTGTCAGTGATGACAAACATTGATATACAGGTAGATAGATGGGTGGACAGGCTGAACTATTAGGTATGTCTGTGCAGGGGGGAGTGTGCCCAAGAACATGTATAGGGTTGGAGGATTATATTTCTACAAGTGTATTTGTGTGTTCTGTGAGATTTTCTTGGTATATAGTAGAGCTGACAAGGGATAAGGTTGTAGTCACTTCTTGGCATAGCCAGCTACCTGGAGGGAGCAAGTAGTTGGACCTATGGGCTCGGGACCAGGGTTGCTGGGGATATCAAGTTCAATTGGCATAACATACTACACAAAAACACTTTTCCACATCCTACTTTGTCAAGTAGTGATGGGATCTTAAAAGCTTGCAAGTGGCCATCTAGATGCAATTATAGGCCTCTCTTCATCCAGAGCAAAGAAGAATGAAGAACACCAAAGACACATGAAAACAATTAATTAGCCCAGGAGACTGGTACACAATGAGATCCTCAGCTTATATGACTGTGAGATCAGAAGAACTAGATGGTGCCTGGCTACCACTGTCAGCTGCTGAGGGTGGGGGTGGGGACAGGATCTGTGTAGGAGATCCTGGATAGAGTGGGAGAACAATGTGGAGCAAAACTCAAAATCATATAGATATACATTGAAAAAGGGCCCAGGTTTGCTGATCTGATAGAGCCTAATGGAACTCCAGAGACTGTGGCCCCAAGCTACCCTTTAGGTCTGGAATCACATCCATTTCTATGGCTTCCAGCCAAACAAAAGACAACATATGAGCTGAACATTTACATTAGGTAGATACCCTCCTTGGAGAGATCTATCATGGGACAATAGAAAGGCTGTGTTTGCACAGGGAGACAGCTCAGGGGGCAGGAGTGCATGGGAGGGAAGGACACAGGGAAGAGGTGGCTATGGGGAGGAAGTGGGAGGAGCGCTGTTGTATTGTGGGAGGTTGCAGTCAATGTCATGAGACAAAGTATATGTGAACTGCTGTATGGAAAATGAATTTACTCTGTAAACTTTCACCCAAATCACAAAAATATAAAAAAATATATTTTATTGTATTTTTGGAAAAAATTTACATAGCATATTAGGTTCTCATTTCTATACCTATTATTCAGTGACATTGGTTACACTTTTCACAGTGTGTCAGCTTTCTCTCACACAGACACAGACACACACACACACACACACATGCACGTACATATTTGTTTACAGAAACACCTGTACATGTGCATATATATATTCATATGTACTTACCTATGCATATATAAACAGCCTTATCTACCTATATAAGCAAACACATGGTTTTTGATTGTTATTACTGATGTTGCAGGAATTTGAATTTCTGATAATTTTCCAGATGATACTGATGTGGTCAGTCCTGTCCATGGACCAGATTTTGAATAGCAGTTGTTTAGATTCACAGAACCAACTCCCTTCTCTTGTGTCATTCTTTTTCATCATGTATAACCAACAAAGGATCATTTTTATTCGTATAGTAACTAAGGAATATTTTCCTTTGGATTTTGGAAAATATAGTTCAAGAGTGTATTTTAAGGTTATGAATTTTACTTGTTGATGGTACATAACAACAACAACAAAATGTGTTTTTTGTGTGTATGATGTGTGACTCTGAAATTGCGTGGTAGGGAAACGATACTGGGAGGATAAAGCCTCAGAAATCAACATACTTAAAACCAGTAAGAAATTGTGATTAATGAAAATTTATAAAAAATTATTATTACCACCTTGATATCTGTTAAGATTTTTAAATTTAGAACAGAATTTGGGATTCATAAATAGTTACTGTTTTAGAGAGAGTAAATCTATATATTATTGAATCAGGCTTTTATTTTTGTTTTTCCAGATCTAATTACTTGTTTGGATACTGCATCCAATTTTGTGGAACCTGAGTTCAGGTATGATCATATATGTGATTTTTTTTTTTTTTTTTTTGCTTAAATATAACTCTGTTTTGTAGAATTACGTTACCCCAAAATGGTCGTCTAAGTCCTACCCCTAGTACCTGTGAATATGACGTTATTTGGAAATAGAGTTCTTGCGGATGTAATTAAGGATCTCGAGATGAGATCATCCTAGATTGACTATGGCCCTAAATCCTTCTCCCAAGAGAAAGAAGACAGACACAAAAGGAGTAGGGGAAAAGTCCCAGTGAAAATGGAGAGAGGTTAGTTATACTGCCACCAGCCAAGGAATGCCTTATGCCACCAGAAACAGAAAAGGCAAAGAAGGAATACCCCCTAGAGCCTCCGGAGGGAGCATGGCCCTGCCAGTACCTTGATTTCAGACTTCTGGCATCCAGTACTGTGAGAGAATAAAATTCTGTTGTTTTATGCCACCAGGGTTGTTGTAGCAGCCCTGGGAAACTAATGTATTCTTCATGTACTTGTTCATCTTCATTCTTTATACACTTAAGATGAATGTATTTTGTGTGGCACATCATTGTTCCAAGATTACATTACAGTTCATTTAAAGCCATTTAGTTGCCATGTTTAAAGTTTGCTTTAATTGTAGTATTGGGCACTTCTCCACAATGGAAGTATCATTTTAATATGCTTTCAAAGTAAAACCAGTGGCTCTTCAAAATCTGACAAAACTGCTAATAAAGGTAGGAGAGGACAGTTTACGCTATCATTGAAGTCTACATTATTGTTTCCCAAATAGCATTTATTCCCAGATACCACTGTTTCTCTGCTTCAAACCCTCGTCTCCTGTCTAGACTAGGATTAACTTCTAATTGAGCCTCCATTCCTAACCTTTGTTGGCTTTTTTTCTGTCCTTCACATTGCTGCCAAGGTATTCTCTAAAATATTTATCTGATCATTTCCCTGCTTATATCCAGAAGTCTGAGTACTTTAGGCTGGTCTTCGGGATCCTTCACAGGTAGTCCTTGGCCTGTTTTCCCTTATGTGCTCCATCTTGAAGCCACTCTGTATTATTTCCACTGCTCTGAGCTTTTAGAACTTTGGTCTGGCATCTCTTTACTCCTCTTTCTTTAACAAAATTATTTTCATCTTTTAAGACTCCCCCCAGCTTCCTTCCACTCCTCAAAGAACCTTAATTTTATCTTCAAGAATGGTTCTCTCTATCTGGGAAGGGTACCTTCTTCACACAGGTGCTTGGTTGAAAGGAGAAGCACTCACCAGAGGTAACCCTGGCATTTTTTCCTGGCAGGCAGTGCTGCAGGAGGGAGGATCATCCCGGCCTCTGGCTTGTGCCTTCTATCCTCTTCTCTAGTGGTGTATCACTTCTACTAGCTGATTAATGGTGTCTCCAGTTCCACTAATGATTGCTTACACTCTCTTCTCCTCACAGGAGCCAGAATTCTGTTTTCAAAAAAATATAAATCTAACCATGTTTGTAAGCTGTCAAAATCATTGAGTGGCTTGCCTTTTACTTAGAAATATAGTCCACACTTTGCCAAATCCACAAGGCCTTCAAATGATCTGGCCCTTGCCCACTTCTCCAGGTGCCTCCCAAATTAGCTTTATTCTTTGCTCACTGCACTCTTCCTGCACTGGTCATCTTTAGTTCCAGACTCTCACCAGACTACCCTGCTTCATGGGCAGGCACTTCCTTCCGATGGGTGTACATTTATTTCCCTCCACTTATCCTATGGTATCCATTAGCTGTCTGCTGAGACATCCCTTCCTCAGAGTGCCATTCTCTGACAGGGACATTGCAGAGTCATGCATAACAGTACAAACTGGTGCCCATCTGCCATTTGCCATCTGTGTGAGCTGGGCACATTATTTAACTTCTCTGTTCATCAATTCCTTCATCTATAAAGTGAGATAAAAATAGTATGTGCCACAAAGAGTTCTTACGAATGTTATTGGAAGCACATAAAACATTGTCTTGCTAAGCTTATTGGATGTTTATATTACTTTTATTGAGTTAGATTTCTCCCAGTTATTTCATAGAGCATCCTTTCTTCTTAAGAGTATATACTTGTAATTTACTATTTGTGTGAATATTAGTTTAATGTCTTTCTCCCCCACTGGAATGTGAGCTCCGTGAGGACAAAGGCTGTATTTTAGTTGATGTTTGTGAACCCAGTACCTTAGCATAGCACTTAATAAACAACATATAGACATTCAGCTAAATGTGTTCAGTAGATGGATGCGTGGATAGGTGAGTGAGTGAGAAAATGAATAAATGAGTGAATGCCAAACATTTTTAAATACAACTTAAATTAAAGCAATAGAGGGTGGTTGTTATTAGTTGCCTTTAGGTCACTTCCTACTCATGGTGATGACCCCATGTGTTCATATAGCTAATAAAACTGACGAAATACATTTTACAGTAGAAATGTATCTACTATTTATTGTTGTTGTTGTTATGTGCCATTGAGTCGACCTTGACCCATAGCGACCCCTCCTTGGGTTTCCGAGGCAGTATCACTACAGAAGTAGATTGTCCCATCTTCCTTCCGAGGAGTGGCTTGTGGGTTTGAACTGTCAGCCTTCTGGTTAGTAGTCACATGCCTTAGGCACTATGCCACCAGAGCTCCCAATGGAGGGCATTGTTGTTCTTGTTATGTGCCGTAGAGTCGGACCCAACTCATAGCGACCCCTCCTTGGGTTTCTGAGGCAGTATCACTACGGAAGTAGATTGCCCCATCTTCTTCCAAAGAGTGGCTGGTGGGTTTGAACCGCCAGCCTTCTGGTTAGCAGTCAAGTGCCTTAGGCACTATGCTATCAGAGAAAGCACTAAATAAAAATTTCTGTATTTTATCTTACATATTTTTAGTAATATTCATGACAAGTTTTATAGGAGGTTATAAATAGTAACAAAGAAAATTTAAGACTCACTGGTCCATAAGTGCTTTTTATATTGAAGTGAAAAATGGATGTGTGTTTTTTCATCTTTTTCCCCAGAAAATACAGTGTTAGCACCCTTTTCCTTGTTTTTATCTTTCAGTAAGTACTGCCCAGCTGGTTGTCTGCTTCCTTTTGCTGAGATATCTGGGACAATTCCGCATGGGTACAGAGATGTAAGTTGGATATAGATTAATTTTAAAGGTGTGGCATACTTTTTAAACTCCAGAATAGGTTATAGTAGGTCTTAATCTTGATTTTCATTTTCCAGGAATTGTTTATTTTCAGTAATATATAATGTTTTATTATCTTTCTTTTGTTACACAGCTGTTCTATGTTAAAACATTAATAATCTGTCCATGTTTATTTAGAAAACAGCCCAGATTGACTAATTTCTTGGGGAAGTATAAGTTGTCTTTTGTAATGAATTATCAAGAGAAAATTACGAATTAATCTTTTCTTTTTCCTTCCCTCAAGTCATCACCATTGTGCATGGCTGGTGTGCATGCAGGAGTAGTGTCAAACATTTTGGGTGGCCAAATCAGTGTTGTTATTAGTAAAGGTATACCATACTATGAAAGTTCATTGGCTAACAACGTCACATCTGTGGTGTAAGTATGCATGTTGGGTAAGGGTGGGCTAGGGACTGGCTAGACCTCAACAATATCACTGTTCATGATGTTCATGAAATAACATTAATCTGTACTAAATGTTCATAATTTGTATGTGCTCAATGCCTGAATACATTGGAGAGTTAGTTTTTTGAGTTCAGACAGTATGATACAACTTTAACGTGTTCTGCTTCAAAAAAGTAGTCATTTGGGTGGATGGTTTAGTTCTTTCTTTTCTAAGTTTTGAAATGGTTTGGGGTAGGAGTTTAGAAGTGTGTCACCAAATCTTTACTTTACTTCAATTTCAAGATCAGAATGCATAACTGCTCGTATATACAGGCCATATGATCTGGATGCAGTGAGGATAATTGAAATGCTTAGAATGTAAATTAAATTTTGATATAAATCAGAACTAGTAGTATTATGAATCCTTCTCTCATCCCAAGAGAATATTTTAAGAATGTACTTTCGTGACATCTGTGGTATTTTGCTGTTTTACAAAGCTAGGACGAGGTATCAACCCAGGAGAAATGATGATCCAATCATTAACCATTAATATAATATTAGATATCTCTTTTGATGAACCTTGCCTCTTAGGTCTGCTCAGTCATGCAGATAGTACTACGACTAATTGAAATCAGCTTCTCTTCAGAGTTCTTAGTTCCCATTTGGAAAGCAAGGGTATGACTTCTACTCAGAGTAGTAGAGAGCAAGAGTCAGCACACTTTGTCTGTAAATGGCCAGACAGTACATGTTTTAGGCTTTGTGGGCCTCACATGTCTCTATTACTTATTCTGCTTTGTTTTATTTACAACCCTTTAAGCATGTAAAAACTGTTCTTTGCTCTGTGGCCATATACAATAGGCTGTGCATGTGATGTTTGCCACTTCTGGTGTAGAGTCAGCTACTTTCCATCTTTTGGTTTCTTCTAGATAATTTTATGCAGATGCTTTCATTCCTTTCTCCTGTTCTACCTTGGTGGGGGGAATATATATATATATATATGGTAGTGGTGGTGGTGGAATTTGCTCAGATTAAAAGAAGAAAAAAAAAAAAAACCCTCTTGTGTTGGTATGAACATTGGGCTAACATAAAAGAGTATACTGATGATTTTGTCTCTCCCAAGTTTTTGCTGGCCCACCAGCCACTCCTCAGAAGGAAGACTGGACAATATACTTCTGTAGTGATTCCACCTTGAAAACCCAAGGAGGGGTTGCTATGAGTCAGGTTCAACTCAATAGCAGTGAGTTGGAGTTAGAGAATGACTTTTTCCACTTTTCTACTCTCACTACCTCATACTCTGTCCCATTACTTTGAAATCCAAATGCAGTGCTGCATTCTGATACTAAGACTTACTCTCAGAATGTCTCTTGCCTTTCAAAAATTCAGTCTGTTAGTAGCTATATTTTCTTCTGTTTACCCTGGAAAACTTGAGCCATATTCTCTGTACATTTAATTAAATTAATTAAATTAAATTCAGTCTGTTAGTATCTATATTTTCTTCTGTTTACCCTGGAAAACTTGAGCCATATTCTCTGTAAATTAAACTCTTTAGTATGCTTTCACCAAAAGTAGTTGCCCCAGAGTTAATTTATTTCATGAAAAAGAAATAAGTTTATTTTTAATATTACATGAACACATTTTCACAGTCATGTGTGAAGCTAGGTACTAGATACTTACAGAGAAAGTTGTTCATGCTGATTTCAGAAGTTGTTTTGCTTGGAAGTGAGACTTTTTTTCAGGGACAGGCAGAAGGATCAATTTCAGTTATCTAATTTGTAGCTGTTGAATATTTTTATTTCTTTTAATAGTAAAATGAAAACAAAAGCAAAAGTTTCACTAAGAAATATATGGGAATGTCATGTATTATGTGAAAGTCACCAAAAACCTCTTTTTCTCTTTCAGAGGACACTTATCTACAAGTCTTTTTACATTCAAGACAAGTGGTAAGCCTTTCATAGACTTTTTTAACATATAAATTGTATAATCTAAAAACCAAACCAAACGCACTACTGTCCATAGCAATCCCCATTAGGTTTCCAAGATGGTAAATCTTTACAGAAGTTGATTGCCCTGTCTTCCTTCTGCGGAGTGGCTGGTGGGTTTGAACCTCTGCCGTTCTGGTTAATAGTCAGATGCTTTAGGCACTGTGCCACCAGAGCCCCTTAAGTTGTATAATAGCTAATATTAAATATTATTTGAACACTTGACTATATGCCAGGCACTATATCAGTTGTTCTTTTTTTCCCCTGCACTTTCTCACTATAACACTAGGACATAAGTGAAGTACTTAACAATATACTGAATAGAATAAATTGAAGGTGTTCACAGTAATGGAAACTGATCACATAAGCAGGGAGAAAAGTTCCTTAGCAATTTGTCAGAAGTAATTAATTAATTCAACAGAAACTATTTATCGAGTGCCTTTTGTTTGCTAGGCACAAGTGACCAAAATAAATAAAATCCTGCCCTCCTAGAGCTTGCATTCTGGTGGTGAGAGATTATCAAGAAATAAATAAATAAATATTATTTACAGTATGCTGTTTACAATATGGGAGCTCTGGTGACATAGTGCCTAAGACATTTGACTGCTAACCAGAAGGCTGGCGATTCACACCCACCAGCCACTCCTCAGAAGGGAGTTTGGGCAATCTACTTCTGTAGAGATACCACCTGGGAAAACCAAGGGGAGGTCACTATGAGTCAGAATTGACTCCGCAGCAGTGAGTTTGGTTTTTTGGTTTATTTACAGTATGATGAAAACTCTAAAACTAAAAAAAAGGAGCTCTGATGACAGAGTGCCTAAGGCATTTGACTGTTAACCAGAAGATTGGCAGTTCAAACCCACCAGCCACTGCTCGGAAGGAAGATTGGGCAGTCTACTTCTGTAGTGATAGAGCCTTGGAAACCCAAGCAGGGGTTGCTGTCAGTTGGATAAAAGACTTAAAAAAATAATTGCAAGGAATGCAGGAGGAACTGGTTTGAAATTTTAAATAGTCAGGAAAGGCCTCATGAAAAATGTGACATAGGAATAAAATCAGACGGTGGTAAGGTGAGTTGAGTCATCCGTTGACCTGGGAACGGTGTTCCAGGGAGAGGACCATGGATCACCCTTGACTAATGCTTATTGCAATACATATGTTTGTAGATTTCCTAACAAGACACAGAAGATGAGCATTTGCCTAACAAGTAACTTGCCTAATTTTGAAATTTTTTTATTGTAGTATATTATTAGAATAATATATATTAACTAGAAGTGAGATGGACAGTTTACAGTAGGCAGGTTTATGTAGATTTTGAAGTTGTGTCTGAAACCATATTATTATGCTCTTCTTTATTTCAGGTTGCTATGGAACACTTGGGATGGAATCTGGTGTGATTGCTGATCCTCAGATAACTGCATCATCTGTGCTGGAGTGGACTGACCACACAGGGCAAGAGAACAGTTGGAAACCTGAGAAAGCCAGGCTGAAAAAACCTGGGCCCCCTTGGGCTGCTTTTGCCACTGATGAATATCAGTGGTTACAAATAGATCTGAATAAGGAAAAGAAGATAACAGGTTAAGAGACAGAATTTTCTGGAACAATGTATAGTTGTGATTGTATTTGGAAACCTGGTAGTAACTACAGTTTTCCTGGAAAAATCACTGAAAATTTAATTTTAAGTTTAAGTTTTCTTTACTGCTGTTAGTATTACTAGAGATGGTTTTATAAAATATGACAAAGGAGAAGAGGTAATATTTCATTCTTAATTTTTTATTAGTAATAAACCAAAAAGAAAAAGTTGATTCTTACTCATGATGACCCTTTTTTGGGACAGAGTATAGAACTGCCCCATAAAGTTTCCAAGACTGTTAATCTTTACCCTCATCTTTCTCCTGTAGAGTGCCTAGTAGGTTCAAAGCTTACCTTTGGTTAGCAGCTCAATGCTGTAACTGTTATACCACCAGAACTCCTTTAATAGAACTTTACTTTTAAGGTAATACTGCCTTAAATAATCTTATTAATATTATTTTTTATTAATAGTATTAAAATTCCTTGTGTGTGTGTGTGTGTATGATTTGGGTGAAAGTTTACACAGCAAATTTATTTTCCATACAGCAGTTCTTACATGTTTTGTTTCATGACTTTTACTGCAAAATAACAACCTTCTTCCCACTTCCTCCCTGTGGTTACCTTTTCCTTGTGTTCTTTTCTCCTATGCATTCCTTCCCATTGAGCTATCTTCCTGAAGCTGCCCTTCTGATCTACCATGAGTGATTGATCTAAGGCGTGTATCTTCCTGGTATAAATGTTCACCTTATATGATTACATATTGTTGGCTGGAAGCCACAGGAGTGAGTTCAATTCCAAGCCTGAAGGGTGACTAGGAGTCATAGTCTTGGGGGTTTCACTAGTCTCTGTGACCAGTAAGCCTGGTCTTTTTTTTTTTTATGATTTTCAATTTTGTTCCACATTTTTTCTCCCACTTTATCCAGTATCTCCTGCACTGATCCCTTGCCTAGTGGTTGCCAGTGGTAGCCAGGTACCATCTAGTTCATCTGGACTCAGGGTCAAGTAGGCCGAGGTTGACATGGTCCACTAGTCCCTTTGACTGTTCCATATGTCTTTGGTTTTCTTCATTCTTCTTTGCTCTGGATGAAGAAAGACCACTTATTGCCTCTAGATGGCTGCTTGTAAGCTTTTAAGGCCCCAGTTACTACTCATCAAAGTGGGATGTAGAACAGTGTTTTACTGTAGTATGTTATGCCAGTTGAGCTTGATGTCTCCTGCAACCATGGTCCCAAGCTCAGAGGCCCAACAACTCGCTTCCTCCGGGTGGGTAGCTGTGTGGTTAAGAAGTTATCATAACTTTGCCTCCTGTTGTAATAAGGTTCTTTTAAGGCAGTGTTTCAATAAAATACTATTGAGACATCTGAAATGACCATCTCTTACAGTCATTAATAGAAATTGATGTTCAAGCAATCCATTTTAAGTGCTGTAAGTTACAAATATTCCACATGTATCCAATATAAACTTATTTAGGGGAACTTAGCAAATGGTTATAATTATTGGTTGATATTCATTTAGATCATTTTAAGATTTTGCTTTAGTACTTAAATAATAATAGTGATTGTCTTTAATCTGCTCATTCCCTGCAAGGCATTCTTACTCAATAGTTGAAATATATTTCACAATGGTATGAACATGTTGTTGGTGTCGTTGTTATGTGCTGTGGAGTCAGACCCGACTCATAGTGACCCCTCCTTGGGTTGCCGAGGCAGTATCACTACAAAAGTAGATTGCCCAACCTTCTTTCCAAGGAGTGGCTGGTGGATTTGAACCGCCAGCCTTCTGGTTAGCAGTCAAATGCCTTAGGCACTATGCTACCAAAGCTCCTTGATATGAACATAGGCTGCCAAAAATGAAATAGCCCTTTCCTTATATGAGCCCATAATTCTTCCTGTCTCTGTAAAGGAACAAAGCCAAGGGTTTAGCAACTATTATCATGAAACCGTGCAGTTACGTATAGAAATGTCAGATATCTTTGAACAGTGCATCTCTGAAATTTATGCTTTGATGCTGAACACACTTTGCAGATCAGCGCTGTGTACACTCATAAGAGCAACCCTTCATTTCCCAGGCATCATAACCACTGGATCTACAATGGTGGAGCACAATTACTATGTGTCTGCTTACAGAATTCTGTACAGTGATGATGGGCAGAAATGGACTGTATACAGAGAGCCTGGTGTGGAGCAAGATAAGGTAAAATGATTACCACAATATTTTACAAAACGTTTAGAATATGGGCCTTTTCCAAGGGTCACAAACTGTACAAAATATGTTAAAAATAACTTTGTTGTGACTGCCCTCTTGTGGTTATCATACGTAGTGTTGTTAATGGCTGCCTAAGTATAGTTAGAAAATTCTCAGTGATGCCAGGTCCCTTTCAATGATTTTAAGGGTAAGTATTCCTAATTTTTGCCACTCCATTTTTAACTGGGTCGTTTAGACACTATTACGTAAGTCTAACAACAGAACTTGTCATTTCTTTGTCAAGCTTTTCTTATCACATGTAATCATGGAGAGCCTGATTGTTTCCCATTTTTCTATTTATGGGCAAAGAAGGGAAAGACAGAATAACTAAAGGCTTAATTACAGTAAGTTATAGGATGTAACAGGATTGGAAGCTCATTTCAAGATTATCCCACCAGCTTCCATCTTAGTAAACTTCTACTTGTTACCTAAAGAATTTCCTGAAGTTTTCTAGTCATTATGAAATTGTTTTACTTAGCAAAAAAATATGAAAATGCTGGACTAAGCCAAAGTAGATGACAATGGATAGAGGATAGGCCGAGGTGGATCCCATTCTCATCTTTGTCCCTTTCACCCAGGTTCCTGGCTCGTGATCTACCACAAAGGATCTTGTAACTGGGGCAGTCCCTGTCCCCAAGATAAATACCTTACTTCTAGAATTGTAATTATAGACTCATTTTTTTCAATGAAATGTCCCTGTGAATTTCGTTTTAATATTATATTGTCATGTCTCTCTATTATTATGTATGATTTGCTAATATATCTTCAGTTACCACTTTTTTTTTTTTTCCCTCTGTTCAGAAATTTCCAGGGCTCCCTATTAGCTTTTATATGGATCTAAACTCTTCTGCTGTTATTCAAGGCCTTCTTTCCTCCCTTCTACTTGATTTCACATCAACTTCATCTTTGGTGAGCCTCTACCCATTGGAGCAAATAATAATAGTGTCTCCATACCTATCCCACTTCTGCTTAATCCTCCCTCCCCAGTTTGACTACTCTTTATTCCTGGCACTTCCATATTGATTTGTATATTTATTATACTTGTAAAATATAATTAGTTTTTTTTGTAATTGCAAGAATTATCCATGCTTATAAAAACATCTAACAACATTGAATTATATTTCTGAAGAAAACATTTCTTTTTCCTTTTGGAAGATAATTTCACTGCATAAGGAATTCTTTACTGATTTTTTCTTTCAGTACTTTTGATGGTTGGTACATTATTTTCTCACTTGTATTGTTTTCAACAAGAATTTTGTAATCACTCTTCTTTCCTCTGTATGTAATGTGTCTATTTTCTTCCATTGCTTTTAAAGGTTTCTTTATATCATTGGTTTTAAGCAGTTTGATTATGATACGGTTTTGTGTAGTTTTCTTCATGTTTCTTTAACTTGGGCTTCTTTGAACTTCTTAGAGCTGTGGGTTATAGTTTCCATCAAATTTGCAAAACTTACTAATCAAATATCCTCCATTTAAATCTAATTACATAAATATCATGACCGTTGAAGATGTCCCAAAGTTTGTTGATTCTCTTTTTTTTTTCTTGGTTTTTAATCTTTTCCTCTCTGTTTTATTTTAGAAAATTTATATTGCTTTGTCTTCAAACTCAGTAATCTATTTTTCTGCAATGTCTCATCTGCTATTAAGCCCATCTAGTCCGTGGGTGGCACAAATGATTTTCACTGGACTACTGACCTAGAAGTTGGCAGTTCAAACCCACCCTGCGGCACTGCAGAAGAAAAGCCTGGCAATCTGCTTCCATAAAGATTACAGCTCAAACTGTGGAGCAGTTCTACTCTGTAACACATGAGTCAGAACGACTTAACAGCAACAGGTTGTTTTTATTCTCTTTGTTCGGAGTGTATTCTTTCTCAAATATTAAATTTCTTCATCTCAAGATTTTCAGTTTTGAGGTTATTTAAAAATTTCTCTATAATGCTCTTTAACATGCTTAAGCTTTTCTCTATCTTTTAGAACATATAGAATATATTTAAAATAAGTTTTAATGTCCCGGTCTACTAATATTTTCATATGTGCTAAATCTGGGTGTTTAGTATTGATTGATAGTTCTCATTTTAGGTCATATTTTGCAAGTCTGGTAATTTTTGGTAGAATGCCAGGCATTGTGAGACATTGTTTAGTTGTTTGGTGCTAGATTTTTTATTTAAACTTTTTTTGTTGTTTTGTTTTATTCTGGGGTAAATTAAGTTACTTGGAAACAATTTAATGTTTTCAAGGCTTGCTTTTAAGTTGTGTTAGGCAGGACCTGAGCAGCCTTTAGTGGGGGTTAGTTTTCTCCACACTGAGTCAGTGTTCTTCTCAATTCTCAATCCAAAATCCAATGTTTTATGAGGTTTTTCCACTCTTGACTATTGGGAATGTGTTCCCAGACCTGTGGGAACTCTGACAGTTGTTGTACTGGCTCCTTTCCAGTGTTCTTTCTCTAAGCACAGGTAGTTTTCTTAAGTGCAGCCAAAGATGTAAAGGGAAACCTTTACAGATGGCCACATTTCACTCCCCCCCCCCCTTCTAGCTTTCTTCTCTCCTACACTCTGGTGTGCAAGTTCTAGTTACCTTGCATTCCTGATCTCTGACCTCTGTCTCCTTTACTTAGAGAGGCCACCAGGCTCAGTTTGGGATCTCCCTCCCTCTATGTGACTTGGAAACTATCTCTAGAGATGGTATTGAGGCAATAGTACGACTTGCCTTAATTTGTTCCCCTTCTCTCAGGGATTATTATCCTGTGCTGCCCATTATTCAGTATCTGAAAATCATTGTTTTATATATTTTATCTAAAAAAAACAAACCAAACACTGCTGTTGAGTCGGAGCCCACTCATAGAAACCCCTCCTTGAGTTTCCGAGGCAGTATCACTACCAAAGTAGATTGCCCAATCTTCCTTCCAAGGAGTGGCTGGTGGGTGTGAACCTCCAATCTTCTGGTTTGCAGTCAAATGCCTTAGGCACTGTGCCACCAGTTTTTCATATATTTGAGGTGGGAGAATAGGTCCCATTCCTGTTATACTGTCATGGACAGAAACAGAAGTTCTTGCATTGAATGATATGAAATAACATCTTTTCCCTCACTGATACTTGCCTATCAACACCATCTTTCCCCAGCTCCTCAAGGATTCTTGTGGTTAACACTCCAGTGTGTGCATTTTCACACCTTTTCTAAGCATGTACACACACATGACCATACACACATACACACACACAGACAGCTTTGAATTTGTTTCCCAGAGTGGACTATATGGATAGATGAATGGACAGACACAACTTGCTTTCATAATATATTACTTTTTAATATGCCATGTTTGTGTATGCTGATAGCCAATAAAATCAATCTCCTTGAGAGTGGCGACTTTGACTTCCATTTCCTTTTTGCCCTCATGACACCTTGCAGACCTTCCAGTACACACAGGATTCTCCATAAATGCTCAGAGGTTAATTATAGCAAATCCTTTCACTGAGTTTTTTTATAAGATTTTTTTTCCTGCTAAGTTTTTGATAAAATTTAGACTGAAATATGGAGTAAGATTTCAGAGATCACTTTTATGTCTCAAAATGATGTTCAGCTATTCTTCCTATTCTACTAATGTATATTATATATAAAAAGATCCCAAATAAATTCCTTTAAATTAATTTTAGAGTAATATCTGAGAAAATAATGGCAATCTACTAGGTTGGAGGTTATTATAACTTTAAAACAACCCTTTTAGAAAATCTAGAATATTAACATTTTTAGAAATCTGTAATCTACTGCCATGGGATTCAGCCGGGAATAAAATGGCCATGATAATTTGAAATTACTTGATTGAGGTATTAAACATTTACTTACTGCTAAAAAATAAATCACTTTGATTGTAGGCTGAAGTCTGCTTCTTAATGATCTTCAGAAACTACCTAGATAATTTAGCCTGGAGCCATAAACTTAGGGTCACAAGATGCTGATTGATATTCCCACTCTGTCATTGATCAGCAGTGCAATCCACTTGCATTCCCTGAGCCATGGTTTCCTGTGCTGTATTTCATGTGGTTGTCAGAAAGAGCAAAATATTACATGAAAATCATTTGTAAATTATTAAGAGCTATTCATTATTTGTTTGAAATAGTTGAGGGAATAAGATTCACTTAAAATACTTCTACCTAAAGATTATGTGTGTAATGCATTTTTAATTTAGTTTTAATCATTAAATTAGGTATAGAACAGTGTTCAGTGTTTCATAGTCTCTTTCCTGGTTCAAGTCATCAACCATGAATGACAACTGCTTATAATATACCAGCTGTATTTATGCTGTGTATCCAGTAGGTGGTGGCCTGTATCTGTTAGGTAGTCATTAGTATTGTTAGTTTTCAGTCTATTTATTGAGAGAAAAATTACGAAAATTATACAAGTGAACCATTTCCTCTAAAGACTGCTTGTGTTCAGTTATGCTGTACTTGGAAAATAAAATGGATGTGTTTAAATATTTGGAAATTCCACAGGACTAGAGTTACTAATTTATTAATACAATAAACCTCACTGCAATTGAAACCTTGTTTCCAGATTGCCAACTTAGCAAGCGCTCTTGTTAAATTCTTAAATTTTCTTAAAGCATTTTCATATTCAGTACTTTTGTAAATTTTTATGAAGACTATACAGCTTTTTAATAGTTTTTCCTAACTATAATTAATTTATATACTTAATTTTTTTTTCTTGCTTATTGTCACACTTCGCAGATCTCATTTAAGACTCAGAGCGAAAAAAAAAAATACAGTTTAAGTGAAGGGATTCAATGTGATCTCTGTTGATGTAAAGTACCGATTTTTTGTTTTTTAAAGATATTTCAAGGAAACAAAGATTATCACCAGGATGTACGTAATAACTTTTTGCCACCAATTGTTGCACGTTTTATTAGAGTGAACCCTACTCAATGGCAGCAGAAAATTGCCATGAAAATGGAACTGCTTGGATGTCAGTTTATTCCTAAAGGTAAAGCAACCATGGCTTTTAAGACATGGTTTTTTCACTGGACTATTAATTAAAAATGGTTTTGTTCTCAGAGAACATAATTAAGAGTAATGTGAATGTTTTTGTGTGTAAGCTCTAATTACAGTATCTTCTTAAAGGTATTTCAAAAAATAATTATCTTGTTAAAAAGTCAGGTATTAGAGTGGTTTCCAAAATTACAAGTGGAATAAGAGATAGCACCATTCATGAAATAGTGTAATGAGATAGTTTGTAGGTTTAGTCTCAAACTTGGTAGTTTTTAATCAGCTCTTACATAGTATAATATTTGTGTCACATAAAAGTTAAAGATTATTAACAGTAACCTTAATTTAAATGCCTTTAATTTGACAAATTAAGAAGGGAATAACCTCCCTCAATACTGTATACTATTTTAATACTACGTTCATTGTTGTGTCCCTACAATTTACCAAAATGCCTGGTACATAATGGACTCTTCATAAATATTTATTAAATGATAGAATAATATGTCAGATTATTGTGACACTTTTATAGCTTTAGAGTCCAACATCATCCTACACCCTATTATTCTCCTTCCTAGGAAGAGTTTCTTAGACAACTTATTTATTTAAAAATGTTTGAATCTGGGTATATGTGTACATTTAATGCAGAATATAATATTTACCCTCCTCGTATAGTTCTCTCTGAGATTTAAAATCACTCTGCAGAATTAAGTATCCTATACAATTTTAAAGACATTTAGAATTATATTTTCAATTATGCTTTTATCAGCAAAATGTGTAAACTTTTCTGAACCATTTTTCAAGGTCGTCCTCCAAAACCTACTCAGCCTCCACCTCCTAGGAACAGCAATGATCTCAAGAATACTACAGCCCCTCCCGAAAGAGCCAAAGGTCTGCCTACTGTAAATGTGAGAGTTTGATGTCTCAAGTTTATCTTAATCAAGTTGATGGAGAGAAAAGAATAAAGAGTTTTTACATTCTTTTTGTCAAGGTCGTGCCCCCAAATTTACTCAACCACTACAACCTCGCAGTGGCAATGCATTCCCTGCACAGACAGAGCAAACAACTGCCACTCCTGATATCAAAAATACTACTGTAACTCCAAATGTAACCAAAGGTATGCAGACCCCAAGTTAATACCTATTACATAGTACTATTCTGGGTTTTTCTAACAAGTTTTCAGGTGTATTTCCCTCAGACAGTTATTTTGTTGTTATTGTTAGGTACCATCAAGTCAATTCTAATTCACAGCAACCCTATAAGGCAGAGTAGAACTGCCCCTGTAGGGTTTCCTAGGATTTATGGAAGTAGATCACCAGGTCTTTCTCACATGGTGCAGATGGTGAGCTCGAATTGCTAACCTTCCAGTTAGCAGTCAAGTACTTAACCATTGCACCACTCTACTCTGTCATTACTACTGCACCCCCCAAAAAATGACTCCCTTTCTTGGTGAAAAGACTGACTTCATTGATCTAAGTTTTATTTTTAGGTGCCATGTAGAATTATTCTTCAAATATTTAAAGATAGCTTTTCTTCACATTAAGGAGCTCTGGTGGTGCATTGGGGCATTGGTTAAGTCATTAGGCTCCTAAAGAAAAGGTTGGCCATTAGAACCCACCAGCCATTCTGCTGGAGAAAAATTTAGCAGTCTGCTTCCATAAAGATTTACAGCCTTGGAAACCCTATGTGGCAGCTCTACTCTGTTTTATAGGGTTGCTATGAGTCAGAATAGCATAGTGCCTAATGCACTTGACTGCTAACCAGAAGGCTGGCGGTTCAAACCCACCAGCCACTCATCGGAAGGAAGGTTGGGCAATCCTACTCCCGTAGTTATACTGCCTCGGAAACCCAAGGAGCGATCACTATGAGTCGGGTCTGACTTGACGGCACGTAACAGCAACAACATGAGTCAGAATCAATTCAATGGCAGTGGGCTTGGTTTGGGTTTTTCTTCACATATTTCACAGGAAAAGCTAGAAGCAGAAGCTAAAGCAAAGCAAGATTTCTCAGAGGCAAGAGACTCACAGTCCTACAAAGACTTTCTTACCAGAAGGTATGTGTTTGGGCAGAATCCCAGACCACATCCGTAGGTAGAAGAAGAGTTATTTAAAAGTATTGTTCACCTGAAGGTGCTATCATGGTGTAGTGGGTAAGGCATTTGGTTGCATATAAGTAGGTCAACAGTTCAAACCCACCAGCCATTCTGTGGAAGAAAGATGAAACAATCTGCTCTGTAAAGATTCACAGCCGTGGAAACTCAATGGGAGTCACTATGAGTTGGAATTGACTTGATGGCAGTGAGTTTAGTTATTTTTTTTTTTGTATTGTTCATCTTAAAAGGTGACTATAGGATCTTTGAATCTCAAGACTAAGAAGTATCCTGGAAGTCTTTTCTTCCAGAACTGGAATTCTTCTAAGCTTAAAAAGAGAGTAACAGAGAATATGTAAGTTTTTTCCATTGGAAACCTCCAGTCCCCTTTTGTTTGGGATGGTGGTATATTACTGTTTTTCATACCTGAAAGAATGTTTAGGCATTTTAAAGCCTGATTTGCACTGCATATTTCTGAACCTGATTGTTCTGTCCAGTCTCATAAATTCTAAGGAAAAAGCACATTTACTTTTTGAATTTTGTTTGCATGCTAGTCTGCATCATTATTTTTGTTTTGTACACTTCTCTTCCTCTATTTCCATAACCAGGCTGAAGAGTGATGCAAGAGAAAATCATGTAATGGTCGGATTTAGGTCACTATAATTTCCACGTACTTCCTCAGTGGGGCCCTTACCCTTGCCCAACAATCTGTTTTCCTAGTTGGTTCTCAAACAAAACAAAAAAAACCCACTGCCATCGAGTCAATGCATAGCGACCCTATTGGGTTTCTGCGGTCATAAATCTTTACGGAAGTAGATTGCCCTGTCTTCCTTCCGCAGAGTGGCAGGTGGATTTGAACCACTAACCTTCTAGCAACCACCAACAGTTTAGCAGTCAAATACCTTAGGTTCTCCACCACCAGAACTCCTTCAACAATACAAAAAACCAAACTCACTGCTGTTGAGTTGGTTCTGACTCATAGCGACCCCTCCTTGGGTTTCCGAGGAGGTCTCTACCAAAGTAGATTGCCCAGTCTTCCTTCTGATCTTCTCCATATTTTTCAAAACTTTGGCCCAGAGATCTTTAACTCTCAGTTACTCTCTGACCAAGAAAGTAGAAACTATTAGGAGGAAACTCCCTTTCTTTTGAGGCTACAAACTTACGTGTATCCTTTTGTCCCACCAAAACCACATTCATTTTCGTTGAGTCAATTATAACTCATAGCAGCCATACAGGATAAAACTTTCCCACAGGGTTTTTAAGGCTACAAATCTTTACGGAAGCAGACTGCTACATTTTTCTTCCATGGAGCAGCCGGTGGGTTCAAACCACCAACTTTTCAGTTAGCAGCTGAGCATTTAACCACTGTGCCACTGGGGCTTCTTTTCCTTTTGTCCACCTTATGGAAGACTGATTACTTCCCATGTGGTGTGGTTCCTCTCCCGTCCAACTTCTGAGAGGCTTAATGTTATAGATTATCTTCTTATTTTATATTAACATCTTTTCTCTTTCAGATAAAATTGTTAGGAGCAAATAAGATGAAGCAGGTTAGACCCATCATGCAGTGTCTGGCATTTAGCCCCAGTGACTATCAGCCATTGCTGTTGCCATCTACATGGCTATTTATAAATGTGAAGTGGGAGGAAGGGATGAAGGAAGAAACTCATGCCCTGATTGACCTTAACAGACTAATTTCAACATCTGGGCCCAGGGTTTCTTATCTATGGAATGAGATACAGAGAGTAGATATTTTCTTAGACCCTCACACCTCTAGCATTTGTATTGGTTTCTGACTTTTTCACACATACTTTGGAGTCTGTTTTCTGTGCTTAAGGAGCTCTGGGGACACTGTAAACCAAAAGATCAGCAGTTTGAACCCACCAGCCACTCTGTGGGAGAAAGATGAGATGGTTTACTTCTGTGAAGATTTAGAGCCTTGGAAATCCTTTAAGGTAGTTCTGCTCTGTCCTGTAGGGTCACTATAGGTTGGAATCAACTTGTTGCTGGTAGATTTGGTTTAGTTTTAGTCTCTATCCCCAACGCCTCCATTGTTAACCTAGGCCTTCAAACCAGATTATTCAGGTTCAACCCTCTGCTGAGAATTTGCATTTCCACTTTGGGTATACTGAATCAGAATCTATATTTTTACAAAATCCCCAGGTAATTCTTATGTGTACAGAATACATATATGTATGTATACATACTTAGGTGTATTCTGTATGCATAAGAATCATCTAGGGATCTTGTTAAAATGCGAATAGTGAATCTGGGGTGAAAGGCATATTCTTAGGAGGCAGCGAAACCAGAATGAACCAGTTTGAAGCATGTGTTAACTTGTCATGTCTATAAATATTTTGCTACCAGTTGCTACATCATTTTTTATTAGTAGATTGTGTTCCACTTTAAGGAGGACACCATGGTTTACTTATTTCCTCTCAGTGTTGGGTGTTTGAATTACTTCTGGTTTGTCACATTTGCTGAGATACAGGATTTGAACATCTTTAAAGATACAACTTTGCATGTCTTCTTAATTTTTTCCTCAGAATAAATACTATATGTGGACTTGCCAAGTAATAGGTTTTTTTACTTACTGCCCCACAATGCCAACCGAGAAACTAATAGCAATTTATATTCCCTTACAAACACCTGTTCCCTGACATCTTTATCAACAGTTAGTTGTTGTTGTTGTTGTTGGCTTTAACAGACCGAAATTTACTTTCTCACACTTCAGGAGGCTGGAAGTTTGAATTCAGAGTGCCAACTCTAAGGGAAGGCTTTCTTTCTCTGTCAGCTCTAGGAGAGGTCCTTGTCTCTTTCCAGCTCTTTTGTCTCAGCTGCCTAGTATTACGTTCATTTAGCATGGCATCTGTCTTCCCCCAGCTCTGCCCACTTGATTCCTTGCTATATTTACTCATCTACTCTTTTTTTGGTTTGTTGTTTTTCCAACATTTTATTACATTTTAGGTGAAAGTTTACACAATAAATTGTTGTTCTTTTTAATATTTGGCTAAGGGACTTGACTGCTAACCAGAAGGCCGGCGGTTCAAACCCACCAGCCACTCCTCAGAAGGAAAGTTGGGCAATCTACTTCCATAGTGATACTGCCTCAGAAACCCACGGAGGGAGGGGTCACTATGAGTTGGGTCTGACTCCAGGGCACATAACAACAACAGCAACAACATTTGATAAGCAAAATTGGCATCTTATTCTTGTTTTAATTTGTATTATTTTGATTACTAGTGAGACTAGCAAGTTTAGTGGTCACTTGCATTTTTTAGTATATTACTGGTTCATATACTTTGCTGATTTTTCTATTATTTTTTTAATTTATAAAGAGCCATAATATATTATTTCAATTTTTTATCATATATGTCGATAATATATTCCCCAGCTTGTATATATTACCAGAAAGCATAATACCCAGTTTGAATGATGATTTGATGAAATCTTTAAATCTATCCCCTTGTAATTTCTACCTCTACTGTTAATGTACTTTTTTTTTTTTTTTTAAATCATTTCAGATGTAGCACTGGCAGCAGTCCTTGTCCCTGTGCTAGTCATGGTGCTGACTACGCTCATTCTCATTTTAGTGTGTGCTTGGCATTGGAGAAACAGGTTAGTACAGAACTAATTCACCTAATTGTTCTGGAGGGGGTATGTTCAGAGTACTGAATGTGAAATAGCAACTAAATGTAGATCATTAAATACAATTCACTTTTTTGAGAAAGAGTTAAGTAATCATTAGAATAAAAATCACATAAATTTCTCCTTTATTTTCATTAAAAACAAGTCAATTCAACAATCAATTACTTGGGTACCTTCATTGTATCAAATTCTATGTGAAGCTCTGATTATCTAGAGATAAATAAGAATAATTTCGGGCATATAATGGGTGCTTAATATTATTTACTAAAACAATAAAAGAAATGATTCCTGGCTACAGAGTATTGATAGTTTAGCAGGATAGACTGACATAAGATCAAGAGCAATAATATGGTTTGATGAGCTTATTTATGAAGTGACCAATGATGTAAGAACTACAAGAGTTACCTCAAGTCTTTTCTTTAGGGAAAAAGTAATCCTCAAGTTTGTCCTTAAAGCAGAAATTGGAGTTGGTGAGATAGAGGTCTGAGAATGGCCCAGACCGAGAGAATTGCTTGAGCAAAAGCTCAGAGATGTGGAATGTAGGCAGATTTAGGAGTCATCCCATGTGGCCATGACATGGGGGAGGACAGAGATAACCACAGAAATGCAATCTGAGTGTGGTCAAGAGAGGCTTACTGGGAAAAAGGAATTTCGTTTCCATTCTGTAGATGGGAAAATCCTTGAGGAATGTTAAACAGAAGGGTGATATTATCAGATGGTGGTAGGATGATAGTGTCAAGAGTATGAAGGTACATTGAGAGGAGAGAGACAGGAAGAGTTAATGAGAGGAATTCAGAAACAATGTGCTGAGTGCAGGCAGGAACTTAATGGAGCTGACTCCAGGAGAAGAGATGGAGGGGGAGATGTTTCGGAACATCAACAGGATGCCAGACTAGTCTGCTGAAGAAGAAGGAGGAGGAGGAGGGCTCTTGGAAGATATGAGATTTTTGGCTTGTGAAACTGGATGGGTAGAGATGTGATGAGTTAACAGAAGAAGGACAGGTTTTATGGAGAAAGAGAATGACTTTTATTCAACCATTCAGCAAATACTCGAGCACCTATCCTGGGTACAACAGTGGGCTCAAACATACCAGTGATTATGAGGATGTCGCAGGACCAGGCAACGTTTTGTTCTATCACAGGTTAAGTAGTTGAAAGTTAGAGCCGACTCAGTAGCACCTACAAACAACAACACAACTCTGTGCCAAGTATTGTGCCGTGTACTGGGGGATCCATTGCTGAACCTCACAGCTTACAGATTGGAAGAAGAAACAAAGCAGAGCATTGTGAGCCAGAATATGTGCCATGGGGGAAGCTGGAGGAGCATGTGGATGCCATGTTCATGGTGCTGAGGGAGGCTCCTAGGTGTGTGAGCAAAGACTCAAAGATGGCAAGAAGAAAGACGGAGAGGAAAAGTGCTTTAGGAAAGTCCCGGAGAGGAAAGCGCACGATGTGCTCAGGGAACTGAACAATAGTAATGATGAGAAAAGCAGCAGCAGTAGAGCTAATTTTGAGTGAAATTAAATGCTGAATTTAGGCATTATTCTAAATGCTTTCCATGTATTTACACATTAAGCCTCACAACAGTAAATGGTAGAGTAGAGATTGAACCAGGCAGTCTGGCTTCAGAGTCCTTGCTCTCACCCACGGCTGCAGCTGAAGATATAACCTCATATGGCTAAAGCACAGGGTGTGAGGGTGAGGATTGGTGGGGTGCGACTATGGGAAGGAGGCAGGAGCCAAGTCCTGAGATTAGTTTGAGATGATGTTTAAGGACCCTGAAGACATTCATACTCCCAAGGGGGAGTTGGAAAACATGCCTGGTATTCAGGAGAAAAAGGTTTGAGCTAGAGAACTAAAGTTACCACTAAAAAAGCAGTTGAAATTGCTGACCATAGGCTTCATGAGGAGTGAAGGAGGAAATGTCATTAAGAGGTTATAGAAGGTAGGTAGGAAGAAAATTATGATAAAAACAGTGGCCGCTTAATGAATCGTTAACCCATCCATGCCAGACATTTTACATGTAATGAATAATCTAAAGTTTTATCATTTGAGATTAAGTATGTAATATAAAACTCTTTGTAATAAAACCCTTGACTAATACACATATAATTAAATTTGTTGTCCTAGAAATATAGAGCATCTAACTTCTGTTTTGAAAAGATTATTGATTTAGTTTTATTGGTAAAGATTATGATAATTAGATCTTCAAGGAGAAAAGTACTTATAAATTAATAAGCCAGCATTTTATTATGATTTCTTTTTCATTCCAATTTTTAATTAATATCTTCAACACTTACTGTATGTTCCACAAATTTTACATTATACTTTACTTTGAAATAATGAAATAATTACATTTTAAGTACAGTCAGACTTTAAAATGAAGGCGCTATTAATATGTATATTAAAGACATGGTATAATACTGGAGAAGAGTGTTACTTAAGGAAAAGCCATATTTGTGATCTTGAGCAAGCTAGATAACCATTTCTATATTAGACTAATTTCTGCTTTCTCTTCTCTTGCTAAGCATTAATTTTAATTAGTTTTTAGATAAATACTCTTGAGGAGCTTTAGTTACATAGTGCCTAAGGCATTTGTTAACCAGAAGGCTGGCGGTTCAAACCCACCAGCCACTCCCTGGAAGGAAGATTGGGCAATCTACTTCCGTAGTGATACCACCTTGGAAACCTAAGGAGGGGTTGGTAGGAGTCGGATCTAACACAGCAGCAGTAAGTTTGGTTTTTTGGGTATACTCTAGAATCAGAAAGTGTCCTTTTCTTGGCTTTTTTTTCTTTCATAAGATGCTCTTGGCAGCCAAACCTATTTCCATGAAGTCAATTTCAACTTACAGCATCCCTGTAAGACAGAGTAGCACTTAACTTCCCTATATATTTTCTTAGGCTGTAATCTTTATGGGAGCAGATCATCAGGTCTTTTCCCCACAGAGCCATTGGTAGGTTCGAAGTGCCAGTCCAGTTACTAGCCAACCACTTGACCACTGCTCCAGAAGAGGAGGGAAATTTCTCCTAAGGAGGGTGTGTCAGCATTGTGACGGATTGGGGTGGCAAGAATCTTCTTGGCATACGTAGCTCTCACTTCACCAGAGACTCTGATGTGCTTGTCAAGCCTAGAGAATCATGTTTTCTCCTCCTTCCATAATTTGTCACTGTTGTCTTATCCTGGGATGGCTGGGGGAGTTAGTCTGTACAATTGTGGTATACAACACCCTAATCTTCTCTGGGGCAAAGAAGATAGAAGGAAAACAGGAAGTTGAAAAAAGAACAGTACAGAATAGAAAACCAGAAGGAAATGTTATTTTGTTGTCATTCTGTGAACTTTGTGAATGGATTGATTTGTGTAACTTATATATGAAAACTAGCAGAGCTAACATGATTTTCACCAGCTTGCCCATAACCCTTTCATCTGGTCTGGGTCTTTGGTATGATTCAGTCTTTTCAGTTTACAGATCTTGTCTTTTTTATTCCACCATCTCTTTTCAGTGTGTAAATTAACTTTCTGAGGAAATAGTTGTTTAATATTTATTGAGAATCCAGAATCTATGCACCTCAGCAGTGGCAGCTTTAAAAGTCAAATAAAATAAGGACTCCTTGGGTAGATTCCAATATTAAATGGATTTCTGTAGCTGATTCTTCTCATTTTGAGTTGTACCACATCAGCCAATGAAGGTGCTAGAAACTTTACTCCATCCACGTCATTGTTTTCTACTTAGAGCAGGCAGCTTTTCTCCAGTCATATTTTGAGTGCCTGCCAGCCTGAGGGGCTCATCTCCTGACGCTCTATCAGATAGCATTCTGCTGCTCTTCATATGGCTTTCGCTGCCAGAATATTTGGAAGTAGATCACCAGATCCTTCTTCGTAGTCTTTCTTAGTCTAGAAGCTCTGCTGGAACTGGACCACCATGGATGACCCTGCTGGTATTTGAAACAAAAATCACATAGCCTTCAGCATCACGGCAGCATGCAAGCCACCACAGTATAACAGACTCACAGACAAGTGGTGACATGAGAGATTTTAAATGTACAAACTAAACCTAGGAAAATTGGAAGCAGTCAAAAATGAAATGTAATGCTTGCAGAAAGATATGCTAGAAATTAGTGAACTGTGATGGACTGATTTGGCCATTTTGAATTGGGCAATCATATGGTCTAATATACTAGGAATGACAAAGAGGAATGGGTTCGCAGCCATTGTCTAAAAGAACATTTCAAGATCTATCCTGAAGTAGAGTGCTGTCAGTGCTAGCATAATATCCACACAGCTACAAAGAAAGACAGTTAATATGACTATTACTCAAATTTACACACTAACTGTGAATGCCAAAGATGAAGAAATTGAAGATTTTTACCAACTTCTGCAGTGTGAGATTGATCAAACATGCCATCAAGACCCATTGATAATTCCTGGTGATTAGAATGAGAAAGTTGGAAACAAGAAGGATCAGTAGTTGGAAAATATAACCTTAGTGCTAGAAACAATGCTGGAGACATGATAGAAGTTTTCAAGATCTGTAACCTATTCATTGCGTATACCTTTTTTCAGTAGCATAAATGGTGACTGTGGACCGAGCCCCATGGAATACAGAAGAATCAAATTGACTACATCTATGGAAAGAGATGCTTGAGAAGCTCTGTATCATCAGTCAGAACAAAGCCAGGACCAGACTGTGGAACAGACCATCATTTATTCATATGCAAGTTCAAGTAGAAGCTGAGGAAAATTAAAACGAGTCTATGAGAGCCAACATCCAACCTTGAGTATATCCTGTGTGAATTTAAGAGATCATCTCAAGAATAGATTTGACACATTTAACACTAATGACCAACAGCCAAATGCCTTAACTACCATACCATCACAGCTCCTTGAAGAAATCAGAAGGTCATTAAAAAGACAGGAAAAATAGAAAAGACCAAAACATGTCAAAAGAGACTCTGAAGCTTGCTCTTGAACATGGAGTAGCTAAATAGAATGGAAGAAATAATGAAGTAAAAGAGCTAAAGAGAACACATAGTAAATAAAGTATTATAATAAAATGTGCAAATACTTGCAGTTAGAAAACAGAAGGGAAGAATATGCTTGGCATTTCTTTAGCTGAAAGAACTGAAGAAGAAATATGAAGTCTCTAGTTATGACACTGAATGCCAACATACTGAATGACACAGGAAGCAGAGTCACTGTACCAAAAAGAATTGGTTAACATCTAACCATTTCAGAAGAGTAGCATGTGATCAAGAACTGAAGGCATCATTAGTGAAAAACAAGGCTCCAGGAATTAACAGGATATCATTTCAGATGTTTCAACCAACAGATACAATGCTGGAAGTGCTCACTTGTCTATGCCAACAAATTTGGAAGACAGCTACCTGAAAAAACAACTGAAGAGACCCATATTTATGCCCATTCCAAACAAAGAATGCAGAAATGATCAAACAATATCATTAATATCACACACAAATAAAATTTTGCTGAAGATAACTCAAAAACGGCTGCAGCAGTACATCAACAAGGAACTGCCAGAAATTCAAGCCAGATTCAGAACAGGATGTGGAATTTGGTATCATTGCTAGTATCAGATGGATATTGGCTGAAGACAGAATACCAAAAGATACTTACCTATGTTTTATTGACTATGCAAAGACATTTAACTGTGGATCGTAATAAATTATGGATAATATTGTGAAGAGTGGGAATTCCAGAACACTTCATTGCATTCTCATGTAGAACCTGTATGGAAACCAAAAGGCAGGTGTGCAAGGAGAACAAGGCAATACAGAGTGTTGCAAAATCAGGCAATGTGTGCGTTAAGGTTGTATCCCTTCACTGTGCAAACTCAGTCTCTGTACTGAGCATATAATCAGAGAAGCTGGATTGTAGGAAGAAGAATGTGGCATCAGGATTGGAGGAAGATTCATTAACAGCTTGTAGTATGTGGATGGCACACCCTTTCTTGCTGAAAGCAAAGAGAACTTGCCGCATCCGGCAGAACTGCACAGGTCACGAAATGAAGCGACACGAAAAAATTAATAGTTTTCTTTTTTATTATTTAAGGAACGGGGGCCAGGTGGACACCCTGCATATTCTGCGAGAGGGACCCCTGATGCATCTGCTCTGCTTTATTTATACATAAGAATACAATTACATCATTATTCTTGATATTTCTTTAAAACAATCAAGTATTCAAATATTGTTTTACAGTTAAATCAAATATTTCCTTCTAAAAATCAGTTATTAATTAAAAGTTAAAGTTTTACTCTTTCCCGTACCCAAAGGCATTTTCCCAAGTCCAAATGTATTGGATAATTAATTAGGTTAACATCTCTTGCAGGATTAGCAAATAATCACTAAGATAACTCATTCTAAAACATAACATGATTGTTAAGGTACATGATTCCAAAGAATGGTTTCTAAGGTATACTATTCTTTGGGCAAAACGTTATTCCAGGGAAACAGGTTAGCAAACATTCTGCTGGGGCAGCGTTCCGCCCCAGGAACACAAAACTGAAGCCAAGCATTCAACCGTAAGAGAGGCCTTGCCATCTCTTAAAGCAATCATTCAACCATGCATCTCTTAACTGTAGTTAGAACATGTGCCTTGCAATCATGTTCTTTTGAGGGTCTTTTTCTTAGTCTCCAACAAGAACTTGAAGCACTTATTAATGAACATCACAGACAATGGCCTCAACATGAAGAAAACAAAAATCCTCACAACTGAAGCAATAAACAACATAATGATAAACAGAGAAATGATTGAAGTTGTTAAGGATTTCATTTTACTTGGATCCAGAGTCAACACCTTTGGAAGCAGCAGTCACAAAGTCATACAACATATTACATTGGTCAAAACTGCTGCCCAAGGCAAACGACCTTGTTAAAATGTTTAAGAGCAAAGATGCTACTTTGGAAAGTAAGATGCACCTGCCCCAAGCCATGGTATTTTCAATAGTCTCATATGCACCTGAGAGCTAGACAGTGAATAAGGAAAACCAAAGAAGAATTGATATATCTGGATTGTGGTGTTGGCAGAGAATATTGAATGTACAGTGGACTGCTAGAAAAATGAACAAAACTGTTTTGAAAGAAGTACAGCTGGAATGCTCCTTGGAAGTGAAGATGGCCAGGGTTTGTTTCTCGTACTGTGATCATGTTGTCAGAAGGGCTCAGTCCCTGGAGAAGGATATTGTGCTGGGTAAAGTAGAAGGTGAGTGACAGAGGGGAAGACGCTCAATGAGATGGACTGCCACAGTGGCTACAGCTGTGCATTCACTGTAGGGCGACTGTGAGGATGGCGTGGGACTGGGCAATGTTTTGTTCTGTTGTACATGGGGTTGCCATGAGTTGGAACTTTACTGCACTTAACAACAACAACATTGGGAGTAGATTAGCATGTGGAAATGTGCACGCTTGATTAATTATTAACTTTGTTGTTTATTCTGAAGTTTCAGAGATTTCTTATCAGTGAATTCACTCTAATTTGCTGATTTCTCCTCCCTCCCCCATATTTTTCCAGAAAGAAAAAAACTGAAGGCACCTATGACTTACCTTACTGGGACCGGGCAGGTAACTTGTGTGTTCTGTTCATCCCTGTCCTTCAGCAGGAAGTGTCCCCATGCCCTCCAGGTGGCAGTAATGAAAGAAATTCATCCTTAGGTCCATTTGAACTCCCAATACTGTTAGAAAAGTGGCACTCCTCTTCTATTTGGCCCATTTTCACCCTTCTGCAAAATCCCTTCTGGTTAATAAGTGATGAAATGGAAGGTAATATATTTCTCATTGCACATTCTGTTCTCTTTTCTTCTGGAAAACATGTCTGGTTTCTCCTGTATATCTGTTCCTATTCAGGAGACCTATGTGAACACTGTATAAGAAACAAATGATTTTGGTTCAGTATCACAGTGTTTGTCACTTTGCTGTGGTCATTTACCAGATGGAGTGCAGCAGGTTAGGAATCTGACGTCTGACATCTCTATCATGATGAGCTGTCTCCCATTTCCCACCCTCACTACTAGAACTACTGTTGGGAACAAAGAGAATTCTCTGCTGTGAGCAGGGTAGACAGGGGCTGTGGTTGGGGTAGATTATGGTACTGCTAGTGCCCCACTGTGGAACTCAGTATTTTTTGAGAAAAACTTACTAGAAACCAGCTCTACAATAGATAGTATGTCTGGCTGCACTTTAATAGCAGAATTTGCTTCTGTGTATCTTTTATTGCCTTTAAATTTTATTTATTTTATTTTTTTGGAAATATACCCAGCAAAACAGATACCAATTCAGCAGTTTCTACCTGTAGAATTCAGTGACATTACTTACATTCTACACGTTGTGCATCCATTCTCGCCCTCCTTTTCTGAGTTGTTCTCCCTCATTCACATAAACTTGCTGCTTTCAAAGTTCCTGTTTAGTCTTTTGAGTTGGTGCAGTCAATTTGATCCCATAGAAATATTTCTTGAAGAGGCATAATGCTCAAGACATTTTTTTTTTTTCCCCCCACTAGTTCAGCTAAACTGTTGTTTGATTTTTAAGACTTCTGGGGATGTTTTTGGTTTAAAGTTTAAGTCTTCCTAACCTTTGATAGAGATTTCTACCATGTTGTGCTTTGCACTAGATATCTTCTATCAAAGCCGAAAACATGCTTAAGATAAGCTATTTTGTTACAGATATTTGTTTTGTTACAGGTATTTGTTTTTTTACAGAAATTCCTTAAATGTAACAGGATTTCTCCTTTGATAATGCTAACTCTTATCATTTGAGACATAGCTTTTTACTTAATGGCTTTTTTTCCCTTACAACCTCAATGAAGGTTGGTGGAAAGGAATGAAGCAGTTTCTCCCCGCCAAATCAGTAGAACATGAAGAAACCCCGGTTCGCTACAGTAGCAGTGAAGTTAATCATTTGAGTCCGAGAGAAGTCACCACAGTGCTGCAGACTGACTCCGCAGGTAACTCCCCAACAGCCACAGGCACTAGGCAGAAGAGGCTGTGCTTGCTGTCAAGTGTGTTGGGAGTTCGCAGTACCTTTGTCTTTTTCATGTTTAAATGAGCTAACTTCTAAGGCGAAACCACTTTTTTAAAAGATAACCCTGACAGAGTCATTTCTGTATCTTAAATGTTCTTCTCTCCGTAAAATTGGGCCATTCATTTCTGAAAACTGAACATTTTGTTTGTTCACCTAGGTTTTTTTTTGTTTTATTTGGGGAAGTTAAGAGGAGAGCAGGAGAGACATACAATAGGTGTTCCTTATACTATTATATTAACTTTGTACTTACTTTAAATATTTTTTAATATTTGAAAAAGGAAAACAAAAATCTCCAAAATGACTGTCCAAGACTAAGATTATTCCAACAATGGAATATTTCTCTGCCAGTGAAATGCTGTCTATAAATTTGAATAAGTTGCATAAACTCTTTATACACAGTTACATAACTGAGGCTTTCTGGCATATACTCAAAACCAAAAACCAACCTCACTTTCATCGAGTCGATTCTGACTCATAGCAAGGCCCTCTGGGTTTCCGAGGCAGTAAATCTTTAGGAAGTAGATTTCCCAGTCTTCCTTCTGCGGAATGGCTGTTGGGTTTTAACTGCCAACCTTCTGGTTAACAGTCAAACTAGATAACATAATTTTAATTTTTGAAGGTGGTTCTTGCACTTAGGAAATCCATACTGTGTTGATAGCAACAGAAATACTATAAAGAAGTATTTGCTTTTGATGTAAGCCTGCAACTACCACTCTTAAGTTATACGATCTCTGTATTCGAAAGATAATTTTCTGCTGTGTTTTTTGATATTCATAGAGTATGCACAGCCACTGGTGGGAGGAATTGTTGGTACACTTCATCAGAGATCTACCTTTAAACCAGAAGAAGGAAAAGAAGCAGGCTATGCTGACCTAGATCCTTACAACTCACCGATGCAAGAAGTTTACCATGCCTACGCCGAACCACTCCCCATCACTGGGCCTGAGTATGCAACCCCAATCGTCATGGATATGTCAGGGCACCCTGCGGCCTCAGTTGGTCTGCCCTCAACGTCTACTTTCAAAGCCACAGGGAACCAACCTCCCCCTTTAGTGGGAACTTACAACACCCTTCTCTCTAGGACGGACAGCTGCTCCTCTGCTAGGGTCCAGTATGACACCCCAAAAGGTGGGAAGCCAGGTCCACATGCCCCAGATGAACTGGTGTACCAAGTGCCACAGAGCACACAGGAAGCATCAGGAGCAGAGAGAGAGAGTGAATGTGATGTTTTTAAAGAGATCCTTTGAAGGTGATGCTGCTTTTCACAAAGCATCATTTTAAAGCACATGGCTTGTTTTTGCATTAGTAGTAGTAATATATAGAATGTATTATGTTATCTGTTACTACAGTTGTTGAGGAAAATGTGATAACCAAGGTACAGGAAACTACTAATCTTGCCATCTTGCTTTGAAGGTATAACTGGCAGTTACTGCTTGCCTGTTAAATTCTGAACATCCTGTTTGTTACTACTGTAAAACACTATTTTTAATACAGAAAAAAGCTCTCTATAATGCACTTCAAAGAAATTAAGACTCACTGAGAGAAAGTATTTATTACCAGTGCTGCAGGTACATTATGAACTCAAGAGATGGCTCTAAGCCTTTCTGGCAATAATGCATGGTACTGTTCTTGAACTATCTAAAGGCTTGAAATTCTCCTTGTGAAAGGTGGGTACTATCATGATGTTCTCCATTCCTATTCTTAGACTGCTTTTTAGATTTATTTTTTTAAAGAATTATAAGTTGTGATTAGCATCATTGTTTAGTTGGCAGCCATATACGGCTCTCTGTCTTTCATTCAGAAGATCTTTAGCTGGAAACCTCTGACTCATAATGACCAGGGTGACTGATTTTTCACTGCTTGACACTCTTAGGAGCTTTAATGCTTCATGGTACATGATCTGGTCTCATCCCTGCTCATTCTGCCTGGGGCACTTGGTGGCCAGAAGCATGCTTGTGTTTATAAAATGTTTGAGTTTTTTCAGTGGTTGAGGCTTTTATCAACTTGATCAACATCGTGAGTCCAGATTCTCTCATGGGGTCAGCAGTTCCACCCAGTGGCTCCACAGGAGAAAGACCTGGTAGTTTGCTTCTGTAAAGATTACAGCCTTGGAAACCGTACGGGGCAGTTCTGCTTTGTCGTACAGAGTTGCTATGAGTCAGAATCAACTCAGCGGCAGCAGTTTTGGGTATTATCTTAAAGTATTCTCTGTGAAAACAGGAACAACTTTAATTTAGAAAACTATAAAGGGGATTTTTCCCCCAACACAAGCCCTGACAACTTTATTTGCAATGAGATTTTTTTTCTGGAAGAGTTGTGAAAAGTTTCAGTGATTTGAGTGACTGCTATAAACATGACCCATTCATGTTTATCACAATGGAAGGCAAGCTTGTTCACTCAGAAATAATACCTATTACCTTTAAAAAGAAAGCAAGGAAAGTAACAGCCAGAGTTTCCTTCTTTGGATTTACATGTAAAGTTTTCTTTGAGTCTCAAAGTGTTTTTTTTAACTTTTAGTTAATTGAATAAAATAATTTTTAATTTCCATTTCTATAGTAAACTATTATGTGAAATATAAACTCAACACGTAGTCTTCAGTTCTGCCTGATTCTGCCCTATTTCTGTGTGGTGGGAGGCACGAGGAGTCCTTTATGTCATACTTAAAGAACAGATGTTTTATATATAGCATTTTTGCAAAAGGATAGCATCCTATTTTAGTAGTCATGTCTTGTGTTTGAGACCTTGTAGCAGTTTCTCTGCCACAATTCATGACCTATCCCTGACTAGTTTTAGAGTGAAACAGAAATCATCTGTAATTTATTATACTGTAGTGTAAAAATGGAGCCCCCCCCCCCCAATGTATTGAAAAAATTAATCAGTTGTTATTTGAAAAGTTAGCGGTTCTAAGCCACCCGGTGGCTGTGTGGGAGGAAGACCTAGAGATACGCTACTGTAAAGATTATAGCCTAGAATACCCTACGTGGCAGTTATCTCTGTTGTATGGTGTCACTGTGAGTCAAAAAATCAACTTGACTGCACCCGACAGCAGACTATAAAAACCATCTTTAAAAGTCTTGAGACTGGCAAGATGACATAAGAAGTCAGCCATCTGGTAGACATATATAAATTTGACAGCCCCTCTTCCATAGTACCTTCATTTGTTGACTTAGTGTTAAATTGTAGTTTACAATCAGATTCCAGTCACCTCTATTGACCTTTGCCACCAGAATATATTGTTAGAATTCACTAAATTTGAATAAAGATGATAGTATTCATTTTGCTTGCTTGCACAAGTATATCAGTATTCTAAAACACTGCTTCCAAAATAGAACTGTTTATTTCCACGGCCTTCCTGCCTCATTTTGTAAGCTTTAGTTGCATTTCATTTGCTTTCCCTTTTCCAGTTAAACATTGAGGCACAATTTTATTCATGGAAGAACCAATACATATTTTGTTTCAAAATACATGAAACAAAAAGCACATATGTTGAACTTCTGTTAAAACATTCATGAATATGTAAAGCACATGTATTAATGCAGGCATCTCTTTTCAGGTGAGAAGAGCATAAAACAAATTGCTTTTTTTTTTTCTTTTTAGTCATCCTTATTACACAGGGAATATGCTTTTCTTCAAAGCATATGCCCATTTGAAGCTTTAAGAGACATGTTTTCAGTAACTACATCATTTTCCCAAAGATGCTTGCTGTATTTGTGTAATTGTGTGCACTTGATTGTTTTTATTGTTTTCTCCTCTGAAACTTTGATTTCTGATGAGAGGCAAGTGTTTTCTTAAATGATGCATACTTTAAGACTTGATGTGGATTGCCACTGTGCTGTCCTTGGACTACATTGATTTTTATAAAATATCTAGTTTTAACTACTTTTATGTATTTTCCTTTCCAGATGACGAGCTGAGCCTGATTCAGAGGGTTTTTCTGGTTTTGTACTTTTTCTTTTAATTAATTTGTTTTCATATTAGAAGGTTTTTTTGTTTTTGTTTTTTTCTCAGCTAAGTTTATACATCTGTTACATATACTGCTTTGGAGACAATCAAGTAACAACTGAAAATGTGAAAGTAACCATTTTGACAAACTTCCCCTGAATTTTTATTTTTTGCTTGAAACATTTAAATAACTTAGGTCACTGAGGTTCATAAGATTTTTTTTTTTCTTTCTTTCCTGTTAATATAGTTGTAGAAATAGAATCAGACAGTAGCAGCAGCAAGTATGGCCATCACAACTTTCCTAAAATTACACTGACTTTGCTGTTACTTGATCTTAGAAACCAGCACAGTTAAAGAGAAGATATTGAGAATTCTGATTTATATTTTATTAAAGGCTATAAATCTAAAATGATTCTAGTGTATGTGCAGGGTCTAGTCCAGTTATTTAAGTTCACATTTCACTATTTGCACTTTGCATTTAACAATGGGTTTATTCACTGATGAAAATGGTTTGAGTAGAGAACTTATACAGGAATTGAAGTTATGATATTATGTATATGCTTATGCTCCCCCTTTCTGAAGGGTTAGAACATGAGCTCATCTAAGATGAATGTGACCACAATTCTATAGAAAGTGATAACATATGAACATCTTTGCCTTCATTCCACATGTAAACTAAAGAGCAAGAGGGCTATACAAACACCGTATCAGATATGTTCAGTTAGAAAGAACCAATAGATTGATTATATGGGCCATTGAAAGCTTTTTAAAACCTCTTAAAATGAATCACTGAGGCTCTACGTAAAAATTACTTTATTAGCTCTGCCTTTCAGTTCTGAACTTGAAGTCCTTAAACTGTAAAATCTAAGGAAGAGTTGGATCGTTGTTAAAATACTTCTTAGGTCAACTCTGGCACCAGTTCTTGTTTGTTCCAATTCATGACTAGTGTTTCCCTCTTCCTCCAGACTCTTTGTTCTTCTCTATCATTCCTTTTTTTTTGGGCACTGAGAAAGGTGGAAACATAACATTGATTGAAATACGTATTGGAAGTAAAATGGTTTGCGTGTCAGTGATACTCCCCCAGAATGTACTTTTCTTACCTCGGCATGTACTGTAGTCACTCGGTGTTTGTATATGTTGCTAGAATTTAGGTTGTGTAAATAGTGAGGGTTTTAATGTGTTTCATGTGTTTAATTGTATATATATGTGTCTTGCTTAGATTATTTGGCTTAAATAAAACAACCTTGAGGTTTGTAGCCCTTTTCTCATACTATACAAATACTATACAAATGCCAGATTGCTCAGTTTTAACATCACTCAAATTTTATGGTCAATACTGTAGTTGTTTACAACAAGATTTGAAAATGCCACTAAAAGTTGTTGACGTTAAGTTTTCCTGTGGTCAGCGTCATCCACTTGTTTTCTGCCCCTTACGCTGCTTTCCATCATTTCATGTATTCCTGTTTCTTACCCTGATCTAAAGTTTCACCTTTCACACGGTCACTTTAGGGAAGCAGGTTGGTTGTCCGATACCATCGTGGATGCCTCCCCAAAATATTTATTATTCAAAATATATTGTTTTTTTTGACTCCTACCTTTTCTGATAACTTTTGATACCATCCTTCTTATAATCTCTACTGTACTCTCCTTCTCTCCTTTATTCCACATCTCTCCCCTAATAGCCCTTGGTTATAGTTACTAAAATATGGAAAGGGAGACTAGCTCACCACATCTGTAGAACTGGATTGTTTGTATCCCATGGGATTCCTTTCTGGTAGATCCTAACATGGCTTCTATTCTAAAGGAAGATCGCCAGGTAAGCTTTTCATTTGAAGATTACATTTAATCATAAGAAAAACTGAAACTCCTTTCATGAAAGTACCACTTAAATCCAAAAAACATCTAGACTCTTCTTAAGGATTTACTTACTTGTTTGTCTTTGTCTTTTCTAATTTACTTCAATTATTAAACTTTCAAAATGTTATGAATAAATTAAACCAGACAGAAAGAATGTTTAAGAGCTTTCTTCTTCGTGAGCTTAGCTAGCTCAGGTATTGTTGTTGTTGTTGTTGTTGTTGTTGCTATGTGCCGTGGAGTCGGACCCAACTCCTAGTGACCCCTCCTTGGGTTTCCAAGGCAGTATCACTATGGAAGTAGATTGCCCCATCTTCCTTCCAAGGAGTGGCTGGTGGGTTTGAACTGCTAGCCTTCTGGTTAGCAGTCAAGTGCCTTAGGCACTGTGCTACCAGAGCTCCCAGCTTAGGTATACTTATTTGTATGAAGTTATGAACTTTTATTTCTTTAAAATAATGTAAAGTCGCCAGACTTCAGTAATTGCTTCTTTGGTTATTTACTTATTCTGAATTTCATGTTTAGTCTATTTCCTATCATGCAGAATTTTCTGGGGAAAAAAAAACCATCTTCATTCTACCAGATTGTTCATGATAATTTTTTGGTTTGATTAATTTTAAAAAGAGACTTAATTAAACAAGTATGAACTTAGATTTCCATAGCCATATTCTCTGATGTAATCAGGGATGATTTAAGATTCAACTCAGGTTCCCAAGGAAGAACAAATAAGAATTAAACATTTATCTAAAATATAGACCTGAAGTGGTTCCAGTCTGCTGTCAATGCATAACGACATGCCACTTGCCTATGAGACAGGTTTACAATAGCCAAACACATCTCTCAAAATGTCAGCTTCTCCTAAGGGTTGCAGTAAACTAAACTCCCATATTTACATGAGAAGTTAAATCTGTTCAAAACTGTAAGATAAAAAAGACATTTAAAAAAATAACTCAAAAACCAGCCTATTTTAAAAACAATGCAATCACAACTTTAATTATTTTCCTAATATTTTAACTAAACTTTTCTTGGTTTTCATAAATTAAATATATTCACAGAAATTACACTGGTGGTTATGAATCACCAGGCAGCAACAAACTTAATATACATAATCTTTGACAAGTGTATCCAACATTTTAAAATAAACTAACTCTTGAAGTATAAAAATAAAACTAATACTGTTGGCGTCATCTTGTGAATCCGCAGGGTCATTCTTGAGTCAAATTGATTACATAGTTCTTTTCTATAATGTCCTTCAGAAAGAGCTGCTCTGCGGTCACATTGTGATAGGCATTCTAGAGAAGAAGAAAAAGACAATTACCCTCTTCCCCAATCTCAAAATATTGACAGTAGTTGTGACAATATGCTATATCTAAAAAGTTTGTGAAGAAAACACTAAAATGTTAAGTAATAAGTGACATGGACTTAATTTTTGTTGTCTTTCTAATTTCTTTTTCTTTACTCATTCTGGTGTAAGAGCTTTCCCTGAATCCCACTCCTCCCACTTAAACTACTACATACGGGAGGCTCACACTTCACATCAACTGAATCATGGCTTAAGTCTCGACCAAAATTTTAAGTCAGAGTGAGTGAATTGGTCCCTTTTTTAAAAGCAGTACCCAAAATTTGTTTTAAAGAAAAAATCCTGGAGATTAAAAAAAAACTACTATAAACCTGCTTAAAAAACAGTTCTCTCCTTTCATGGATATCCTAATTTTTCTCAGGAACTTATTTTTCTTTTCTTTAACATCTAACGTACTTAAAGCAACTGCTCTTCCCAGAGTTGTTGTTTTAATGCTCTGTTTACATGACTTGTGAAATACCACAAATGCACAAGAGAGATTGTTGTTATGTGCTGTCGAGTTGGACCTGACTATAGCGACCCCTCCTTGGCTTTCTGAGGCAGTATCACTGCGGAAGTAGATTGCCCAACCTTCCTTCCGAGGAGTGGCAGGGTTAGGACAGAAAAATTAAGCCTAATCTAGAGTCTATCCAGAAGGAGCCCTGGTGGCACAGTGGTTGAGCAACTTGGCTGCTAACCCAAAGGTCGGC
>NW_006921730.1:7983498-7984689 GCF_000298275.1 Orycteropus afer afer
GATTATTTGCTCAGCATATAGATTGAATAAGTGTGGATCAAACCTACCCCCATTTATTCCTATTCAAGAGACGTACAATCACATACAAAGATTTGTAACCTTTTATGTATATGCCTTCTTGTCTACTGAACTGAAGAAGTACATGAAAATAATTACTGTGAGCATAGGAATGCTTTTAAGTGAGTATGTAATGTCTCAAACACAGCAGGTTGCCTATGTGTATTTAAATAGTACAGCTATGAGACAATATCTAAGGTAAGGGTGATGACATCTGGCAGTAACCATGAGGTTACTAGTAACCTAGGCATCTGAGGCCTAAAAATTGCGACTTGTTGCTGTAGTGAGAAGACCTGTGGACTTGAGTCCTAGTTGCAGCATTTAGTAATTCTGTAACCCCTATCAAACTCTTAGTAACCTCAATCAAAATCTTAGTCTTCTTAGTAAAATGAGAGGGTAAGAAGAGAGAATATAAGCTTTCCAACAAGAAGATCAAAGGTTACCCCAAAGAATACATACTACTCATATTACCTTACTCATCAAAGACATGGTGGCATTCCCATAATAGTGCAAAGGACTTCTGAGGTCAGAAAAATTGTATTTAAAACCAGCTATATGAACTTCATGACATATATGAAATGCGAGTGTGATGGCAATAATTCCTGTTGTTGGGTGTTTGGGTTTCTAGGAAGAAAAATAAAAAAAAAAACTTTAAAAAACTGAAAAAAAAAATCCACACAAGTTACTTTATCTCATGAATATTTGAGTGAAATCATCAACTTTTATTAAAACTTCATCATTCCTTAAGGCTCACATCCAAAATACATAGTATGTGTGTGTATGTATATATATATATATATGCCCTCAACTCTGAAAAGAATGAAGTGTGACAGAATTATCAGAAAGTCTTTCAAATAGAATTTAGCTGTGGAATTAGTCCTGTGGGGTCCCTGGGTGATATGAACAGTCAAAGCACACACACGTTTTAACCAAAAGATTGGAGATTGGGGTGCACTCAGAGGAGCGTCAGAAGAAAGACTTGGTAATCTTGCAAAACATCAGCCATTGAAAATCCTATGTGGTGCTGCCAAAAGTTGACAACTTGACAGCAGCTGGTAATGATCATTAGCCCTGTGGACAACTATCAAATGAAAGAATACTGCAAGGCTCAAGGAGAGGATGCTTGCTAACATG
>NW_006921730.1:7985713-7987096 GCF_000298275.1 Orycteropus afer afer
GGGTTTGAACCACCAGCCTTCTGGTTAGCAGTCAAGTGCCTTAGGCACTTCTTTTCTTTAGTCCATACACCACTGTGACTACCAGAAACCTTTACTCTCTGCTAGAGAAGGAAGTTAATGGTTAGGTTAAAAACCTAGGAATCATTCAATCTCATTGCCTCCAACACTTTTTCTCTGTCCTTCACCCTCTTTATGTCCACTACTTCCTCACACCTATATTCTTTTATTTATGATTATAATCTTTCCCTTATGTAGACATTCAACTTTCTTTTTCACTCATCACCCACATCACCTGTGTCTACCTGACAGAATCTTCATCCTGATAAAACCCAATTCTCTAGTTACTCAGCACCTATAACCAACGAGCTGAATATGGCAAAAGAAAAACAACATGCTGCCTGGTTGCACTTTAAATATATGACCATTAACTTTCAGGCAGTAAGCATGCCAACTATCCAATTATATTCTCTTAATGGGAGCTCTGGTAGCGTAGTGCCTAAGGCACTTGACTGCTAACCAGAAGGCTGGCTGTTCAAACCCACCAGCCACTTCTCAGAAGGAAGAGGGGGCAATCTACTTCCATAGTGATACTGCCGCAGAGGGGTCACTATGAGTCAGGTTTGACTCGAAGGCACCTAACAACAACAACAAGTGAATGTCCATTCTTTCTTTTCCAAGATGACTATTTTATTATTTTCTATTCCCCAGCACCACCACTTATCTATCAATTTGTAGTACTGTGGTGGCTTGTATGTTGCTGTGAGGCTGGAGGCTATGCCACTGATATTTCAAATACCAGCAGGGTCACCCATGGTGGACAGATTTCAGCGAAGCTTCCTAGTGTACGACAGACTTGGAAGAAGGAAGGGACCATCCACTTCTAAAAGAATTGGCCAGTGAAAATCTTATGAAGAGCAGTGAAACACTGTCTGATATATTACTGGAAAACTATAAATAGCCCTGAAACACTGTCTGATACAGTGCCGGAAAATAAGCCACTCACATTGGAAGGCACTCAAAATACGACTGGGGAAGAGCTGCCTCCTCAGAGTAGAGCGCACCTTAATGATGTGGAAGGGTATAGCTTTCAGGACCTCCATTTGCTGATGTGGCATGACTCAAAATGAGAAGAAACAGCTGCAAGCATCCATTAATATTTGTAACACAGAATGTACGATGAAACTAGGAAAATTGGCAGTTGTCAGAAATAAAATGGAATGCATACAGATCGATACCCTAGGCATTAGTGAGCTGAGATGGACGGGTTTTTGCCACTTTGAATCAGACAACCATATGATCTACTATGCTGGGAATGACAAATTGAAGAGGCATGACGTGATGTTCATTATCACAAAGAATGTTTCAAGATCTATCCTGAAGTAC
>NW_006921730.1:7991396-8014900 GCF_000298275.1 Orycteropus afer afer
TACTTTGACAAATTAACCCTTAGTTTTCTAAGAAAACAGAAGCATTAAGGCAAGAGCAACATCATCTTCCAACTCCAAATCTACCCTCTAACCTGCTTCTTTACCCATATTTTCAGTTCACTCCTTTTGCAAGGGTGAGATGTCCCTGTACCTAACTACAGCCAACCTTTTCTAGTATACAATATTGTATCCCATTTCTTCTTTCAACAACTTTGCTTCTACAGTTATCACTTTTTCCCCTCAATAATTATTTTCCTCTATTGAATCATTCCCTTCAGAATGAACATACTGTCTATCTTATCTTCCAACTATTGCTCCATTTCTCTTCCTTTTTACAACAAAACTCTATTAAAGATTTGTCTCTGCTTGTTCATGTCCCTTTTCTCTTTCATTGAAGTCAGCTTTCTTCCCCTTTCCTGCCTTTATCAGTATCACTAAACAAAACTCACTGCCATCAAGTTGGGTCCGACTCATAGTGGCTCCCTGGGTTTCCGAGGCAGTATCACTGCGGAAGTAGATTGCCCAACCTTCCTTCTGAGGAGTGGCTGGTAGATTTGAACTACCAGCTTTCTGGTTAGCAGTCACATGCCTTAGGCCCTATGCCACCAGAATTCCTGTATTTCCAAAATCAGGGTTTATTTATTTGCCCAACCTCTGGACAGCCTCCAACATCACTAACCTCTCTCTTGAAATAAAGTAGTGTCCTCACTTGGCTTCTGGGACAATGTTCTATAGACTTTAACCTAGTAACAATTAGTCCTAGTATCCTAAGTATGATCAGTGTCTCCTTATGCATGGAGTTAACGATATTACTCAAACAGAAAGCAAGGAAAAATCTGATCATACTTAGGAAAACATCAGGATCTAAGAAGTTATAAATTGTACATGAGAAGCTGTTCTTTCCCCTCAAAATTACTAAGAAATGGGATTTTAATTTTAAATATCTGGTTTTTGACTGGGGAATTTCTCTTCCAGGACTATACAGTCATGTGCAAAAATCCCTATAAGAATATACATCCCTGCATTATTTATAGATGTGAAAAAGATAAATGTAAACCTATAGTAGAGGACTAGTTCATTAAACAGAAGAAAAAAGCAAATAGAAAAATACCTATGGAATAGTCCCAATTGTACTGACCAAATAAAAGTGTGTGTGCATGTGTTCGTAAATGCATAGAGAACAGTTTGAAAGGGCGTCAAAGGCAGGAAAGCTTGAGAGATGACATGGGTTATAGAGGGAGTATTTTCCTTTTTTAAAAAATACCCCTTTTGTGTTGTTTGATTTTAAGCTTGTTCCACATTGCTGAAGAAAAGATGTGTTTATGTGTTTTGACCTTTTCTGCATTGCAAAGAGGCAAAACCTCATTTCAGCTAAGGGATCATGTTAAACAGTTACTCAAGTTCCAAATGAAAACATCTCTGCCATTGTATAGGTATAGAACATACTGTTTCCTAGAGTGTACACAAACAGGTCTACAAGGGTCAAAGTCAATGAGATTTCTTTTAATTAAATAATTTGGAGTCTCAAGAACTCTCAATATTGCTGTAACTATTCTTTCTTGAGAAATTAGTGCAAATACTCCTCTAAAACCCCAGAAATATTTCTGGACTATCTTATTGTCCTTCCTCATCTTCCCTCTGGTTGTACTCTGAGGTTTTTATTACATAGAGTGCTTCTCAGACATTCTTTTAAGTCTGAAGAGCCATGCCTTTCTCCTGCAGGCAGTCCTGCTACTCAGAGTACAAGTCTACCCATCAGCCCCTCCAGGCAGCCAGAGACTCTCCAGGTTGGACAACATGAAAGGCCCGGCGATACAAGATGAGCCACAAGGGCATACAGGAAAGACTTCACAAAGACGCCCCCACCTCCCAAGGGCAGAAGAAAGCTCCCCACCTTCTGTTCTTTTTCTTACAACCTATACAACAATGATAATATCCACAGGTAACTAATCTCACTAACTCAGATGTGGCCCTTAAAAGTGGTGGTTTTCATACAGTTCCAAGAGTCTCAGAGACCCTCTATCCTACCCTAGTCAGATCTTTAGTTTGAAACTGCAAAGAAACATACGTACCTGATTTTTGGGAAACACTTTTGGGAAATGAAGCAGTTCGTAAGCTGCTGTCCTGGTAATGAAAGGATCTAATATTCTGATTTGATAAGGTGTATAGATCAAGTTTGAGGCTGGTTTCTTCCAAAATCCACGGCTGTTCTGAAATAAAGTAACAATACAAAAAATAATACGTTGTGCTTGGTTTATTTTTTAAGTAAAAAAATAAATAAATAACTGAAGGTACTCTGAAGGCAGATCAATTTAGCCAACTTACTATTTTGCCACCCGTCAACAATTCCCACAGCCATTTTAAATCAAGTGGCTTAAAAGCAGTGAGAATCACCGTGGTATTAGGTTCACTGTGAATGGGATCTGAAAAAACAGATTCTGGATAAAAAAGTCGGAAGGTTGTCCTTCTCCCAACTTCCTCTTCATGTCCTAAAACAGGACCATTATTCATTCTGTGGGTAGTAAAACACACAAGAAATATAGACCAGGTGCAGTATGAATCATTTCCATCACAATTCTCAGCAGTTCAGAGTTGAATAGTCCAATATCAGCCCTTTATCCTGTGCTTGAAGCCAGAAGCAATTGGGCAATTTTTTTCAAACACTGATCAGTGAGATGATTCTATTTATGAAACAGCTGTTTGATCAAAGGTAGAAACATTCATTTGTATTCAAAACTTAATTCTGTAGCCAGTAATAATACAGTCTTACCTCCAGGAAACTGAAGACTAAATAAAAGGAATGGGAACACAGAACCACAGAACACTAGACTTAAGAGAATCAGACAAAACCCCTTGGATTTACAAATAAGGGCCCTGAGGTCCAGAGAGGTAAGATTGCTTGCCCAAGGTCACAGTCATGTAGCACATGGATGTGCGTCTAAGTGACTGACTTGCACAAAGAATCACCTTTGAGATGATTTGAAAACACATCAAAGTTTTGCATTCTAAAATAAAATACCAATATAAAATTGTTGTGTTAGACCTGAGCACAGCAAATGTATCTATTGCTAGAGTGAACTAAAGGACCACAGAGGATCTACTGTTGGGCTTGTTTGTGCTCAATGCCAAAGTTAACCATGCACTATTTATACACACACCAAGAAAGCTTGCTATGAAAAAGGAATGCTTTGTTTTCAAAACAGTGACTCCTGGGAGGATAAATACTGTTTTACCCTTTGCCACTGACTATACATAATTTAAGAGTCTTAATAACACTTGAAATGACTATCATAATGTTATTCCAGGGGCATTTTCCCACAAGGGCTTGCTGTGGTTCTAAGTGATCATGTTAGGCAATTACGGGTAAAGAAATTTGTGATTGCTTCAAAATTGTTTTGTGGATAAATTTTCACAGCTCCCTTAAAATAGATAACAGAAAATTCAGTATTCCTGGCAAATGGCCTTGTTCTGCGGCGACCCTAGGCAGTTTGGAATCCAGCAAGACCTCTCCTTAGTTAATCCTGAACTCTACCAGCTCATATTAATGCATTGCCCCAGTGTGCTAGCCTTCTCATTCTTCAAAAAACTACCCATACTCTTCCCAGCACGTGCTCTGACCCCAGGTGATAACCTTGCCTCAAACTTGTGTTAAGAAAACAGATAGAAGCATCCTCGTTTTCCCACCACTGCATCTACGGGACTCTTGCTAGGTGTACCCACAATCCCCGCTTTCCTTTCTGTTACAGAGGATCAACTACACTGGATCCCACACCCTTCTCTTTATATCAACCAGTCTGTACTCAGCTCCTATCTTTACTAAACAAAACAAAAATATCTTCCCTTGTCCATCTCCAGCTACCATCTCATTTATCAACTTCCCTTCAGAGCAAAATTTCTCAAGAGTTGCCTCTACCAGTTTTTCTCCACTTCCTCATTTGTCATTCTCTCTTCCACTTGGCCTTCTCCCCACATCATCCTCCAAGCCTCCTTTTGTCAAGAGTGTCAGTGCACTTGAGGCTGCCAATCCAATGGTGACTGATCTATCCTTACTGTAAATGAGTTCTCAGAAGCATTGGATATAGCTTATCCCTTCCTTGGTCCTGAAACACTTTGCCGTCTTGGTTTCTGTAATCACTTCCTGATTTTCTTCCTCCCTCACTGGTGAAGCTTCTTTATCTCTCCTACTCACACATTTTTCTTTACTCAGCCTCTGAGTGTTGAATGCTCCAAGGCTCAGTCTTGGGCCCTTTTCTCTCACTAAGTCTTTCCATAGGAAAGCCTATCTAGTTCTATGGTTTTAATACATTGTATAGGCTGTCAACCAAAGTTAAGATTTTAACTTGTTTATCTAATTGCCTACTTGATATGTCTACTGCAAGTCTAATAAGCATCTCAAACTTAACATGTTCATAGAGAATTCATGAGTCTCATCTAACCCTGTTCCAGCTCACTCTTCCTCAATTTAATAAATGGAACTACCATCCAACCCTTAAAATAAATCCTAGAAAGAGGCTTCCTGGTTTCATTATTTCCTACACTCCTTGTACCTAATACATCAACAAATCCTGGTAACTATTGTAATATTTCCAGTCTGTCCCATAGCTCCTTTTCTGCCATGACAATCCTGTTCCAAGTCACTGTCATCTCTTACAGAATACAGCAATCTAATTGGCCTCCTCATTACCAAGTTCATCCTTCATATTCCATTCTCCACACGAAAGCCAGACTATTTCAAATACATAAACCAGATTTCATTGTTCTCTTGGTTAGAAACCTTCAAATTCATCATGTTTTACTTAAAATAAACACCCAGCTTCTAATGTTGGTTTACAAAGTACTAAACAGCCTGCTCCTTGCCCACATCCTCAGTTTCCCTGCTATTCTCTCACTTCACTGATTTTCTTGCTGTTCCTGTCAAACCCAGGATCATATCCTCCTTAGGACCTGCAGTAAACATTCTCTCTGCCTGGCTGCTCTCTCTAATCTTCATGTGGCTGGCACTGTATGGGCACATAGGTCCAGTTTAAATACCTCCTCAAAGTGGTCATCCATTCTAAAGTGGCCACTCATTCTAACACAATTTTTAAATTATATGTGTGAAATTTATTACCATATTATTTGTTTCATCACTTTTCTTCCTTCTATTAGAATGAAGCTCCACAGAGAGCAAGAACATTGTTCTTTTTCATTGTGCCTTTTATCTCCTGTGCCTAGAACTGTGCCTGGCATATTAAGGGGACTTAATAAATATTTGCTGAATGAACAACCTGAAATCTCCCATAGCCAACAACTGAGAGAAAAGGCAATACTGCTGTACTACCATAGGAAACCATGTTCTCTTGAAGCAATTCTATTAGGAAATAAAAAATATATTTACCTTATTATTACATCATAGGAGTCGATTTTTTCCCCTAATGTCTTATTCTTTAAAATTCCTCCATTACCAACCACCACACACCTTTTACATGGTACACTGTTGGACAAATAAACAAGTGAGAGATTGAGTCATCTTTTACAAAACTGGGTCATTCCAAGAACGTCATTCTTTCAGGAACTCAATGCAAATTTCATTTGTTGCTTTAATAGAAAAATAACTAATTGTAATTTATAGGTCTATGGAGCTCTGGTAGCATAGTGGCTAAGGCACTTGACTGCTAACCAGAAGGCTGGCGGTTCAAACCCACCAGCCACTCCTCAGAAGGAAGGTTGGGCAATCCTACTTCTGTAGTGATACTGCCTCGGAAACCCAAGGAGGGGTCGCTATGAGTCGGGTCCGACTCGAAGGCACATAACAACAACAACAACGTATGTATCAGAGAGATACAAAATTCAAGAAATATCATTCCATAATAATTCCATAATATCATTCACAGTTACTATTAACTCTTATAAGCCCACGCACATTCTCTCATATGATTTTCACAGCCACTCACTGAGATAGTAAACCTGTCTTACCCCTATTTTAGTTTCTAAAAGGCAAAAGAGGTTAAGAAAACTGTTAGGTAACATTTCAAAGTCATTACTTCAAAAAGAGGTGGACCTACAATTTGGATCCAGACCTTTGGACAATAATAACACCCTTCAACAGAGGATTCAGCATGCTGATACTGATACAACTGTGTTTGGCATTATATATATATATATATATATATATATATATACACATTTCTCACCAGTGTAACCCATTCCCCTGAGATTCTGCCTCTGGCTCTCTGTTGCATCCTGTAAATGTGAACCCAGATGGTTGGAATCTGGTGGGGAAGTCCTACTTCCTTTTACCCTGTGCATGCTCACTTCAGTTCCTTGAACATGTACTGGTCCTTGGAGCTTAATCAATACAAACAAAAGTTTCACTCAGTGTTCCTAGCAAAGACCTTTAAAGTAGGACATGAAAGTAGATTTCCTGTTGCTGATTGTGATCAGCCTAGAATCATGTATACAGTTGCCTTTCAGCAAACATGGCCCTGATCCATTTGTCTCTCAGCTCTTCCCCACCGGAGCAGGCCTGAAGAAGTAAGAAAATAGATCATGTCCTTCCATGCTAGGATACAAAACTGCAGAAAGAAAGACTGTGTGGGCTGTCTCATTAAGACCTTCATTACATGGAAAGTCTAAAGAAAAAACTGTTTCTCTAAAAACCAGGAAAGCAGGAGAGCAGACAAACTCTTAAGGCTCTTAGGGAATTCTATTGTTGTTAGTTGCAATGGAGTTGATTCCAATTAATGGTGATCCATTTGTGTAGAGTAGAACTGATCCATAGGATTTTTGAGGATGTGACATTTTGAAAGCAGATAGGCCAGGCCTGTTTCCCTGGAGGCCTCTGGGTGGGTTTGAACTTTCAATCTTTTTGCTAGTAGTCAAGCACTTAACAATCTGCATCACCCAGAGGATCCCTTAGGAAATAATGAGTAGCCATACTGTACAAATGCTGCAGAACAGTTAAGCAGAAATTGAAGGAATACTAGAACCATTGAAAAGATCCAAACATTGGATCTATTAAGGAGAAATAGTGTAGACATTTCTATACTTATAAGTTTACCTTTTACTTAGAAATTGTTTAGCTCATGTATTTATTTGATAAGCTTTTTTTTTTTAAACACTCTAACTTTAAAAAAACTGTTTTTAACACTTTTTAATTGGGAGCTCTTAGCTTTCAGATATTAAAAACCAAACCAAAACCAATGCCATTGAGTTTATTCAACTCACAGTAATCCTATAGGACAGAGTAGAACTGCCCCATAGGGTTTCCAAGACTGTAAATCTTTATGGAAGCAGACTGCTTCATCTTCCCCCGTGGAGTGTCTGGTGTGTCTGAAACACCAAATTTGTGGTTAGTAGCTGAATGTTTTAACCACTACAACGCTAGAGCTCCCAACTATTAAATAGGCATGCCTAAATCTATGCCTACTTTGTTACAAGAACAAAAAGCACAAGAGTTGTATAGGTGGCAGGGACCTGAGCTAAGGCATGCTTAATGCATGCTCCTTGAGTATGTTCTCCCAAACCTCACATCATGGGCATGTCACCATGTGTTCTAGAGATGTTCTGGTGGTTTCTTTAAATCTGTCTTTTTGTGTGTGTGTTATTTTATTTTTAATTAAGAAACTAACATATCTTAAATGTTTTTATATACAAATCTGACTTTGATCCCAATTCCAAATAACCTTATCAAAGGCTCTTTGCTCTATGGCCAGGCAGCATGGCCGAGATGTGAGCACTGGTGAACATTCAAAACCCTGAAAGTCCTTCCTGTTCCTCTTAATGTATATCACCATTTTCCTCACCAGATCCAGTCCATGAATGCTCTATAGCAGGGGCAATATCCACACGCACAACTTACCTTACCTTTCCATAACCTCAGGGTCAAGTTAATAAATCAGAGGATGAACCTCCATCTCCTCACCAGGAATGTTAACCAAGAGTGGGCACTGGGGAGGGAGTGGCTAAGAAAGGTTGAAATAACAGCAGGTAACCTGCATGGGGGTAGAGGAGGAACATCTATAATTATGGTACCTGTTGATAACTGCTCTAAGCACACCTAGTCTAACCTCCCTTCAAATGAAGGCAGGAGGTCACTCCCATGTCAAGGGAAAGAATGGCCTTGTCTTGAGCCCAGGTACCCCAGTGGCCACAGCATCCATCCTGGTCCAGGATTTCCCGTCTGACACCATGGTCTCTAACTCCAAGGATACCAAACATGCACAGGCAGGACTACCATGCCTCCAAGGTTCTCATCCTGGAATTTCAACAAAGAAATATTGACCCACAAACTTAATTTCTGAAGTTGACCCCAGAAAGAGGCATAACTCAGCTCAGTCCTAGACACAGCCAGTTCATGATCATTGATTAGCAATGAACTGACTAGTTAATATTCACAGAATTTTCCGCTATGTGTTATCTATATCAGGCTGGATTGCAGTTGGTTATCAAGTCCTAGATAATGCATGGCCCAAAACAGCATCATGGTAAGAACAGCTACCATATGTCACACATATATGTCACATCAGTGGTCCCTACTCAGGTTCAAGAATCATCCTAGGAACAACTCCAAGAGTTTCTAGTGTTATATATACTTCTTGGAAAAACGTGTGGACTTCTGCAATATACTTCTGAAAGCAAAATTTCACTCACAAGATTTCTTTTCAATGGTGTTAGCAAGTTTTCCTACTAAGGCTTGTAGCCAAGAAGAAAGGGGGGAATTGGGGGATCCAGGTAAATCTCTTCTACAGTATCCTCAAACATTATGTACACAGAAAGAGGTCATTGCTTGAGCCCAGCTTCTCCAACCTCCCCTTGGGGTAACTCCTGCTTATGGTCCCAGCAGTTTCAAGGGCTTAAAAAAAACTAGGAAGAAAGAAAGAAATTATATAGATGTTACCTCACTCAAGACAATGCCAATTCCAGTCTCTATTCATCTGGACCAAACGATAATGAAGGATATAAAAAACTCAAAAAAAAAAAAAAAAAAAACCAAAAAACAGTCCACAGGACTAAATAGCCCATGTGAATCAAGGGCCTCTTCTAACCTGAAACCAGAAGAACTAGATGGTTCCCAGCTACCACTACTGACTATTCTGACCAGGGATATAATAGGAGATCCCAAATAGAATGAGAACAAAATTCAAATTCCTAAAAAAAGGCTAGACCTATTGGACTAATAGAGACTAGAGTAACCCCTGAGACTATTGCCCTAAGATACTGTGATGCTCAAGGTTATGTGTCAACCTGGCTAGGCCATGATTCTCAGTGATTTGCCAGGTATTATGTCATCACCCTCCATTTTGTGATGTAATATGAGTGGCCAATCAGCTAAAATGGGAGGTATGACTTGCATCACTATATATGATGTTCTGGCAAAGCTCACTCACTCTTGATCCTGCATCTGACTCATCATCCTCTGAGTCCCGGTTCTTAGGATATAAGCCAGCAGTCTGCTGCCTGACCTGCACATTTTGGGATTCCCAATCACATACAACCCTGTAAGCAAGCAGCCTTCTGGCCTGACTTGTGATTTTGGGTTCATCAGCCCCTATAACAAGTAAGTTGCTTCCAGTCTGATACTTGATCCATGGATTTGGGACTTGCCAGCCTCTACAGTCTCTCTATATATTTATATATACATGTTGCTGGTTATGTTCCTCTAGAGAACCCAACCTAAGACATTTGGTACCAAGAGTGGTTCGAGAGGAACAAAATTGTAAGGATGAGTTTTCTACATTGGTTGTCAACTTTGGCAATCCTCAAAGGTGCTGATGACTCTGGCCTCTTTACTGAAGGCACTGCTAATCCATGGTGTGAGGTACCAATAGAAATAAGGAAACTTCCCCACTTCTGGATCGACTATTTGTGAGAGACAAGGCTCTGGGTTATTGTATATTTGACACTTTTCTACAATTTTGTCAGAATGACAAAGAAAGGAAGCTGGTTGGTTCGTTCTACTTTTGCTAGACAAAGTGATGAGAGAAAGAGCTCAAAGATTCAGGGTTACAGCTCAAGCACTGCAAAAAAGACCTGAAAGTCTTTTAAAGACTTAAAGAAAGCCTTATTTATTTCTTATAGTAACAGCTGATATTATCAAAAAACAAACCCAGATTATTATCATAAGAGTGGGTGCATTATAATGCCAATTGAATCCCAACCTCGAATGGTGGTTGAAGTTAAAGTGAGGGCATTGACTGGGAAGAAATGGGATCCTAAAACTTGGCATGGGGACATATGTGCACACAATCAGGAAGCTGAGGGCACAGGACCCCTAAATTTTATTTAATCACTCTTGCCAATAGGACCAGCTCTCTTATTTTCATCTAAAGAGATTACTCCCAGGTAAAACCATCATAATTTCCACCTCCATCTGATGGGATTAACCTAGCTGTGTCTGAAGAATCTTTTTCTGAGATATTGCCTGACACAGATGCCTTACATTTCTGTATGTCCCCAGGACTCACCTCTACCATCCGTTTTGCTTCTAGACCTATAACTAGACTTAAGTCTCAGCAAGCCCACAAAGGTGAAGTACAAAGTGTGACCTGTGGGGAGGTATGCTACACTCCAAAAGAAATGCTTAATTTTTCTAATATGTACAAACAGAAACCTATAGAATATGTGTAGGGATGGCTATTAAAGGTGTAGGATTGTGCAAGGAACAGGAAGTTGGATCAGTCTGAGCTTATTGATATGGGTTAAGCACAGACCTTTCAATCAATGTTTCAGCTCAAGAGCTTAGAAAAGGATCTAATAATTTATTTGGTTGGTCCACTGAAGCAAGGATTAAGCAGTGGCCAATACTAAATCAAGTTGAAGTGCCAGAACTGCCTTGGTATACTGTCTTCTGTCTGTCTCACTGCCATCGAGTTGGATCCAACTCATAGTGACTCATCCTTGGGTTTCTGAGGCAGTGTCACTACAGAAGTAGATAGCCCAACCTTCCCTCTGAGGAGTGGCTGGTGGGTTTGAACCTCCAGCCTTCTGGTTAGCAGTCAAATGCCATAGGCACTATGCCACCAGAGTTGTAGAAAAAGATATTCAAAGGTTTAGGGAAATTGGCATGTTAGAGTGGATTTATCATGTTGGGCCCACAGATCTAACTATGGAGCATCCAGAGGACATACCTTTCACCACAAAGATGAACAAATCTGTAAGGTAGCCCCAGCATCCTTGAAGACTGCTGTGACTCCTATTTTATGTAAGTCAGATTTAACAGTGGGAACTACTCTAACTGATTTAAGATATCTAACTATAATTGGACTGAGCAGACCCCAGTGTAGTAGGGGCCAAGAGGTGGCACTTAATCATCAAAGACAAGGTGAGTGTGGTTACCATAATGGACAGGAGAGTTGAAGGCGATAATCAGAACAGTCTGACTCATATGGACTTACAGCATTGGCTAGTCATGGTGTCCTTAGAAGTGAAATAGATGGGAAATCTACAAATCTACAAATACAAATCTACAAAACTACTTGATTTTTGCAAGTCAAGTATATGGCAGTCTAACTCAAATCACAAGAATCATGAGAGTCATGGACCCTCAGTCATTTTCTAGAGTTGAATCCTTTACAAATCCACAACCCCTTAAATGAAAGGGACGCTGGGTCCCCTTGAAGAAGGACCTCGCTGCACTGCCAAAAATTTATACATTAATCTTTCTCCCAGCCTTCACTAACGGGACTTACGGCCTTTTTATGAGATGGACTGCTCACTGGGGCAAAGGAAATAATCAGACTTTTAGGGAATTACTGGAAACTGGCTCTGAACTGACATTAATTTTAAGAGACTCAAAAAGTCACTGTGGCTCAGCAGTCAGAACAGAGGGGTATGGAGGTCAGGTTATTAATGGAGTCTTAGCTCAGGCTCATCTCACAGTAGGTCCAGTGGGTCCCTGAAACCAAAAAGTACTGATTTCCCCAATTCTAGAATGCAAAATTGGAATAGACATATTCAGGAATCAGCAGAGCCCCACCCTGGATACCTGACATGTGGAATAATGGCCATTATGGTAGGAAAACTCAAATAGAAGCCACCAGAACTGCCACTGTTTAGAAAAACAGAAAACCAAAAGCAAGACCATATTCCTGGAGGGATTGCAAACATCTGTGTCACCATCAAGGACTTTAGGGATGCACAGGTGGTGATACATACCACGCCTCCATTCAATTTGTCTATTTTGCCTGTGCAAAAACAGATGGATCTTGGAAAATGACAGTGGATTATCATGTATTGGGCAGTAACTCCAATTACAGCTGCTCTTCCAGGTGTGGTTTAATTGCTTGAGCAAATTAATATATCTCCTGGTACCTAGTATGAAGCTATTGATCTGGTCAATGCCTGGTATGCAGCTATTGATCTGGTTTCAAACAAACACCAGGAGCAGTTTCACTTCAACTGGCAAAGCCAACAATAAACTTTCACTCTTCTACCTCAGGAATATATCAGCTCTCCAGCCTTATGTCATAACTTAGTCCACAGAGATCTTGATCACCTTTCCCTTCTTCCACAAGACATCAGACTGGTCCATTACATTAATGAGATTATACTGATTGGACCAAGTAAGAAAGAAGTATCAATGATTCTAGACTTGTTAGTAAGTTATTTGTGTGCTATAGGATGTGAAAATTAATTCAACAAAAATTTAGGTGCCTTTCACCTCAGTGAAATTTCTATTGGTGAATCAAAGCTGAGAACCTTAGGATTTTGGAGCAAAGCTCTGCCATCCTTTGCAGGTAACGACTCTCCTTTTGAAAAACAGCTTTTAGCTTGTTAATAGGCATTGGTAGAGACTGAATACTTAACCATGGGCCACCAAGTCACCATTGAGCCTGGGCTGCCCTGCATAAACTGAGTGTTGTCTGACCCACAAAGTCAAGACAGAAGTACACAGTAAAGATATTTCTATCTCATGTGAATGGTCAACAAAGAGTGACCTTGGCAGAGGAGGATTTTAACAATCAAGTGGAGAGCATGATACATTCTGTGGAAACCAGTCAGCTTCTTTTCCCAGCCACTCCTTTCATTACCCAATGGGTTCATGAAAAAAGTGGTCATAGTGGCAGGGATGGAGCCATGTGCTCAGCCACATGGACTTCCACTCACCAAGGCCAACTTGGCTATAGCCACTGCTGAATGCCAAATCTGCCAGCAGCAGAGACCAAAATTCAGTCCCCAGTATGACAACATTCCTAGGGGCAATCGGCAGCAACTTGGTGACAAGTTGATTACGTTGGTCTACTTTTACCATAGAAAGGGCAGTGTTTTTTCTTACTAGGATAGGCATTTACTCTGAATACATACTTGCCTTCCCTGCATGTAATGCTTCTGCCAAAGCTATAGTCCATGGCCTTACAGAATACTTTATCCATTGCCATGGTATCTCAGACAGCATTTCCTCAGACCAAGGAGCTCATTCACAGCAAATGAAGTATAGCAATGGGTCCATGCTCATGCAATTCTCTGGTCTTACAATGTTTCCCATCATCCTAAAGCAGCTGGTTTGATAGAACAATGGATCAGCCTTCTAAATAAACAAATGCCATATATGTGGCAATACCTTGCAGCAAAACCTTGCAATGTTTTCTAGGTGGCTATACATGCTCTAAACCAGCATCCAATAATATATGGTACTGTGTTTACTCCCATAGCTAGGATTCATGGGTCCTGGAATCAAGGGGTGCCCACAAGAGTGGCATCAATCACTATTATCCATAGTGACTCAGTTGCAAAATGTTGCTTCCTATCCCTACAACTCAATGGTTTGTGGGTATAGAGGTCTTAGTCTGAAAGGGAGGAATGTTCCTACCAGGAGACATAACACTGACTCCATTGAACTGGAAGATCAATATATCTGGCCACTCTGAACTCCTCATGCCTCTGGATCAACAGGCAAAGAAGAGAGTTATTTATTGGCTGGTGTGAGATCGATCGTGATTACCAAGGAGAAATTGGACTATTACATAACAGAGGTAAAGAAGAGTATGTTTGTAATACAGAAGATCCCTTAGGATGCCTCTTAGTAGTACCATGCTCTGTGATTAAAGTCAAGGGAAAACTACAGCAACTCAATTCCAACATGACTACTAATGGCTCTGACCCTTCAGGAATGAAGGTTGGGTCACCTCACCAGGCAAAGAAACATGACCAGCTGAAGTATGTGCTGAGGGCAAAGGGAATATGGAATGAGTGGTGAAAGAAGGTATAATTTCATCATCTTTAATTAGCCCAAATTTGAGTTGAGTAATTGAGAGTTCCTAGAGCCATGGTATTTTCAATTGCCTCATATGCATGTGAAGGAGCTCTAGTGGCATAGTGTCTAAGGCATTTGTCTGCTAATCAGAAGGTTGGCAGTTCAAACTCACCAGTCACTCCATGAAAGGAAGACAGGGCAATCTATTTCCATAAAGATTTACCAACCCCCAATGGGGGTTGCTATGACTCGCTGGTAGTGAGTTTAGTTTGGTTTTAGAGAGCAGGAATAGTAAAGCTCTATATCCCCAAATTCTAAAACACTTCCTGACTCACAGGCTGTGTATTTTGGAAGTTGCTTTTATTTTGCCTTAAGTGTTGAAAAGGTCATTTTCCTACTTTGTTTACAGAGAATCAGGTACCTGTTACTCCTTCACCCACTCTGGAAACAGGTAGAGAAAGGCATATGCCCCAAACTGCTCACCCAGAAAACAAAATAATTCCAGAGTGTCTGAATCTGTTAATACAAAATCTGGAAAGTTGCTGAAACAGTAGTGGTGAGAGATTATACTTCCCCCAGGTGAAAGGTGTGTTTTTTGTAAAGCCAGGCAAAGCCTAAAGAGTTGCCACCCTATGCAAAGGAAAATGTCAACATCATAAACAGAGAAAGGAAACTTAAGTTGTCCTTTACAAACAATCTGTGATTGTTTATTTCTGACTTTTTGATATTTATTTTACCCTTCAGGAGCATTATAACCATTAAAACATGTAACTTCATCTTCCATGTATCGATCTATGGCAGACTCTACTGGTTGTATTTCTAACACTCATTACCCCATGTGCGTTTCAAGTTCAACCATTTCCCTAGGTTAATGACTGGTCTAGAGATGGCCACATGACCCATTTCTGAGCAAAAAGATATTAGAAGAAGTCTGGTAGGTGCTCCTGGAAAAGATTTTGCCTCTAGTAAGTCGACAGTAAGGAGCCCTGATGATGCAGTAGTTAAAATGCTCAGCTGCCAATCAAAAGGTTGGCAGTTTGAACCCACCAGCCACTCCATGGGAGAAATATATGGCAGTTTGCTTCTGTAAAGATTTATAGTCTTGGAAACCCTGTAGGGCAGTTCTACTCTATCCCATAGGGTCACTATGAGTCAGAATTGACTAGATGGCAATGGGTTTTTAAGAAAATAGTGGTACAAACAGTTTAGTGCTTGACTAATGAATGGTTGGTGGTTCAAACCCACCCAGATGTTCCCTGGAAGAAAGGCCTGGTGATCTGTTTCCAAAAAGTCACAGCCTGAAAACCGTATTGAGCAGTTCCACTCAGGAACACATGAGGTTGTCATAACTCAGAATCAACATTTTTTTTTCTTAAGAGAAAGGTGTGAATAAAAAAAAAGTTTTTTTTTTTTTTTTTGTTTAATTACCCACCTATTCCTTTCTGCATGGAAACTAGATGTTATACGTGATGAAACAGAGAACAGCTGTGGCCATCTTGCAATTAAGAGAGAAAGGCAGTAAGATCCACAGAGAAGCTGCCTAGGAGTCCTGACACCATGAAGTCAATGATCCAATCCTGCAATTGTCCACTGTCCAACTTGAGGGAGTACCATTAAGATACATCTAAGAATGCTATCACCTGGATCTGTGCAATCCAATCTGTGCAGCCATAAGCAGCCAACCCTGCAAGCTGGAACCACAAACCTACAGATTTGAAACCACAAAAGTGTTGTTAAGAGAGATAAATGTTTGTGTTGTTTAAGCCATTCTTAGAAGTATTTAGGATTCCCTGGTGGCAAAAAGGGAGCTCTGGTAGCATAGTGCCTAAGGCATTTGACTGCTAACCAGAAGGCTGGTGGTTCAAACCCACTAGCCACTCCTTGGAAGGAAAGTTGGGCAATTTACTTCCATAGTGATACTGCCTCTGCAACCCAAGGAGGGGTCACTAGTTGGATCTGACTCGACAGCAGTGAGTTTGGAATTAGTTTGGTGGCAAGAATTATTAAGCACTTTATGTCTTCTTTATGCCTAAAGGATGGCAGTTCAAATCCATCAACCAGGAGCCTCAGGAGATAGGCCTGGTGATCTGCATCCAAGAGGTCACAGCCTTGAAAACCCTACATAGCAGTTCTGCTGTGCACACATAGGGTTACAAGTCAGCACTGACTCAAAAATAGCTAATAATCATCACCAATGTACTGTTATTTGTAGCCAGAAGATAATAAAACATTGTGCAATGAACTGTTAGTGAGGACCTGACTACTAGTTCTGACTCTCCCATTTAGCACTTGAGCCCTTGGACTAGTGACCTAACATTTCTGATCCTTGGTTTGTCCTTTTTTGTAATCACTAAGGTCTTCTCTATCATCAATAAGATGTCATTATTATGTGGCATGTGAACATTTCCTCTGACACGATTTCTGTGTCTTGGCCCAACATCTGAACCTAGCAGTTGCTACAAAATAGATCATAACTGCTTCAGTGTAGAGAAACCCTGCATGAAAGTAGGATGTCTAGAACAGTGATGCAACCTTAATCGTTAACCCTTATCTAGTTAGGAGTCTTTTTAATAAATATGCTGCTAATGTCTTTTTTAAATATCATAAAGTGATACACCAGCCCTGACTGGTAGCCAATCTAATTTACCTTTGTTGGTGCTGACATAATGGTTTCTGCTTGAGTGAGCAACCAGGCAGCTTTCCAATTTTCTATCCACTTAGCAGACAACTGGTTTGATACCGGTATTTCCTTTTGGTGAGATATTTACAAGCATTTACTATATAACTGAATTGACTTGATGGCAACTAACACAAACTATGTAACCATTCATGCAGTACTAAAACTTTCTTCATAAAATCTGGCATGCTTTCAGAATGTGATGTTGGTGGTTTCAGTGAGTAGCTTGTTCACACATTAAGTGGGTTCTTGCTATTTCTGGCTGTGGAAGAATAAGGAGAAAGGAGCAGGTCCAAGGACCAGGGAGCAGGTTAGTATTCAGAAAACCACACTGACGGTCAGGAAGCCCTAAGAAGGCTTGTTTTTGTTGTTGTTAGATACCTTTGAGTTGGCTCTGACTCATAGCAACCCTCTGTACAACAGAATGAGAAAATGTCTGGTCCTGCATCATCCTCACAAACTTTGCTATGCTTGAGCCCATGGTTGCAGCCATTGTGTCAATCTACCTCATTGAGGGTCTTCCCTTTTTTCACTGACTTTACCAAACATGATATCCTTCTCCAGGGAATGGTCCTTTCTGACACATGACCAAAGTACATGAGACAAAGTCTGATCTTTCTCACTCCTAAGGATCATTCAGCTGTACATCTTTCCAGTCAGATATGTTTGTTCTTCTGACAGTCCATAGTATTTTCAGTATTCTTTGCTAACACAGTTTAAGTGCACCAGTTCTTCCATCTTCCTTATTTATTATCCAGTTGTCACATACATATTGAGGTTACTGAAAATACCATGGCTTAGGTCAGGGGCACCTTAGTCTTCAGAGTGACATCTTCTCTTTAACAATTTAAAGAGATGTTTTGCAGCAGATTTGCCCAGTGCAATATGTCATCTGATTTCTTAACTGCTGCTTCCATGAGTGTTGATTGTGAATCCAAATAAAATGAAATCCTTGACAACTTCAATCTTTTCTCCATTTATTATGATGTTGCTTATTGGTCTAGTAGTGAGGATTTTCATTTTATGTAACGGTGTAATTCATACTGAAGGCTGTAGACTTGGTCTTCATTAGTAAGTGCTTCAAGTCATCTTCACTTTCAGCAATCAAGTTTATGTCATCTGCACATCATAGGTTGTTAATATGTCTTCCTTGAACCCTAATGTCACATTTTTCTTCATATAGTCCAGTTTCTCAGGTTATTTGCTCAGCATACAGACTGAATAAGAATGGTGAAAGGATACAACTTTGACAAACACCTTTCCTGATTTAAAACCATTCAGTATACCCTTGTTTGGTTCAAATGGCTGCCTCTTGGTCTATGTACAGGTTCCTCATGAGGACAATTAAGTATTCTGGAATTCCCATTCTTTGCAATGTTATCCATAATTTGTTATGATCCACACAGTTGAATGCCTTTGCATAGTCAATGAAACACAGGTAAACATCGTTCTGGAGAAATATTATTGCTAATGTCAGATGGATCTTGGCTGAAAACAAAGAATACCAAGAAGGGATAGGGCCTTGGAATCTGGGCACATTTTAAGTATTCCATTTCTATGATGCAACTGCCTTAAACTATCCTTACTGTTTAGCGAAGTTTGTTAAACCCAGCAGCTGAGAATAAGGAGAGGAACCTGAGTCTATGAGACATCAACCTCAGCAGCCTATTGGGAGGAGCCCTGGTAACACAGTGGTTACGTCCTTGGCTACTCACTAGAAGGTCAGTGGTTCAAACCCACTAGCCACTCCACAGGAGAAAAATAAGGCTGTCTGCTTCTGTAAAGATTTACAGCCTTAGAAATCCTCTGGGGCAGTTCTACTCTGTCCTGTAGGCTCACGATGAGTTGGAATGGACTCAATGGCAGTGGGCAAAGTGGGCAGCTTGTAGACAAGATTGCAAATGAGCTAGACTGAGTTGCCCCAGGAAGAAGCCTAAAAGAAGAAGGGCAGCAATTGGGATAGATTTGTACCTTCACATTTCTCAAAACAATTCTGAAGCCTCTGAGGTTTACATTAAGTTTGTCCAAGGAATCTGGTCTTTGTCCTTGGTTGCTGAGAGATAATCTCCCAAAAAAAAAAAAAAAAAAAAATATATATATATATATACCCCCTTGGAATTTAACTATCGTCTATAAAGACTCCAGATCACATCTAACTAAACAGGTTATGTCAGTAAGGTGATAAGGTGACTCTGGGGAGGGGGCTGGCCAGGCCAGAAAGACAAAGCTCATGATTACCTCATAATACTGACTAACAACGGGACAGAGGTGCTAGAGTTCACATTATGTAATACGATCCCAAATAAAAGCTTGGAACAATGAAAACTCTATGGGCTTCCTAGTTGGTGAAAGACATCCATGCTCTGGGAGGGCAGCGTGTTCCTTTTTGGGAGTTGGAAGCTTTGCGTTGGGAATCCTTCCAGACCTCACCCTATATGTTTCTTTGAATCTCCCCCCCCCCTTTTTTTGCTGCAACAATAGGTATAGCACATTTTCATTCATTCTATCAGTTGTTCCAGCAAGTTACAAAATCTGAGGGAACAGTGAGAACTAGTAGGTCAGTAAATGGTGCTGGGAACCTCGGAGCTTATGACCGGTGGAGGGAATGCCTGAATTTATAGTCAGTAGGTCAGAAGTAAGGGTGCTGTTTCCACTCTCAAACTTGCAGTTAGCATCTATTTGGCAGTTTGAAGGAAGGTGACTTTTTCACATGTGAGTTCTGACTCAGCTCCCTAGGGTCAGAGAAGTACTGCATGGTGCTGCAAGGCAGCTGGTGTCAGAGCTGAGCAGTGAAGTAGGGAACAGGGGATTTGCTATGTCTTCATAAAGTGACCTTCCTAGAGGATGGATGACCTTGATTGTTGTTAATTGGTTCTAAAGGAAATCTAAGCAGGAATACCTGCTAAAAAGGTGGTCAGTCTCCAGGCCCCAAAGCCTGCTTTATGCACAGTGTATGAGCCCTAAGACCCACAGAATTGTTCTGAGAGCAGGGATAGAGAGGTAGGGAAGGATGGACAAGGTCCATTTCCAGTCAACTATTATTTTTTGAGCTTGCAATGAATTATATAGAACAATGGCAATGTGTAAAATGCCCTTTCAATTGAGATAAAGATAGGAGCCTTGGAGGCACAGTGGTTAAGCACTCAGCTACTAACCAAAAGATCAGCAGTTCAAACCCATCAGGCGCTTTGTGGGAGAAAAGACCTGGCAATCTGCTTTCAAAAAGGTTTACAGACCAGGAAAACCAATGAGAGCAGGATTTTTTTTTTTTTTTTAACTGTGCTTTAGGTGCAAATTTACAGAGCAGAATTTGTTTTACATTCAACATTATATGTACATTTGGTTTCACTCCCCAATTACCATCCCCAACCCTAACCCACTCTCCTCTTCTCCTGTCCTAGTAACCCCCACCCCCACTCTGTGCCTTTCATAGTCATGCACTCCTGTGTGTCCTGTTTTTCTACTGTGTAAATGTTACCCATCTGGTGTCCCATGGCTGCTTGCTCCAAGGGATGCATTTCCATAGAGTATGTGGGTACCTCACTCTGGGTTGAATGGTCTATGTGTACGTCTTATTTACTATTGGGCTGAGAGCTAGCCCTTGGGAGTGAGTTTTATCCCAGGCCCGAAGTGTACCCCAGGGCCATAGTATTGAGGGTCCCACCAGACTCCATCTGACCAGTAATTCTGGTCATTATGGTGTTTTTGGATTTTGTTCCACATTTTTCCTCCCACTCTATCCAGGATCTCCAGTTTTGATCCCTTCCTGAATGGTTGGCACTGATAGCCAGACACCATCTAATTCTCATTTTGAGGTCCATCATGTTCTAGGTTTGATTGTTTTCAAACATCCTTGGTTTTTTGCACTCTTCCTTGCTTCTGATGATAGGAGACCATTAGCTGCATCTTAGATGGCTGCTGGAAAGCTTTTAAGACCCCAGTTGCTACTCACCAATATAGGTAGTGGAACAAGATTTTTATGTATTTTTTTGTGCCCATTGAGTCTGGTGTCTCCCAATTCTATGGTCCTGAGTTGGTCGATCCATTAGATCTCTCTCTCACAGTGTCTGGCTGTCTGTGAGGGATTACTCTATGTCTGTTTTCTGTTGTTTCTGTAAGGATTGCAGGTATTTTGTATCACTGGTACCTGTGCAAGATTAGCCACAGCTGAATCTATCTTTGGTCTAGAGTATAATCCTGTTCACTGACCCCCATCTGATCTTCTCAGATGTTTATGTGTTTATCTGTAACCTGGTATTTGGTGTTAATGGTAATGCAGTGTTGTGGATATACTGGTATTAGCCTCTGTCATCTATATCTTATGTGCACACTTCAGTGTCCTCCCTTCCCCCAATGTTATTATGGTGGTCACAGACTCTTTCCATACCATCCCTCCCCTTACCCACCTTAGCATATGGCCCCCAACTAGCCCAAAATTATTCCTTCCCCTCCCCTTCCCAGTAACCTACAAAGTCCTTTCCTTAAGCGCACCCTTGCTTGTCTTTTTACAGTAATGGGTTCATACAATATTTGTCCTTCTGCTATTGACTTATTTCACTCAGCATAATGTCCTCCAAGCTCTGGTAGCATAGTGCCTAAGGCAATTGACTGCTAACCAGAAATCTGGTGGTTCAAACCCACCAGCCACTCCTCAGAAGGAAGATGGGGCAATCTACTTCCTTAGTGATATTGTCTTGGAAACCCAAGGAGGGGTTGCTATGATTCAGGTCCAACTCGATGGCACATAACAACAACAATGTCCTCCAGGTTTATCTGCATTGTGAGATGATTTGCATATCCTTCATTGTTCTTTAATGTAGTATAGTATTCCATTGTGTGAATGTACCATAGTTTGGTTATCCAGTCATCTGCTGATGGGAACCTAGGTTGTTTCCATCTCTTTGCTATAGTGGATTGTGCTGTGATGAACATAGGTGTGCATATGTCTATTCATGTCCTGTCTCTCACCTCTTTAAGATATATTCTTAGTAATGGAATTGCTTGTTCAAATGGTATTTCTATTTTCAGTTTTTTAAAGAAATGCCATACCATTTGCCACAATGGTTGTACCATTTTACAGTCCCACCAGCAGTGTATGAGAGTTCCAATCTCTCTGCAACCTCGTCAGCATTTGTTATTTTCTGTCCTATTGAACTTTGCTATTATTGCTGGGGTGAGATGATATCTCATTGTTGTTTTGATTTGCATCTCTCCAATGGCTAATGATTATGAACAATTCCTCATGTGTTTGTTGGCCGCCAGCATATCGTCTTTAGTGAAGTGTCTGTTCATGTCCCTTGCCCATTTTTGAATTAGACTGTCTTTTTTAGCAGGAGCTCTGGTAGCATAGTGCTTAAGGCATTTGAGTGTTAACCAGAAGGTTGATTGGTTCAAACCCACTTGCCAATCCTGGGGAGGAAGGTTGGGCAATCTACTTCTGTAGTTATACCAACTTGGAAAACCAAGGAGGGGTCACTATGAGTTGGATCTGACTTGATGGCAGTGAGTTTTTAGAGTTTATCTTTTGGTGTTGACATGTTGAAGTTTTCTATAGATTTTGGAGATAAGTCCTTTGTCATAGGCAAATATTTTCTCCCTATCCATAGGTTCTCTTTTTACCCTTTTGATGAAGTCTTTCAATGGCAATAAGAATTTAATTTTTAAAAGGTCCCAGTCATCTAGCTTCTCTTCTACCTCCTGTGCATTCTGGGTTATATTTGATAGTCTATTTATGCCATAAAGTAGGACCCCTAGATTTGCCCCTATTTTATCTTTGATGAATTTTATAGTTTTGGTTTTCACATTTAAGTCTTTGATCCAACTTGAGTTTGTTTTTGTGTATGGGGTGAGGTATGGGTCTTAGAGGCTAGCTCTTCCCCATTTAATGGGTTGTAGACCTTTGTCAAAGATCAGCTGTCCATAGATGGATGGGTCTATTTCTGGGTTTCGATTCTGTTCCATTGGTCTATCTGTCTATCATTGTACCAATACCACACTGTTTTGACTACTGTAACTGTATAGTAGATTTTAAGATCCAGGAGTGTGAGACCTCCCACTTTGTTCTTCTTCTCCAGATGAGATCTGTTTATCCAAGGTCTCTTTCCTTAATATGATGTTAGTAATTGGTTTTTCCATGTGCTTAAAAAATTTTGTTGGTATCTAGATTGGGATTGCATTAAATGTATAGATTGCTTTGGGTAATATTGACATTTTCATAATATTCTTCCTATTCGTGTCTCCTGTAGTAGTGTTTTATAGTTTTCATTTTATAGGTTTTTTGTGTCTCTGGTAAGAGTTATTCCAGGGTATTTTATCTTTTTAGTAGCTATTATAAATGGTATTCTTTCCCTTATTTCTTTTTCAGAGGTCTCTTTGTTGGTGTAGATGAATCCAACTGATTTTTTTATGTTGACCTTGTATCCTGCCACTTTGCTGAACCTCAATGAGAGCAGTTTTGCTCTGTCACATCGGACGGCTATGAGTTGGAATCAACTGGATGACATACAACAGCATAGCCTTAAAGTATAAGAAGAGGCTGTTTCCAATAAGTCAAATAACTATATACTGAACAGTGGGCTGGCGGTTCAAACTCACCAGCCACTCCTCAGAAGGAAGGTTGGGCAATCCTACTTCTGTAGTGATACTGCCTCGGAA
>NW_006921730.1:8015255-8025954 GCF_000298275.1 Orycteropus afer afer
TAAGACAGAATCAAACCTGCCTGGTCCTGTGCCATCATCACCGTTGCTGCTATTCTTGAACCCATTGTTGGAACCACTGTGTCAGTCCATCTCATTGAGGGTCTTCCTCTTTTTTCACTGACCCTCAACTTTACCAAGCCTGATATCCTTTCTCCTGGAAATGGTTCCTCCTGATAACATGAAGTCTCTCCATCCTTCCTTCTAAGAGCATTCTGGCTGTACCTCTTCCAGGAAAGACTAGTTCATTCTTCTGGCAGTCCGTAGTATATTCACTATTCTTTGCCAACACCATAATCCAAATGCATCAATTCTTTTTTGCTCTTCCTTATTCATTGTCCAGCTTTCACAAAGATGTGAGGCTATTGAAAATATTATGGCTTGGGTAAGGCACACCTTAGTCTTCAAAGCAACAGCTTAGCTCTGTAACAATTTAAGGTCTTTTGCAGCAGATTTGCCCAGTGCAATACTTTGTTTTGTTTCTTGACTGCTGCTTCCATGGGTATAGATTGTGGATCCGAGTAAAATAAAATCTTTAACGACTTCAATCTTTTCTCCATTTATCATGATGTTGCTTACTGTTCTAATTGTGAGGATTTTTGTTTTATGTTGAGGTGTAATCCATACTGAAGGAGAAATGATGGCTTTGATCTTTATCAGTAAAATGAAGAAATTCCAATTAATTCTAATTCCAAAGGGAAACCAGTTCCTTTCATTATCCTGGGTGCAGGACCAGGTATGGAGATTTTGCCTTCTGTATTCTTTCTTTCTCTAACCCTCTCTACTTTCCTCTGCCTGTTGGCTACCTTGGCTCCTGCTCTGGGTAACCAAATGACTAGTTCTGCTTTGACCTGTATCTTCTTGGTTCAGCTCTTCCATCATTTCCCCTATTCCTTTTAGCACTGGTCTCAGCTCAGCTCCATCAGGTTCTTCTACAAAAGGGAAATAGTCCCCATAGCTCCAGGGCTATGTGCTCTTTTTGAAAATCAGATAAGTCCAGTTGATGGATCCAAACTAAACCAGTTGCCATTGAGTCAACTCTGACTCACAGCAGCCCCATGTATTGTAGAGTAGAACTGCATTTCATAGGATTTTCAAGGCTGGAATCTTTTACATGGCGAACCAGGGCTTTCTTCTCCTTCTCCTTCTCCTTCCTCCTCCTCCCCCCTTTTCCTCCTTTTAATGGGCCTTGGGGGCAAAATTAAAAAACAAATTTTTTTTTTGTTTACATTCAACAGTGATCACATTTGATGTCATGGCCCCATTTACCATCCAGGGCTTTCTTCTGAGGCATCTCTGTGTGAGTTCAAAACGTCAATATTTCAGTTAGTAGTTGAGTGCTTAAACATTTGCACTACCCAGGGACTCCCAATAGAAGTTTAGGTGGGGTAAAAATAATGAATATAGTCTAGGCATATCCAAGCAGATATACTTGGACAGAGAGCTCTGGTCAGCCTCTTGGCTTTGTCTGGGAGCTTTCATACAGGCTAGCTTACTTAAACAATTCCTGGTTGTAGCAGTTTTCCTTCCACTACAACTTGAAAAGCTTTAGTTTCCTATCAGCTCTTACCACGGTGTCAGCGGGAGTTCATGTCTTAGTTTCATTTCCGTTACTTCCAAAGTTGCATATAAAAGTTGCCAATGACAACAATTTTCTCTCATGAACTATTCTAGATTTAATTCCTATTTTCCCAGGACTGTCCAGGCCCTTGGTTGGCCTGACTTTGTGGCAAATGAAGTTTTTGGTGGCCTTCTCTGACGATGGTCAAACAGGATCTAAGAATCTAAGAAGCTTCCTTGGGCCATTTAATTAATCTCAAATTGGCACTATTTGAAGGAAGAGAGGCAGCAGCAGCTTCCCCCAAGGGCTCCTTACAATAGGCAGCTCACCAGATCTCCTCAGGCCCTGAGGAAGGTTTTGATGAAATTACAACTGTTGAGACTAAACGCTCACCAAACCAAAAAAAAAAAAAACCTGAATTCACTGCTGCTTGAGTCACTCCTGACTCAGAGACTCCTCCTTGGGTTTCTGAGGTGGTATCTCTAAGGAAGTAGATTGCCCAATCTTCTTTCTGAGGAGTGGCTAATTACTGAGGTCAAATAATCTGCCCAAAGTCACGTAGCCAACAAGGAATGCAGCTGGGTTCAGATCTGTCTCACTTTAAAATTTGTAAAGAATAAAACTTAGTGGTTGCTAAGCAATTTTAGAAAAGATTCCCTCCACCTCAGAATTACTTTACTACCATTATCTAAAAAGATGGCATAAATAAGACCAATACGCTTCAACAGCATTCGTGTATCTTCACAAGAGAAGCCACGGTTGACTGCTAAGGTGGTGAAGCAATAAACTAGGTTCTTATAGCACAGACTTATATAACTAACTTTAGTATTCTGAAAGTTGCCAGGCACAGGAACAATAGGTTGTGACAAGGGAAATGATGAATACTGATAAAGAGAGATAGTTGTCCCTATGTAATCATACTTCTTTCTCCCTTAAAATAGGGCCCCCTCCTTTTTTTAAAGGTGAACACATAGCCATTTGGAATAAAGGTTATATTTTCCAGTCTACCTTACAGGTAGGCATGCATTGTACTGAGTTCTGTACAATAGCATGTAATTAGTAGTTGCTAAGAAATGTTTAACAACTGAGTCTGAGTAGGCAGGGGATGGGGAAGCCTGGGTTTGTAGTGTTTGCCAATTTCCATGGTATAAATACTCCCACCATGACTGATTTCAAGCTACCATGTTGACAGTACTAAACATGGAATTGGGAAGAGGTGCAGCTCTCACAAGATGGTACAAACCTACTCAAACACATAACAATATGTAATGGATATACTGTACATGATTTCTGTGAACGTCCTTGAGGAGGGTGGCAAGTCTTAAGTAGTAGGAACCCTTCTTCTTCCCTGCTGTCATGAAACTAGACTGCTGGAGCTCAAGCAACCATGATGGACCATAAGGAGGAAACTAAAAAATAAGGAATGGCAGAGTCACAACAGACAAGTGGACTTTGTCATGATCACAGCACTACTGTGCCAGCCCTGGAATGTTCACCTGCAGCCTTTATTTACGGATGTCTATGTGCAAAAGAAGGAGCTATGGTAGCACAGTGGCTAAGGCATCTGATTGCTAACCAGAGGTTGGCAGTTCAAACCCACCAGCCACTCGGCAGAAGCAAGAGGGGGCAATCTACTTCCATAAAGATTTACCACCTCAGAAACCCAATAAGGGTTGCTATGAGTTGGAATTGCCTCCATGGCAGTGGGTTTGGTTTTTCAGTTTGTATATGCAAAAGAGGAAAACTTCTGCCTTGTAAAAGCAACTAATAATTTGAGCTCTCCCACTCACAGCAAAATCCATCCCAACTGAGGGTGACACTCATGCCAAACAAGATAAGTGAACAAAACTAGGAATTATATATAGTAGAATCTTAAATGATTCAGATTTGAAGCAAGAGAAAACACTTGAACCTTTCTGGAAGGGACAAAGAGGATAGAAGGAGAACAAAAGTTAAGGAGAAGGTGAACACCCAGCTGCTGCATCCAAAAACATGCCAATCATCTTCCAGAATACAGGTAGGGAAAAGAATAAGCAAAGAACAAGAAAGCAGCTATATAAACATCAGTGAAGAAAGCAAGCAAAAGGCAGACAGGGACTTGAAGTGTTAGGCTCATCTCTCTTTATGTCAATCCCTCCCTTCTGACCTACAAACTCAGGACAAAGTAAGCCAGCCTAGGTCAACAAGGCTTCTTCCTCCTACATGGGTGGCAGCTCCTAAATCTACAATCCAGGGGCTCAGCAAGGACTCTCCCACCAAAGGCAGTCTGAATGTTCTGTCTGAGGAAGATTATTCTCAGATCTGTTTCTTCTAGTACCTTTTTTTTCCAGGGCAAGAAAACAAATGGCAGATGCATAAGGTCACCTGGAAGAAAAAATAAGTTGACTCAGGGGCAGCAATAAGAGAGTTTAGTATAGTCTGCCTCTCTGAAATTTATTTCAAATGTATTGCCCAGTCATAGACTGTCCTCTTATTTTCTTTATATTGTAGAGTGGGTGCCTGTCAAATACAGAATGACATACAACATAGATAACAATATAAATATAGATAAACCTAACTTTCTATATGAACCCTCTCAAAAGTCGAATGCTATTTAAACAGAAGATAATAGTGATATAAATACATTCTTCTCTATTTTCATAATACTCTTTCTATAGTATCCAGGTAACAGGTTTTAAATTCAGCAATGCTGATTTAGCATCTGTGATGTTATTAGACATATATATATATCACAGTGCTCACTTTATGGGGATCCTACAAACAATTGGTCTCCAATTTACATTTACTATACATCAATCTCTTGATACCTAAGATTGTGTGATTAGTATGATTTTCAATTCTTTCTCATCAACCATAACCCACCCCACTCTCAATACAGGTGATAACTAAGAAACTGACCTAGATTGATATTGAGGGATGGGGCACTCTCAGTGGCAAAGTGTAGGGACCAGGAAGTCCAATTAGCCAGAAGAGAGAAGCAGCCTGGCCAAGGCACATTCAGGTGGATGAGCACATATGTGAGAAAGGGTTATGGAAGCAACTACAGTGTAGTCTAGTTCTAAGAGAAAAGCTAGGCACAAAGGAAACTTCCAGTCAAACACACTCACAAATTCCAACAGTGGCTAACATTCACTCAGCCAAGAATCTCTGCAAATATTTTCAGATACTTGCTGCAAATATTTAAGAAATAACCTTTCTCACTCATAAGCCAGACAGCCAAGCTGGAGTTAGACCCACCTAGATTCACATCTGGGCTCTGGCATTTACCAGCTGTAACAATTTGTAGATGTTTGCCCAGCCTCTGTTTCTCTGTTTATAAGCTCAAGGTCATTGAGTATAACTTGCTGGACAGTTGTAAAAATTAGAAAGAACTGGCAGAAAACACATATGCTAAATGTCTGCACATGATAATACTCCATGAAAGTGCTATAAGCTCTCAAGTTTGAAAAAATCTATATATATTGCTGATATGTAATCAAAACAGAATTTGATTAGGTTGATGGCATTGTTCTAAATTATAACAGTGAACCAATATACCATCACAAAATTTGTACTTCAATAATCTGTGTTCCGGACAGAGAAAACAAGATATATTCACATAAAATTTAATATTTTTCCACTGGTTCTACTCTGTTCTGTAAACTCTATTTCCACTTCCTCTATGCTGTCTACTACCCCCCACCTTCTCCATCTACCATAAAGCACTTCTGGTTCTGCTGGGCAAGAGGGAAAATTCTGCTATTTTCTTGTTTAATGGAAACCTGACATGTGTAGACTACCCACATCATCCCATTGGATTGTTGGCCAAATTCTACAAAGTAGTTTAAAAGTTTGTGAAATAAGAGCCAATAAATCTACCTTTGCAGTAGACAGAAAATTTATATCTAAGCTGACTGCTGCTTCCCTCAAATCTAAAATGAAATGAAGAGAGCTGCCTCAGAAATCCAGTATTCAACCTCCTTAACAAGTGAAGCAGAAAAGATTCTCATGACTATTTTAGAAGTATGGGAAACAGCCTTTGAAGAGAGGCTGCGAACTAATTAACTGGGAGTGGGGGTGCGTGGTGAATTAATCTGTAAATGACAACAGACAACAACTTAGAAAAAATGAATAGAGGTTAAAAATGTGCTAACTTGGGACCAGCTTTTCTCCTCATTAAGATAGCAAACTTTTGAGCCAATTACAGGCAGTTGCTCAGTTACAGAATGAGATACATTTCTAAGTGTATTTTAAGTATGTATTTTTAAGTCAGAACAGTTCCTATTTAGTTTATGGTTCCTATTAGCCTTACTTTATTGAATGAAAAACTCGAAAAGCCTTTTAAGTGATTTAAAAGTTGTACACGGAGCAATTGAAGGTGATTGTGATGAATTTGTTGCAAGTGGGAGTTAGATCAACTGTTTCAAAACTAAAACAAATCCACTGCCATCAAGTCAATTCCAACTCACAGCCACCCAAAGGACAGAGCAGAACTGCCCAATAGGGTTTCCAACACTGTATACCTTTACGGAAGCAAACTCCCCATCTTTCTCCCACAGTGGCTGGTGGGTTCAAACCACCAACAATTTGGTTAGCAGTCAAATCATTTAACCACAGGACCACTAGAGCTCCTTAGTTGTTTCAAAGTGAGGGCAAATTTACATTAACATTAAAGGGTAAGTAAGAGTTGGCTATAACTCAGATGTCTGTAACCCAGGGACTGTCTGTACACAACTGCTACGTTAATTTGAGTTCATTTATTTCAAATGTTATAGAAATAATTACTAGAAATTTTAGTTATAGACAAATGCCATGGGATTTTCTTGGACAAATACATTTTACATTTCCTGGGGTGCATATTTTGAACCATCTTAGCTAAAGGTAAAAGTCAGACAGAAGCAAGGAAATAAACTCACTTGTCAAACTCATCAAAGAGATCACAACTCTGCAGTTTTGAAAGAGCAACTCGAAAATATTCCGCTAGAAGACAAATGGAGCGTTATGAATAAAATGATAATCATGGCTTCTTAGGCACATAGCAAGCCATCTTGCCTTCCTCCCCCAACCCCATTTCAAACTGGTACAGCCCACATATGATTCACACTGTGGTGAAAAATTAATTAACTCTACAGCCAGAATTAGCCAGCACTCAAAATGGTATATGCTCTGAGGACACTTTCCAAAAACCCTAGGAAAATGAGATTCTTTATCTGAGAACAGTCATTAACAAAGTAATACCAAAATTAGCAATATTGGATGATTCTCAAGCTGACATGTTAGTACTGAAATCAATATCCCCTGAGTTTAAACTTCTTAAACTACACATTTTCTGTAAAATACTTCCCCCCCCCCAAAAAAAAATAAAAATAACCTAGGATTAATTGAATAAACAAATTTTAACTCAGAATATTGTAGGCCTGTCACCTCTTGGGCTTTTAATGTTTCTCAAAAACCTGCACTTGAAAGCTGTGTAAGGTCAATCTGTTATCATACAGCACAGAGACAAGTATTTTATCATTAGCAAACAGGGCAATTATCTCTAAATTTAGCAAAAATAAAATATATATTGCTTGAATTAAGACTGATCAAGGATCTAGAATTTTCTGATGAGATAAAATGAACAGGTACAAAGGTGAAATGGACAGACAGAAAAGAAATTACTCTACAGGGTTTTCCTGTCAATTCTAAACCAGAAAAAAATAAGGCATCAAATGCATGCAAATGATAACAGTGGCAGAACAAAACTAAAAAACAGCTTCTCAACAACAAAATAACCCCTGCCATTTTTATTCTTTCTCACACTGCCTCAAAAGAAAGGAGCTTTGGTGGTGCAGTGCTTAAGGCATTTGACTATTAAACAGAAGGTTGGCAGTTCAAATCCACCAGCCACCTTGTGGATGGAAGATGGGGCAATCTATTTCTGTAAAGTTTTGCCGCCTCAGAAACCCAATGGGGTTGCTATGACTCAGAATCGACTCGATGGCAGTGAGAGAGAGTGAGAGCTTCAAAAGGAGTGGAGATGTACTTTGTGTGTGTGTGTGTGAAAATATATATAACAAAACATACAACCATTCAACATTTTCCACATGTGCAGTTCACTGACATTTCTTACATTCTTCACATTATGTTACCAATCTCCCCATCTTTACTATTGTTTCATCACCATTTACTTAGACTCTCTGTAAAGAGAGTCTGAACTCTGTTAGTTTAAACACTTTTGTTTTATAGTTACTGTTGTCAGTTTGATCTCCTGTGGACAATTCTTTAAAAGAGCACACTGCTCATGGGAGGTACAGATAACAGAGATGAACCCTTTTGCACGTACAGTACTGCATTGTCAGTGATGGCAAACATTGATGTTCAGATGGATAGATGGGTGGACAGGCTGAATGATTAGGTAGATCGATGCAGGGGGGAATGTTCCCATGACCATGTATAGGGTTGTCAGACAATGTTGCTACAAGTGTATTTGTATATTCTACAAGAATCCCCAGGTATATAACAGAGCTGACAAGGGATAAGGTTGTAGTCACTTCTTGACCACAGCCAGCGACCCAGAGAGAGCAAGTAATTGGACCTCTGGGCTTGGGACCATGGTCTCAGGGGACATCAAGCTCAACTGGTATAACACACTACACAAAAACGTTGTTCTACATCCTACTTCGGCGAGAAGTGACCAGGATCGTAAAAGCTTGCAAGCAGCCATCTAGATGCAATAATGGGTCTCCTCATCCAGAGCAAAGAAGAATGAAGAGAACCAAAGAGGCATGGAAACAATTAGTCCAGGGGACTGGTACATCGTGCGATCCTCAGCCAATCTGACTATCAGACCAGGAGAGCTAAATGGTGCCTGGCTACCACTGTCAACCACTCGGAGGGGGATTGATGTAGGAGATCTTGGATAGAGTGGGAGAACAATGAGGAATAAAACTCAAAGTCATTAAAAGAAAAAAGGAGGGACCAAGTTTGCTGGTCTGATAAGAGCGTGGTGGAACCCCTGAGACTATGGCCCCTAGCTTCCCTTCAGGCTTGGAATTGAACCCACTCCTATGGCTTGCAGCCAAACAAAAGACAGGCATATGAGCTGAACACTTACATTAGGTAGAGACATTCCTTGGAGAGATCAATCATGGGAGAATAGAAGGGTTGTGTAAGCACAGGGAGACAGCTCAGGGGGGCAGGAGTACGTGGGAGGGAAAGACAAAAGGAAGAGGTGGCTGTGGGGAGGAAGTGGGAGGAGAGCTGTTGCATTGTGGGAGATTGGTCAATGTCATGAGACAAAGTGTGTGTGAAATGCTGTAGGGAAGATGAATTTTGCTCTGTAAACTTTTACCAAAATCACAATAAAATTAAAAAAAAAAAAAAAAAAAGAGCACACTGCTCAAGGTGAACATTCTTTGCCAGTTGAATGAAACTGCTGTTTAGTGTAAAGATGATTTTATGGGATAGTTTTGGTTTAAAGCTTAATAATTATCTCAAGGCAATAAGTTCAAGGGTTCCTCCAGTCCTGGTAGATCCAGTAAGTCTGGATTTTATAAGAATTTGAAGTTCTGTTCAACATTTTTCCTCTTTTTGATCAGGATCCATCTTCTGGGTCCTTGATCAAAACATTCAGTAATGGTAGCCAGGCACCATCCTATTCTGAGGGCCTCATGGTATGAAGGCAATTAGACCTGTAGTCCTCTTCCTTCTACATTTCCTAGGTTGGAGATTTACTTTTTTAAAATTAATTCATTCTATCCAATCCCAAAATCACATACTTCAGGAATCATTACGAAACAGGAAAATCAAAAGCCCTTAAAGATTATATAAGCATGCACTTCTCATCAAACACTATTCAAATTTAATAGGGCCGAGTAAGAATACTACTACTGACCTGATGTTTTGATCCCATAGGGCAAATCAAACTTATCGCTATTGTATAAGGAAGCAATCTTTTTAAAATCAGATGCACACAGAAAAGGGTGAAACTGACGATACCTGGAAGAAAGAATAAAGAATTATTTGCCAAATGCCTGTAATATTTCCAGGGTTTTAAAACCACCACTTAAAATAACTGTAGCATACGATCCAAATTGTTATACTGGCCTTTTAAAATTTTTCAAAAATTGTTCTATATAGTATTTAAATATGAAATACAATGAGTTATGAAATGGAATTATTCAACCAGAATGGAAACACTTCCGGGTATTAGAATCAAAATTATGTTACAGTTTGGCATTAAAACAAAATATAAATTTTAAAGCAAAACAAAATAAAACAAAAATACCAGATAATAATATGAAAGCCCTATACAGGAAGAAACAAAGGAAGTACTAAGGGAAATAAAAGTTCATGCTAAGCCTCTCACACATAAAAAAGTAAATATGTATGAAAGTGTATCAGCTGTAGAAATAAAAATATCTTAAAGGTTGGATAACGAATGTTTCTTGATGCCACTTAAGGCATACTGAAGAGACTAACTGGTTCCACTGAGACTGCCTAATCTAACGCTGAGAAATAATCTTTAAACCTTGAACTGAAACAATCTCATGAAGCCATGATTAAACAGTTTAGCCCAATTAATGAATGTTTTTACCATGATGCATAGCACTCTTACGAAGAATTATCCGTATGAGTGTAAATTGACAACTGTTAATCTAAAGTACAGATGAGAACTCTAAGGGGCAGTGAGCCTAAATAAATGGTAATACAACAATATGGGTAGAGGCAGAATGATGACAATGTGAAGTATGCAACCAATGTTACTGAACTGTTCACAAAGAAACTGTGACTGGATGTATATGTGTTTGTGTAGTCAAGTTGATTCTGACTCACAGTGACCCTACAGGACAGAGTAGAGCTGTTCCACGTGGTTTCCAAGTCTGGAAATCTTTATAGAAGCAGACTGCCTCATCTTTCTCCCACAGAGTGGCTGGTGAGTTCATACTGCCAACATTTCAGTTAGCAGCCAAGCACTTAAGCACTGTACCACCAGTGCTCCTTTGGTTGTATAAATTGCCAACAAAAATTTTAAAAGATTAGAAAAAAACCTATATTGAAAAACTATACCACAGGCATTTATCTTCTTTTCCTTTTTTTTTAATTATTATTGTTATTTGGGTGAAGGGTTACAGAGCAAATTCACTTTCCATACGACAGCTCACATACACTTTGTCTTAT
>NW_006921730.1:8026054-8063210 GCF_000298275.1 Orycteropus afer afer
GCTACCATAACTAACTTTAGTATTCTGAAAGTTGCCAGGCACAGGAACAATAGGTTGTGACAAGGGAAATGATGAATACTGATAAAGAGAGATAGTTGTCCCTATGTAATCATACTTCTTTCTCCCTTAAAATAGGGCCCCCTCCTTTTTTTAAAGGTGAACACATAGCCATTTGGAATAAAGGTTATATTTTCCAGTCTACCTTACAGGTAGGCATGCATTGTACTGAGTTCTGTACAATAGCATGTAATTAGTAGTTGCTAAGAAATGTTTAACAACTGAGTCTGAGTAGGCAGGGGATGGGGAAGCCTGGGTTTGTAGTGTTTGCCAATTTCCATGGTATAAATACTCCCACCATGACTGATTTCAAGCTACCATGTTGACAGTACTAAACATGGAATTGGGAAGAGGTGCAGCTCTCACAAGATGGTACAAACCTACTCAAACACATAACAATATGTAATGGATATACTGTACATGATTTCTGTGAACGTCCTTGAGGAGGGTGGCAAGTCTTAAGTAGTAGGAACCCTTCTTCTTCCCTGCTGTCATGAAACTAGACTGCTGGAGCTCAAGCAACCATGATGGACCATAAGGAGGAAACTAAAAAATAAGGAATGGCAGAGTCACAACAGACAAGTGGACTTTGTCATGATCACAGCACTACTGTGCCAGCCCTGGAATGTTCACCTGCAGCCTTTATTTACGGATGTCTATGTGCAAAAGAAGGAGCTATGGTAGCACAGTGGCTAAGGCATCTGATTGCTAACCAGAGGTTGGCAGTTCAAACCCACCAGCCACTCGGCAGAAGCAAGAGGGGGCAATCTACTTCCATAAAGATTTACCACCTCAGAAACCCAATAAGGGTTGCTATGAGTTGGAATTGCCTCCATGGCAGTGGGTTTGGTTTTTCAGTTTGTATATGCAAAAGAGGAAAACTTCTGCCTTGTAAAAGCAACTAATAATTTGAGCTCTCCCACTCACAGCAAAATCCATCCCAACTGAGGGTGACACTCATGCCAAACAAGATAAGTGAACAAAACTAGGAATTATATATAGTAGAATCTTAAATGATTCAGATTTGAAGCAAGAGAAAACACTTGAACCTTTCTGGAAGGGACAAAGAGGATAGAAGGAGAACAAAAGTTAAGGAGAAGGTGAACACCCAGCTGCTGCATCCAAAAACATGCCAATCATCTTCCAGAATACAGGTAGGGAAAAGAATAAGCAAAGAACAAGAAAGCAGCTATATAAACATCAGTGAAGAAAGCAAGCAAAAGGCAGACAGGGACTTGAAGTGTTAGGCTCATCTCTCTTTATGTCAATCCCTCCCTTCTGACCTACAAACTCAGGACAAAGTAAGCCAGCCTAGGTCAACAAGGCTTCTTCCTCCTACATGGGTGGCAGCTCCTAAATCTACAATCCAGGGGCTCAGCAAGGACTCTCCCACCAAAGGCAGTCTGAATGTTCTGTCTGAGGAAGATTATTCTCAGATCTGTTTCTTCTAGTACCTTTTTTTTCCAGGGCAAGAAAACAAATGGCAGATGCATAAGGTCACCTGGAAGAAAAAATAAGTTGACTCAGGGGCAGCAATAAGAGAGTTTAGTATAGTCTGCCTCTCTGAAATTTATTTCAAATGTATTGCCCAGTCATAGACTGTCCTCTTATTTTCTTTATATTGTAGAGTGGGTGCCTGTCAAATACAGAATGACATACAACATAGATAACAATATAAATATAGATAAACCTAACTTTCTATATGAACCCTCTCAAAAGTCGAATGCTATTTAAACAGAAGATAATAGTGATATAAATACATTCTTCTCTATTTTCATAATACTCTTTCTATAGTATCCAGGTAACAGGTTTTAAATTCAGCAATGCTGATTTAGCATCTGTGATGTTATTAGACATATATATATATCACAGTGCTCACTTTATGGGGATCCTACAAACAATTGGTCTCCAATTTACATTTACTATACATCAATCTCTTGATACCTAAGATTGTGTGATTAGTATGATTTTCAATTCTTTCTCATCAACCATAACCCACCCCACTCTCAATACAGGTGATAACTAAGAAACTGACCTAGATTGATATTGAGGGATGGGGCACTCTCAGTGGCAAAGTGTAGGGACCAGGAAGTCCAATTAGCCAGAAGAGAGAAGCAGCCTGGCCAAGGCACATTCAGGTGGATGAGCACATATGTGAGAAAGGGTTATGGAAGCAACTACAGTGTAGTCTAGTTCTAAGAGAAAAGCTAGGCACAAAGGAAACTTCCAGTCAAACACACTCACAAATTCCAACAGTGGCTAACATTCACTCAGCCAAGAATCTCTGCAAATATTTTCAGATACTTGCTGCAAATATTTAAGAAATAACCTTTCTCACTCATAAGCCAGACAGCCAAGCTGGAGTTAGACCCACCTAGATTCACATCTGGGCTCTGGCATTTACCAGCTGTAACAATTTGTAGATGTTTGCCCAGCCTCTGTTTCTCTGTTTATAAGCTCAAGGTCATTGAGTATAACTTGCTGGACAGTTGTAAAAATTAGAAAGAACTGGCAGAAAACACATATGCTAAATGTCTGCACATGATAATACTCCATGAAAGTGCTATAAGCTCTCAAGTTTGAAAAAATCTATATATATTGCTGATATGTAATCAAAACAGAATTTGATTAGGTTGATGGCATTGTTCTAAATTATAACAGTGAACCAATATACCATCACAAAATTTGTACTTCAATAATCTGTGTTCCGGACAGAGAAAACAAGATATATTCACATAAAATTTAATATTTTTCCACTGGTTCTACTCTGTTCTGTAAACTCTATTTCCACTTCCTCTATGCTGTCTACTACCCCCCACCTTCTCCATCTACCATAAAGCACTTCTGGTTCTGCTGGGCAAGAGGGAAAATTCTGCTATTTTCTTGTTTAATGGAAACCTGACATGTGTAGACTACCCACATCATCCCATTGGATTGTTGGCCAAATTCTACAAAGTAGTTTAAAAGTTTGTGAAATAAGAGCCAATAAATCTACCTTTGCAGTAGACAGAAAATTTATATCTAAGCTGACTGCTGCTTCCCTCAAATCTAAAATGAAATGAAGAGAGCTGCCTCAGAAATCCAGTATTCAACCTCCTTAACAAGTGAAGCAGAAAAGATTCTCATGACTATTTTAGAAGTATGGGAAACAGCCTTTGAAGAGAGGCTGCGAACTAATTAACTGGGAGTGGGGGTGCGTGGTGAATTAATCTGTAAATGACAACAGACAACAACTTAGAAAAAATGAATAGAGGTTAAAAATGTGCTAACTTGGGACCAGCTTTTCTCCTCATTAAGATAGCAAACTTTTGAGCCAATTACAGGCAGTTGCTCAGTTACAGAATGAGATACATTTCTAAGTGTATTTTAAGTATGTATTTTTAAGTCAGAACAGTTCCTATTTAGTTTATGGTTCCTATTAGCCTTACTTTATTGAATGAAAAACTCGAAAAGCCTTTTAAGTGATTTAAAAGTTGTACACGGAGCAATTGAAGGTGATTGTGATGAATTTGTTGCAAGTGGGAGTTAGATCAACTGTTTCAAAACTAAAACAAATCCACTGCCATCAAGTCAATTCCAACTCACAGCCACCCAAAGGACAGAGCAGAACTGCCCAATAGGGTTTCCAACACTGTATACCTTTACGGAAGCAAACTCCCCATCTTTCTCCCACAGTGGCTGGTGGGTTCAAACCACCAACAATTTGGTTAGCAGTCAAATCATTTAACCACAGGACCACTAGAGCTCCTTAGTTGTTTCAAAGTGAGGGCAAATTTACATTAACATTAAAGGGTAAGTAAGAGTTGGCTATAACTCAGATGTCTGTAACCCAGGGACTGTCTGTACACAACTGCTACGTTAATTTGAGTTCATTTATTTCAAATGTTATAGAAATAATTACTAGAAATTTTAGTTATAGACAAATGCCATGGGATTTTCTTGGACAAATACATTTTACATTTCCTGGGGTGCATATTTTGAACCATCTTAGCTAAAGGTAAAAGTCAGACAGAAGCAAGGAAATAAACTCACTTGTCAAACTCATCAAAGAGATCACAACTCTGCAGTTTTGAAAGAGCAACTCGAAAATATTCCGCTAGAAGACAAATGGAGCGTTATGAATAAAATGATAATCATGGCTTCTTAGGCACATAGCAAGCCATCTTGCCTTCCTCCCCCAACCCCATTTCAAACTGGTACAGCCCACATATGATTCACACTGTGGTGAAAAATTAATTAACTCTACAGCCAGAATTAGCCAGCACTCAAAATGGTATATGCTCTGAGGACACTTTCCAAAAACCCTAGGAAAATGAGATTCTTTATCTGAGAACAGTCATTAACAAAGTAATACCAAAATTAGCAATATTGGATGATTCTCAAGCTGACATGTTAGTACTGAAATCAATATCCCCTGAGTTTAAACTTCTTAAACTACACATTTTCTGTAAAATACTTCCCCCCCCCCAAAAAAAAATAAAAATAACCTAGGATTAATTGAATAAACAAATTTTAACTCAGAATATTGTAGGCCTGTCACCTCTTGGGCTTTTAATGTTTCTCAAAAACCTGCACTTGAAAGCTGTGTAAGGTCAATCTGTTATCATACAGCACAGAGACAAGTATTTTATCATTAGCAAACAGGGCAATTATCTCTAAATTTAGCAAAAATAAAATATATATTGCTTGAATTAAGACTGATCAAGGATCTAGAATTTTCTGATGAGATAAAATGAACAGGTACAAAGGTGAAATGGACAGACAGAAAAGAAATTACTCTACAGGGTTTTCCTGTCAATTCTAAACCAGAAAAAAATAAGGCATCAAATGCATGCAAATGATAACAGTGGCAGAACAAAACTAAAAAACAGCTTCTCAACAACAAAATAACCCCTGCCATTTTTATTCTTTCTCACACTGCCTCAAAAGAAAGGAGCTTTGGTGGTGCAGTGCTTAAGGCATTTGACTATTAAACAGAAGGTTGGCAGTTCAAATCCACCAGCCACCTTGTGGATGGAAGATGGGGCAATCTATTTCTGTAAAGTTTTGCCGCCTCAGAAACCCAATGGGGTTGCTATGACTCAGAATCGACTCGATGGCAGTGAGAGAGAGTGAGAGCTTCAAAAGGAGTGGAGATGTACTTTGTGTGTGTGTGTGTGAAAATATATATAACAAAACATACAACCATTCAACATTTTCCACATGTGCAGTTCACTGACATTTCTTACATTCTTCACATTATGTTACCAATCTCCCCATCTTTACTATTGTTTCATCACCATTTACTTAGACTCTCTGTAAAGAGAGTCTGAACTCTGTTAGTTTAAACACTTTTGTTTTATAGTTACTGTTGTCAGTTTGATCTCCTGTGGACAATTCTTTAAAAGAGCACACTGCTCATGGGAGGTACAGATAACAGAGATGAACCCTTTTGCACGTACAGTACTGCATTGTCAGTGATGGCAAACATTGATGTTCAGATGGATAGATGGGTGGACAGGCTGAATGATTAGGTAGATCGATGCAGGGGGGAATGTTCCCATGACCATGTATAGGGTTGTCAGACAATGTTGCTACAAGTGTATTTGTATATTCTACAAGAATCCCCAGGTATATAACAGAGCTGACAAGGGATAAGGTTGTAGTCACTTCTTGACCACAGCCAGCGACCCAGAGAGAGCAAGTAATTGGACCTCTGGGCTTGGGACCATGGTCTCAGGGGACATCAAGCTCAACTGGTATAACACACTACACAAAAACGTTGTTCTACATCCTACTTCGGCGAGAAGTGACCAGGATCGTAAAAGCTTGCAAGCAGCCATCTAGATGCAATAATGGGTCTCCTCATCCAGAGCAAAGAAGAATGAAGAGAACCAAAGAGGCATGGAAACAATTAGTCCAGGGGACTGGTACATCGTGCGATCCTCAGCCAATCTGACTATCAGACCAGGAGAGCTAAATGGTGCCTGGCTACCACTGTCAACCACTCGGAGGGGGATTGATGTAGGAGATCTTGGATAGAGTGGGAGAACAATGAGGAATAAAACTCAAAGTCATTAAAAGAAAAAAGGAGGGACCAAGTTTGCTGGTCTGATAAGAGCGTGGTGGAACCCCTGAGACTATGGCCCCTAGCTTCCCTTCAGGCTTGGAATTGAACCCACTCCTATGGCTTGCAGCCAAACAAAAGACAGGCATATGAGCTGAACACTTACATTAGGTAGAGACATTCCTTGGAGAGATCAATCATGGGAGAATAGAAGGGTTGTGTAAGCACAGGGAGACAGCTCAGGGGGGCAGGAGTACGTGGGAGGGAAAGACAAAAGGAAGAGGTGGCTGTGGGGAGGAAGTGGGAGGAGAGCTGTTGCATTGTGGGAGATTGGTCAATGTCATGAGACAAAGTGTGTGTGAAATGCTGTAGGGAAGATGAATTTTGCTCTGTAAACTTTTACCAAAATCACAATAAAATTAAAAAAAAAAAAAAAAAAAGAGCACACTGCTCAAGGTGAACATTCTTTGCCAGTTGAATGAAACTGCTGTTTAGTGTAAAGATGATTTTATGGGATAGTTTTGGTTTAAAGCTTAATAATTATCTCAAGGCAATAAGTTCAAGGGTTCCTCCAGTCCTGGTAGATCCAGTAAGTCTGGATTTTATAAGAATTTGAAGTTCTGTTCAACATTTTTCCTCTTTTTGATCAGGATCCATCTTCTGGGTCCTTGATCAAAACATTCAGTAATGGTAGCCAGGCACCATCCTATTCTGAGGGCCTCATGGTATGAAGGCAATTAGACCTGTAGTCCTCTTCCTTCTACATTTCCTAGGTTGGAGATTTACTTTTTTAAAATTAATTCATTCTATCCAATCCCAAAATCACATACTTCAGGAATCATTACGAAACAGGAAAATCAAAAGCCCTTAAAGATTATATAAGCATGCACTTCTCATCAAACACTATTCAAATTTAATAGGGCCGAGTAAGAATACTACTACTGACCTGATGTTTTGATCCCATAGGGCAAATCAAACTTATCGCTATTGTATAAGGAAGCAATCTTTTTAAAATCAGATGCACACAGAAAAGGGTGAAACTGACGATACCTGGAAGAAAGAATAAAGAATTATTTGCCAAATGCCTGTAATATTTCCAGGGTTTTAAAACCACCACTTAAAATAACTGTAGCATACGATCCAAATTGTTATACTGGCCTTTTAAAATTTTTCAAAAATTGTTCTATATAGTATTTAAATATGAAATACAATGAGTTATGAAATGGAATTATTCAACCAGAATGGAAACACTTCCGGGTATTAGAATCAAAATTATGTTACAGTTTGGCATTAAAACAAAATATAAATTTTAAAGCAAAACAAAATAAAACAAAAATACCAGATAATAATATGAAAGCCCTATACAGGAAGAAACAAAGGAAGTACTAAGGGAAATAAAAGTTCATGCTAAGCCTCTCACACATAAAAAAGTAAATATGTATGAAAGTGTATCAGCTGTAGAAATAAAAATATCTTAAAGGTTGGATAACGAATGTTTCTTGATGCCACTTAAGGCATACTGAAGAGACTAACTGGTTCCACTGAGACTGCCTAATCTAACGCTGAGAAATAATCTTTAAACCTTGAACTGAAACAATCTCATGAAGCCATGATTAAACAGTTTAGCCCAATTAATGAATGTTTTTACCATGATGCATAGCACTCTTACGAAGAATTATCCGTATGAGTGTAAATTGACAACTGTTAATCTAAAGTACAGATGAGAACTCTAAGGGGCAGTGAGCCTAAATAAATGGTAATACAACAATATGGGTAGAGGCAGAATGATGACAATGTGAAGTATGCAACCAATGTTACTGAACTGTTCACAAAGAAACTGTGACTGGATGTATATGTGTTTGTGTAGTCAAGTTGATTCTGACTCACAGTGACCCTACAGGACAGAGTAGAGCTGTTCCACGTGGTTTCCAAGTCTGGAAATCTTTATAGAAGCAGACTGCCTCATCTTTCTCCCACAGAGTGGCTGGTGAGTTCATACTGCCAACATTTCAGTTAGCAGCCAAGCACTTAAGCACTGTACCACCAGTGCTCCTTTGGTTGTATAAATTGCCAACAAAAATTTTAAAAGATTAGAAAAAAACCTATATTGAAAAACTATACCACAGGCATTTATCTTCTTTTCCTTTTTTTTTAATTATTATTGTTATTTGGGTGAAGGGTTACAGAGCAAATTCACTTTCCATACGACAGCTCACATACACTTTGTCTTATGACATTGACTGCAATCTCCCACAATGCAACAGCTCTCTTCCCACTTCCTCCCCATAGTTACCTCTTCCCTGTGTCCTTCCCTCCTATGTACTCCTGCCCCCCCGTCTCCCTGTGCATACACAGCCCTTCTATTCTCCCATGATTGATCTCTCCAAGGAGTGTATCTCCCTAAATGTTGAGCTCATATGCCTGTTTTTTGTTGGCTGGAAGCCCCAGGAGTGGGTTTAATTCCAGACCTGAAGGGCAACGAGGCACCATAGTTTCAGTGGTTCCATCAAGCTCTATCAGACCCTGGTTCCTTTTTTTTTTTTTTAGTGATTTTGAATTTTGTTCCACTTTGTTCTTCCACTCTATCCAAGATCTCCTACAGTTGACTGCGGTAGGTAGCCATGTATCTTTTTACTGCCTGCTCTACCCTGAAGCCTACATTCAGCCCTAGACAATACGAAAAGCTTGATAACGGCAGAAGTAGCTAGTTTTTTCTCACTTTTAGCATGTGACAGAGAGTAGACAATACATGTTTAACAAATGACTGAATGTATTTCAATTCCAAATCTCTATGAGGCTATTATGAAATAGAAAAAAAACAAACCAAGTTTTTGTTTGTTTGTTTTAATTAAAGAGAAGGGAAGGGGCCTTAAAGCTCATATTAAAATGCTATTTTCGCCTACCCAAAAAGCTTGTTGCTGTTCACATGCTGCCAGGCAAATTGACCTAATCCTCAAATGGGTAAATTGACCCATCCTGCCTCCCAGAGAAAACCATAGCAGCTTTGCACTTTCTTAGCCTAAAAGCTGCAGGTGAGACTAGAGTGACTTTGGGGATTTCTAAGGCTACATGCAAAATGGAAATAAAAAGCAGTAGAGTAGGAGTGAAAGGAGTGCTGGTGGTGGTGTAGTGCCTAAGGCTGCTAACCATTTGGTGGGTCAACCCCACCAACCACTCTGTGGAAAGAAGACTGGGCAATCTGTTTTCATAAAGATTTACCACCTCAGAAACTCAAAGGGTGTTGCTATGAGTCAGAATTGACTTGATGGCAGTGAGTTGTTTTTTCTTTTTAAGAGTAGGAGTGAAACAGCTGCAATGTTGGCCTAGCTTTGCCACTCAGGAGCCATGCACTTTTCTCTTGGATAAGTCATAGTTGTTACTATGTTCAGAACTGAACTGAGAACTCACATCCTATTTGGCCTAAGGGAAGAACTTGAGATCCTGGCCCTCCCTATCTAAGACATGATGTGTGCCTGTTTCAGTTGTGATTGTTCAGTTTCACCTTGTGGGATCCAGTCAACCTCCAAAGGTTAGTTCTAAATCACAGGTGATTCCTAAGTTCAATGGGAAGAGAAAGAAGCAGGTGAGCTGACTTAAGCTTGAGATAACTGAAACTCTTCCTGGTCTCACCTGGAAGGTTCTGAAACATGGATGACTTGGATGACTTTTTACCCCAAGGGAAAGTCCATAAAAAACCCTTGTTTGGAGTGAGTAGGTGTAAAACTGATGATGCTTAATACCATGATTAATATCTGTTCCCAGCCAGACTTGCTGCTAGGTGACTTACATTTTAGTTCTAGTGAAATAATTGTTTAAAATTTAGCACCATGCCTCATACGTGTAAGTTCTTAGTGGTAATAATTATTACATTATATTACTTTACATCACATTGTATTGCATTTCTGCTTGTTGCTACTCCTAGACAAGACTGGAAAAGTAAGGAAACTGTATTATTCAATTTAGATGAAGAAAATGAAGCTATAAGAAGTGAAGTAACTTGTCTAGGGTCACTAACCCATAAGTGACAAAGCTGAAATTCATACTGACCCCTGACTTTAAAGCAGGCGTTCTCTTTATAACACTACAGATAACACCTCCAGTTTCTCAAAGTGACTTTCTCCTGACTGCTGTTGGCTCTCCGGAATTTCTGATCAAGTGACATCAAGCATGCTTTAGGAGATGGAGGAATATGGAGGTAGTGGTGTTTTGAAAGAATAGTGTTCACATGACAAAGGAGAACCTACTTGACATTTAAAAGGAAAAAAAAAAAAAAAAAACCCTGCAGACTCACACACTTGTTGAGCAATCTTGCATAAATATCTTAACCCTTTTGGGTTTTCTCAGAAAGACAATAATATTTTTGCTAAACTCTAGACTTTAATTCAACTTGTACAAGAGCATTTTAAACCTGCAGTCTGCAACCCACAGGGGCTTCACCAAATCAGTTTTGTGAGCTTTGATCAGCATACTTTTGAAAAGTGAATAAAACAGAATATGATGCATCTGGAACAGTAAGAGTGAAAACAATTTTTTTCCCCTTACTGTAAATACGAATGTGTACCAGGTCCTAACGTAAGATGTGTTTCTTAGTATGAATGATATGGTCAAAAAGTTTAAAAATACTCTTCTGGTTTTACAAGTGTTCTTGACACATACCCATGGATAGGTTACAAGGGATCATTGAACATTTATGATCTTATGTAAAAATGTTTTAAGTATCTGCAGTTTCCCAGACAATGGATGGGTTTTAAAGTAATCTGCAACTCTAAAACATTAAGAACAAGTAATGGGATGGTCCAATAATGTAATGAAAGAAAATAAGGGAAAAAGAAAACATGAATTCTTAGAAAAATATGAATTCTTGATTCTTAATGGATAAAATACTGAAAAGCCCATACCTGTTTTTTACAATTAAACATGCCCAGACCAGACCCTCATTTATTGCCATTTACCCAGAAGCATCATGACCAATAGTCTGTCAAAGCTGAGGTGACCAAGAGGAAAATGGCATTTGTATATGGAAAAGTAAATTCTATACAAGTCCTGACAACCATAATGAACAATTCCTGTGTCTTTAGGCAGGCTCATCATTATCTGTATTGTATGTATTTCAATAAAAGTTAGGAAAAATTTCTAACCCTACTGTTTAACATTTATAGGCAAGGGAAAAGCAGCTACAAAATCAAAGACTAAAAAACAAAGTGGGAAGAAGAAGGGAAAATAAAACTCCAAAGAGGAGTTTTTTTTTTTTTTTTTAATGCTCAGAGACAAATAGAGACTTGTCTAATCTCACCTGTGTGAAAAGAATACTGGTTTGAGTTCTTCAAAGACTTTTCTTAAAATATATGCAGGGCTCTGATTAAAAGTTCAAAAAGAGGCAGGATATTCAAGTTGTTCTGTAAATACAGGGTATCTACTTTATGCTGCTAAGATTTGAATAAAAAAGGTAAACAAGTATACAAAACGGTTACAAGACAAATATTGAAGATTTTATATGTCACAGTTTCTTTTATATATAATTTTTACCTCAAGAGAGAGGCAAAAGCTGGCTTTGATAAACAAGGCTGGATCTTATTTCTCCGTTTCATTTCCACAGGTGGAACCCTATGAGACAAAAATAGTGACAGTCAGAAACCAGAGCTGGGCAGCATGCCCAAAGGGAAGCAAATGCCCTGAGAACGAATGCTGCTTCAATGAGAGGCTTCACAGGCAGAGAATAAAAATCTCTGAGCAGCCCCTGAGGTTTGACAGGACCTTGTCCAAATCCTGCACACACTTTAGTTTTAAGAGGGATAGGGCAAGGGAACAAGGAAAAGACTGAGATGATTAGTAACCCAGAAGTGATTCAACGAATAGGAGAACCCTCTAAGAATGACTTCTTGTAATTCTCCGGTGCCCTCGAGTTGATTCTTATTCGTAGCTACCCTTTGTACAACAGAACAAAATGCTGCCTGGTCCTGTGCCACCCTCACGATTACTGCTGTTTAAGCCCACTGTTGCAGCTACTGTATGGATCCATCCCGTTGAGAGGCTTCCTCTTTTTCCCTGACCCTCTCCTTTACCAAGGATGATCTTCTCCAGAGACTAATCCATTCTGATAACATGTCCAAAGTATGTGAGATGAAGTCTCATCATTCTTGCTTCTAAGGAGTATTCTGGATATACTTATCCCAAGACAGATTTATTCATTCTTTGACAGTTCATGGTGTATATTCAATATTCTTCACCAAAACCATAATTCAAAGGCATCAATTCTTCTTCAGTCTTCCTTATTCATTGACAGCTTTTGCATGAATATGAGGCAATTGAAAACACTATAGCTTGGGTCAGGCACACCTTAGTCTTCAAAATGACATCTTTGTTCTTTAACACTTTAAAGAGGTCCCTTGCAGCAGATTTGCCCAGCGCAATATGATGTCTGGTTTCTTGACTACTGCTTCCGTGGGTGTTGACTGTAGATCTAAGTAAAATGATATCTTTGACAACTTCAATCTTTTCTCCATTTATCATGATGTTGCTTATTGGTCCATTTGTGAGGATTTTTGTTTTATATTGAGATATAATCCATACTGAAGACCGCAGTCCTTGGTCTTTATCAGTAAGTGCTTCAATTCCTCTTCACTTTCAGCAAGCAAGGTTGTGACATCTACAAATTGCCGATTGTTAATGAGTCTACCTCTAATCCTGATTCCATATTCTTCTTCATATAGTCCAGCTTCTTAGATTATTTGCTCAGCATACAGACTGAATGAGTATGGTGAAAGGATACAACTCTAACACACATCTTTCCTAATTTTAAACCATGCAATGTCCCTTTGTTCTGTTTGAACAATCAATCCCCTCTTGGTCTATGTACAGGTTCTACATAACACAATAAAGTGCTCTGGATTTCCCATTCTTCAAAATGTTATACATAATTTATTATGACCAAAACTGTCAAATGCCTTTGCATAGTCAATAACACACTAGTAAACGCTTTTCTGGTACTCTCTGCTCTCAGCCAAGATCCATCTGACATCAGCAATGACATCCCTTGTTTATGTCCTCTTCTGTACTTGGCTTGATTTCCTGTCAATGTGCTGCTGCAACCATTTTTCAATTACTTTCAGCATAATTTTATTTGCATATGATATTAATGATGTTTCTTGGCATTGATGAGTGATCACCTCCCGCACTGCATATATTTGTTAAAATATTTCAAGTGGCATTGTAAAAATGGTTTGGTGGAGGCATCTGACCTCTTCTAATTTCGCCAAAGGGGAGGAGGAACAAAATCAACAGCCCACACCTGACTCCTATGAGGCAGAGTTCAGACATGTCTCACCCTCCAAGCTTTTTATCAATTCTGGCACCAACCATTCCTCCCACAGCACTCTTTATTTCTCTGCTGGGTTAGATAATTTGATACAATGGCCACACAGAACTCAAAGACAATACTCACAACTATGGGGTTTATTAAGGAAGTAACAGGTTACAATTCAGGATCAGAAACTACTCAGGATATAGTTCTTCCATCAGGCAGCCTCTTCTCAGCAATGCCAGTAAGCATGCCTCTCTCTGGCCCATGTTTCTTGGCCCCGTGGCCTCTGCCCTACTTAGGCAGGGTTACAAAGCTCTTTCAGCTCTGCCAATAAGTACCTAGAGGCGCTTTACTCCACCAGTAAGCCTCAGCCCGAAGGCACTCAGCCCTAGCTCCAAAGGTCAGCAAATAGGCTCCTCCAAGTACCCAGAGGCATCTTACTCCATCAGCAAGCCTCTTGCCTGAGAGCACTGAGATTTTTTCTCTCCATGGGTCCAGAAGTCCATTACGCTATCTCCTGCCAGGTGTCCTGGTAGACTCCTGGTTCTGCTGCTACCATTTCTTTGCCACTGCTTCTCACCATCTCTCATTGTCTCATAAAAGTATGACTCTCCTGGGTCAAAAAGGGTCAGTGCAGGGATCTCAGGTCCAAAGGGCACGCTCTACTCCTGGCTCTTCTTTCTTGATCATAGTGAGACTTTCTCCCTTTGGGATGGCTCATTTTAAGCCTACCAAGATGGCAAAACTGACAATCCCCATGTTATGGTTCCATACAACTTATTTGCATGGTTCCACCCCCACAAGGGTGCCACACACCTTATTTACATTATTGGCAATCTATCCAATCCCCCGATTTTCAGTTGCCTCATATGCATGTGAGAGCTGAACAATGAATAAGGAAGACCGAAGAAAAATTGATGCTTTTGAGTTGTGGTGCTGGTGAATGCTGAAAGTACCATGGACTGCTAAAATATTTGACAAATCTGTCCTGGAGGAAGTGCAGCTGGAATGCTCCTTGGAAGTGAGAATGGTCAGACTTCGTCTCACCTACTTTGGTCATGTTGTCAGAAGGGACCATTCCCTGGAGAAGGATGTCATGCTTGGTAAGGTGGAGGGTTGATGAAGGATGGGAAGGCCCTCAGTGAGATGGATTGACACAGTCGCTGCAGTGATGGGCTCATGTATGACAGGGATCATGGAGTTAGCATGGGACCAGGCAGTGTTTTGTTCTGCTGTGCATAGAGTTGCTATGAGTCGGAGATGACTCAACAGCACCTAACAACAACAACATCCAATCCCCTTGGTAGGCCAAAAGCACCTTATATTTGCATAGTCCCAATAGTTTATCTAGTGGGAGTCACAAGGACTGGCTAGAAGGTCCACACCAAGCAGTTCACTGCACCACAAGTATTCTATCAATTCCTAGAGCCTTGTGGCTTAAGTGCCGTAAGTGCAGCTTGGACTTCCTGCTTACATACCATCGATTCTTGATCATTTGCTACCTCTTGAAATTGTTGAACATCAACCAATTCTTTTGGGTACAGTGACTCTGCATTCTTTCCAACTTCTTTTGATGCTTACTGCACTGTTCAATATTTTGCCTGTAGAAACATTCAAAATGGCAACTCAAGTCTTGAATTTTTTCTTCAGCTCTTCCAGCTTCAGAAATGCCAAGTCTGTTCTTCCTTTTTGGTTTCCTAACTCTAGGCCTTTGCACATTTCATTATAGTACTTTACCTTGTCTTCTTGAGCTGCCCTTTGAATTCTTTTGTTCAGATCTTTTACTTCATTGTTTCTTCCATACTCTTTAGCTACTCTACCTTCAAGAGCAAGTTTCAGAGTCTCTTCTGACATCCCTTTTAGTCTTTTCTTTCTTTTCTATTTTTTTAATTTTCCTTTCCTCATGGACAATGTCTCTGATGTCACCCTACAACTCATCTGGTCTTCAGTCATCAGTGTTCAATGCATCAAATCTATTCTTGAGATTGTCTCTAAATTCAGCTGGGATATACTCTGGGTCATACTTTGGCTCTTGTGGAGTTGTTTTAATTTTCTTCAGCTTCTATTTTAACTTGTATTTGAAGAACTGATTGTCTATTCTGTTGCTGGCCCCTGGCCTTGTTCTGACTGAGTATGTTGAGCTTCTCCATATTGTTCCATAGTGTAGTGATTTGGTCCCTGTGTATTCCAATAAGAAGAACCCTCTAAGAATTACTTGGATTACTGTCTTTTGTAAGGCAAAATCAGGATCACTTTTTAGAAGCTCCCACTCACCCCAAGTGTGCACAGCTATCTAAGTGTTCCATGGCTCATCTGGGGACGCCAACCAGCAAAAACATCTCAGAAACACCTGATCTGAACAGGTTCCATTGTCCTCCTGCCTTGTGATCCTGGGGAACTCTAAAAATCACACTAGTTAGAGTCATATGTAACCCTCCTCTATTCTTGGCACAGTGACCTGTGCCCTTGTGAGTCTCCTGAATAGAGCGCTTGTCTCTGCAATGTAAAAGAGTATTGTGAAACAAGACAGAGGACAACAACAAAAATAAATGAAGGGAAGAAAACCAAGACTCCGCTAGTAAAAAGGAAAACACTTAAATATAAGAGCTTATTAATGATCACCAACTATATGAAGGAATAATAAAAAGAGAGGTATAATCAATATTCAGAATTAAACTGAAGGAAATATCCTAAACCCTTTATGGTTAGAGACAATTTTCTGTTTTTTTTCTGGTAGAAAATCTCCATAGTTAGAACTGCTAGATTTCTGGGCTTTGGGTCTAGTCCTTATTCAGGAAGATATCCCTAATAAAAACCAATCCTTTATGAACAGTTTTCACGAATACCAAAAATAGTAAGGACCCCTTGATTTATATGTAAGAAAGATAACATAAACATTGTACACTAGCTTGTCAGGCTCTAAAAGCCAAATTATATTCCAAGGACAAAACAAGGTGTATTACTTGATTTCAAAGGTTATTAAAATACAGAAAACAAATGGAATCGAGATATTGTGAGGATAAACTTTGAGTAGCTTTTGAAAAAGAATTATTTGTCTTAAACAGTTTTTAGAGACACAGGTCATGTCACAAATACCCATCTGAGGTAACCTCCATGGTACTTTGTGTGTCTAGTGGCCATTTGCTAACTTCCTTGCATGTAAAGTGTTATCATTATTTTTCCACCAATCAGTGATGTGCTTAAATGCAGAAACATAAATTTAATTTTTATCTTCTAAACACAAGTTAGAAATATGATCTAGGATCTACTATTGAAACACTGGCAACAAGAAAAAAATTACCAACTCTTTGTGTAAGACAGGAAGTTGTGTGATTTATTTTGATATAATTACACACTAACATATGTTCAATATTTAAAGGTCATCAAAACTTTATTCTTAGCCAAAGAACTGACAATGTGGAAAAGAGTAAGTAGCTTCTTAAATGTTTTCACTGCAGTAAAAGTATGTGCCTCTTCAAAGTTTTATATGTGACATATTAAATCAAAGTTGTTTTGAAAATACATGGACATTTCATCATCCAACAAACATTTTTAAACAAAGGAAACCATAAGTAGTGTTTATATCTTAGATATGATCTTTTTTCCCAGAACTTTGGGCTCTGAAAATGAAGTGCCACTGAGCCCAAGAATTGCTCTACTAATTTAAGGAAATGAAATTTTGTATAAATAAAGAATGTGATGTCCTCCAGATGGTCTACATCACCAGTTCACTGGAAAAAAAAAATAAAAGGAGGGTTTTTATTATATTTTAATCTGATAGAGATCGAATCTTCAGAATACTAGAATGCTGAAATCTGAATTTATAAAGGAAGCCAGAAACAGTAAAATGTTACAGTGTTGCCGCATTCTTTACAGGTTCTTTTAATATCATATTTTGTGGGTGTGAAAACCAGTTTGTGTGTTATTTTTAAATAACAAAAACAAAACTTACCAATAGACATTTGTTCCCCATAATATACAATGCAGCACATAGTACAGGAAAACAGCACTAAGGAATATGGCCACTAGGTACCCTCTCATGGCTGGCCCACCTGAAACACAAGCAATGAAGTGATGCACAGATTTAGTTCAAAGAAAAGGGTGAAGGGAAAAACAATATAACAAAAGCATATGACTAGCACACTACCACTAAAGAAAAGGAAGACAGAATGGTGCACAAAAGGTATAGATAATAAAGGTAAATATTACTGCATACATAATACCATGTTATCAGTAACAGCAAACACTAATCTACAGGTGGACACATAGGTTGACAGGCAAGATCATGTATGGATAAGCAAATGGGAATATACCCACAACTATGCATAGTCTTGGCAGATGATATTTCTAAATATGTTTTGGTATGTGTTATAAAAAATGTCCATATGCAGTTTAAACCTAACAGGAGGCAAAGTTAGAATAACTTCTTAGTCATAACTAAGCACCTTAAAGGGAGTGAGTCACTGGGCCTGTAGGCTGGGGGCTCATTGTCATAGGGATATCAAGCTCAATTGGCACAACATGATATACAAAAATATTATTCTACATCTTACTTTGGTGAGTTGCGACTGAGTCTTCAAAGCTTGTGAGCGGCCCTCAAAGATGCAGCTATTGGTCTCTCCTCATCCAGAGCAAGGAAGAGTGAAGAAAATCAAAGATGCATGGAAACAGTTAGTCCAAAGGACTAATGGAGCATGAGAACTTTGGCCTATATGACCTTGAGACTGGAAGAACTAGATGGTACCTGGCTACCAAATCTAGCCATGCAGAAAGGGATCAAAACTAGAGATCCTGGATGGAGTAGGAGGAAAACGTAGAACAAAATTCAAAATCATAAAAAAGAGCAGGCTAACTGGTCTGATAGAGAGTGGTGAAACCCCCAAGAATATGGCCCCGAGTCAACCTTTGGCCTGGAATTGAATTGAACTCATACCTGTGGCTTATCTTTCAGCCAAACAATAGCTAGGCCTACTTGCTGAACACCAGGCAGATACATGCCTTATAAAAACCAATCATGGATGATCAGAAGGGCAGCATGTGCACAGGGAGAAAGGTAGAGAGGTAGAAAGGACACGGGAAGAGTAAGCACAAGGAGGAAATAGGAGGAGACCTGTTACACCTCAGGGAATGTAACCAGTGTCACAAAACAAAATGTGTATGAACTGTTGACTATAAAACAAATCTGGTTTGTAAACTTTTACCCAAATCACAAAAAGTTAAAAAAAAAAAAAAAAAAAGTAACATTGGTAGACAGATGAATAGTATAAAATTGCTAGAACCTAAACATTAGTGTGTAAACAGAGGGAAGAAACAGTGGAAGGAAATGTAGGCTTGTAATTCTAGGTTGTTGTTGTTGTTTGCCATCAAGTTGGACCTGACTCATAGTGACCCCTCCTTGGGTTTCTGAAGCAGTATCACTATGGAAGTAGATTGCCCAACCTTCCTTCTGAGGAGTGGCTGGTGGGTTTGAACTGCACTAAAGGTGCAGAAGAGAATGCTTTCCCTATTCTCATTCTTCTCTTATCTTTTAATGAACACAACATGGTGCATGTTGAGACCAATGGACAGTTCCATGGTTTTAAAGCCAGTGACTGCTTCCCCACATTAGGACATTTTTACACATTTACACCATATCCAAACCTTTTGGGAGGGGGACATTAAAGAATATCTACTTTCTTTCTCCCAATGCAAAATGAATATAAGATGTGAGATATGAATAAATAATTCATTTTCTTCAGTCCCTGAAATGACTTATAAATGCTATATATCACTTTTTAAAATGAGTTCCTAATTTTGAAAAGGTAAAGTAAAAAAGCTGTTGAAAACTGGATAAACATTTGCAGAAAACTGAAACAAGATCCATACCTCACACCACACACAAAAACTAACTCCAGATGGATCAAAGATTTAAATGTGAAACCTGTAAGTATAAAGTTCATCGAAGAAAAAATAAGGGCAAACTTAGAGGCTCTATTTGTGGCATAAATAGACTATCAAGCATAATCCAAGATGCACAAACAACAGAAGATGATTGGGACCTTCTGAAAATTAAATTCTTACCAGCATCAAAAGTCTTCTGCAAAAGAGTAAAAAGAATACTGAGAGAAAGGGAAAAAATATTCAGCAATGACATAGCAAACAAAAGACTTATCTCTAAACTTTATAGAAAACTCCAACACCTCAACAACAAAAAGACAAACAATCCAATTAAGAAATGGGCAGAAGACTTGAACTTCACCAAAGAAGATATTCAGGAAGCCAGCAAACATGAAGAAATGTTCACGAGCATTAGCCATTGGAGAGATACAAATCAAACCAACCATGAGATACCATCTCATTCCAGCATTAATAGCAAAGTTCACCAAGAGAGAAAACAACAAATGCTGGCAAGGATGCAGTGATATTGGGACTCTCATACACTGCTGGTGGGACTGTAAAATGATGAAACCACTGTGGAAAGCAGCATGGCAATTCCTTAAAAAGATGGAAAGAGAAATACCATTTGATGCAGCAATCCCATTACTAGGTATATATCCTAAAGAAGTGAAAGGCAGGACACAAATAGATACATGCATACCCATGTTCACTGCAGCACTATTCACAATAGCAAAGAGATGGAAACAACCAAAGTGCCCATCAGTTGAGGTGTATAAACACAATGTAATACTATGCAGCCTTAAAGAATAATGTAGAATCTGCAAAACACTGCACAACATGGATGAACTTGGAGGACATTCCACTGAGTGAAATAAGTCAATCACAGAAGGACAAATATTGCATTAGTCTGCTATTGTAAAAAGTCAAGGAAAGGTGTATACATAGAAGGAAACTTTGTTGGTTACCAAGGATGGAAGGGGAGGAGAGGGTAGGTTGAAAAAAGATACACACACACACACATTTATGTGTGTATATGTGTGTGTATACATATATATTTATCTTTTTTTATATATACCAAAGATTATTTTTAGTTGTTATTATTATTGGTTACCAGGGCTAGCAGGGAGGAGGAAATTAAAATAAAAATTATTTTTTTTTAAAAGCTATTGGAAAATATTTCCCATATCCTAAATTTTTATGCACTTTTGAATGTACCTATTTGATTCTCAACATTAAACACAGGAAAATTCAGCTAATTACCTACATGTTTTTATACTACATTTATAATATAGTTCATTGTCCTTTTGCATATAGACAAAAACCTGGGCATAGTCCTCCCCAAATGTAAAAATGCAAAATGAACCAAACAAATGCAAAAATCAACCAAAACATAGCTAGCTTCCATTTTTGCTTCAAAGATAAAATGAAAATGTGCCTACTTTCACATGTTATTAAAGTACAAAAGACAAACTTACATACTATATAGTTATGGTGATGGGTGCTTGAAACATGTGGCTGTTATCCAAAAGGTCAGCAGTTCAAACCCCACTGGCCACTCTAAGGGAGATAAATGAAGCAGTATGCTTCGGTAAAGATTTACTGCCTTATGACAGTTCTACTCTATCCTATAGAGCCACTATGAGTTGGAATCCACTTGATGTCAGTGGGTTTAGCTTTTGGTTTATGGTTCCATAATAGAACTATTTCAAAGAATATGACTTTAAACACATATACTGCTTCTTTGCTTCTCATATCAAGTTTCTGATTCATCTAAACATTGTATGCACCACACCTCTCATATCCATATCTACCAAACCCATTCAGAGGGACTCAGCATTCACTAGGAGTCAGTCTGGATATATTTCCAAATAATGTAATGTTGAATCTCCCTACTCCCACCCCCAACTCATGGCAACCACATACACAACAGAAATGAAATGCTCTCTGATCCTGATCCATTCCAATGATTGGTTGTAAATCATTGTGATCCATAGGGTTGTCATTAACTGATTTTCAGAAGTAGATCACTAGGCCTTTGTTCCTAGTCTGTCTTAGTCTGGAAACTCTGAAATCTGTTCAGTTATCATAGTAACATGAAAGTCTCCACTAGCAGGTGAGTGGTGGTTGCACAAGAGGTGCATTGGCTGGAAATCAAACCCAGTTCTCCTGCATGGAAGGTGAGAATGCTACCACTGAACCCCAATCTTCCTTATCATCATCCTTTTAATGGCAAAACAAGTTCTAAACATAATTTAAGTCTTGATGATGCAGGGTCATCTTAATAACTGACATTACCGTGCTGGGCTCTATTATACAGGGCCCTCAGGAGTTAATGAGGGTGTGGGACTGTCCACTAAGTGATCCTAAACTCCAGTAATTATCTGGTGAGACAGCTTGGTGGACTCTACTCCCTTGCTAAGGAAACTTGGTAACAGAGTGGTTGAGCACTCAGGGGCTAACCAAAAGGCAGGCAGTGGGAACCCACCAGCTGCTCCATGGATGACAGATATGGAAGTCTGGTTCTGTAAAGGACACAACTTTGGAAACTCTATTGGGCAGTTTTACTCTGTCCTATAGAGTTGCTGTAAGTCAGAACCGACTCAATGGCAATAGGTTTTTTGGAGTCTGTGATGTCAGCTGTTTCTCCTCACTGTTGTAAAAGCAATCACCACCCCTACATGCCACCATTATAACTTATTTAGAAATGAAACTGTGTCATTAGAAAGAAAATAAACAAGTGAGTTAAATGAGAAAACTTTAGTTTACACATACTTCTGATTTAGTATACATAATCCCTATGAAGTGTCAACACTAGTTAGAAACCAGAAGACATGATCCACAGCCCAAGTCCACGTAATTCCTACTCTGGGGAGGTATTAGGTAAATAAGTTTACCTCTTTTGTCCTGAATGTCCTCTCATGTTTAAAAGCAAGAGTACACAATCTGTTTTGTTGGATATTAACTGAAATGACAGGAGCCTGGCATATGACATAAAATATGGGCCGAATACATTTGGGTATTTTATTTTCTGTAATTATATACTTTATTGTTTTTTTAAACCTAAAGCCAATTGTTTTTTATCTACACAGTAAAACACTTTGAGAAAGCCAAATTTTAACGTGGCCTATTCTTAATACAGCATATTGGTTGTCCTGTATTCTCAGGGCCTGCAGTACGTCATGACTGGGTGTGGCTGTGGCAGCAACTCAGCACCCTCTGACTGGGAAGCATCACAAGGGAAACGTATCTGCTGCTTCCACTGCCTCAGGCCTGAGCCTCCTTTTCTGCTTTGTCCTGTGTTTCTCAGTCCCTTGGAATGTATGCTATCCTGATGTATTGTGGGTTATTTCAAAATCATATTAAATTTCTCATAGTAAAAATAAAGAAATACAAATTTTACATTTTTTTTTAAAACATGATTGTATCTCTAGGGAAATAAATGCTAAAATCCAAGTGATTGGGGAGAATTAAGAATTAAGGGGATTGTCAAATAAAAAATCTATGATGGTGAGTTTTTTTGGGAGAGGTTGTTAGCAAAGCATTAATGAATTGGCTCATTAACGAATCAAATGCAGGCAAGACACCTAGCATCAAGCCTGGCCCTCAACAAATGTTAGCTTTCCTTCCTTCTCTTGCACCAGATGAATTGAGAAGGGTCAAGTAACTGGGGTCAGATGGATTCTAAAATGTAACCAATTCTGTATGTGAGAGAGGTAATAACATTTAAAACATTGGTCCAAGGTCATGAGCTATGTTTCATGATGACAAGATGTAGGTCTATCAATGTTGACAGGGACGTGATGTGGACTTGGCTTGTCACATCCCTTTCATTGAACTGACCTCAGCAAAGTGATTTTTATTATTTTGCATTCAAATTATCATTCAAACAAAGTCCCTGGGTGGCAAAAACTATTTGCATTTAACTACTAATTTACAGATAGACAGTTTGAACTCACTCAGTGGTACTACAGAAGAAAGGCTTGGCAATCTGCTTCCACAACAATTACAGCTAAGAAATCCCTATGGAGTAATTCTACTCTGTAACACAGAGGGTCATGAGGACTCACAATTGACTCCATGGTAATGGGTTTGGTTTGGTTTATTACTTAAACGCATAGGATAAATACTGCTATGATTCCTCAAGTTAATTCCGACTCACAGCAACCCTGTAGAACAGAGTAGAACTGCCCTTAGGGTTTCCTAGGCTGTAATCTTTGTGGGAACAGATTGTCAGGTCTTTTCTCCTACAAAACAGCAGTGGGTTCAAACTGCTGACCTTTTGGTTCGCAGCAGAGCGCTTAACCATTGCACCACCAGAGATCCATAGGATAAACAGAAAGTACTCTAAAAACAAAGTGGAGTTATTTCTATACTTTGTGACTCCTTTAAAAGGTACCGTAATTAAGTGTTCTCTGGTCTATGAGCTGATGGTCTCAGATGTCAGCAGTGTCTGGCAGCTCTGAGAGTTCCAAGCCCACAAGTTAGACTTGTGCTAAGTCCGTTTTTGATTGTTAATACTGTGTTTGAGACTGTCCTGGAAGGCAGTTTGTCAACAGCCAAAAGGTTATGAAGCAACCTGCCAAAATGCTCCAGGTAAATTTCACTAAGAATAATGTCATCCATGCAAATATCCAACAAGGATGTAACTTACCCATGCCAGAATCTTTTTTTAAAAAAATGTATTTATTTATACCTTAGCTAAGATAGTTTATGAAGGGCTAGAGAAAGAATTCAATGTTTAGAATTCAGCCTGCTTATCTATCCCCCAAGCACATTCTTTGGGAAATTTACATATTATTTTACATATCAAGACGCATGGGTGAGATTTTTGTTATTGTTTTGTTCTTTCTCATTGATTAATATGTGGTTTAGCTGAAAACAAAGAAATGTAAGAGAACATTGTTTTTTAACGAATCCAGTTTTGAAGAGCCAATTCATACACCACCTGAGACAAATTTAGGAAGATTAGATACAATCTTGTCTTTCATTGGTAATCTAAAGCTTCCATAGTCAAGTTGCAAAGTATACTGGGGCCAGCAAGGATATCCTCTTGATAAACATAAAGTGTTCTTTTGCTTGCTCACAGGAAAAAGCATCCACAAATAAATGAATTCTCTAATTAGTTCTATAAATGGAATGACCACGCTGGCGTTCAGCAAAAGCCTTCAAAGAAAGAGCACATTAGAATTTAACCTGGGTCAGCTGCTTTTAAAATCATGTTGTTGTTGGTTGTCGAGTTGATTCTGATTCATGGCAACTCCGTGTATGCAGAGTAAGATTGCTCTATATGGTTTTCAAGGCTGTGAACTTTCAGAAAGCAATCCCCAGGCTTTGTTTTTAAGGATCCTCTTTGTTGTTGTTATGTGCCGTCGAGTCAGCCCTGACTCATAACGACCCCTCCTTGGGTTTCCGAGGCAGTATCACTACGGAAGTAGGATTGCCCAACCTTCCTTCCGAGGAGTGGCTGATGGGTTTGAACCGCCAACCATCTGGTGAGCAGTCAAGTGCCTTAGCCCCTATGCTACCAGAGCTCCTCTAGGTGGGTTCAAACCACCAACATTTTGGCTAATTGAGTGCTTAACCACTTGTACTCACAATAAGCTTCAAATACCAAAACAAATAAATTTCAAGATCATGACATTAAACATGACAGATAACAGCTTCATGACCATACCTGCTCCTAAAACCACAATTCCCGAAACATCCTTCACAAAGCATAAGACACAAAACAATTATTAAAGTATGGGGAGAGGATAGTGATGAAGAACAGAACTGACTGGTTGAGATCATTTCTTTTTGAATTACTATATATGTAACCCAATATGAATAAACTACTTATACCAAAGTGAGCTCAACCTTGGGAGCAATTTTTCCTTCTCTTTAATAATAAAAGCATATTTTATTTGTGTGGAGCTTTAAAGTCCATAAAAAGTTTATATATGCATCACTTCATTTACAGCTTGCAACAAGCTTGTTAAATGACCATGAATGTCTTTATATTAATCTTCTTTTGATAAATGAGGAAACTGAAGGTTTCTGAGGTTAAGTGACTTGTCCCAGTCACACAGTTTAGAGGAGAGAGAAATAGACTTTGGGTTAACCATTCTTTCTCAGGGGTCTATTCTTGGCAGTATCATGCCTCTTTTCTTAAGAGGAACCCAAAAGAGAGAATCTAATCTGAAATCTCCTTACAGTGCTCCTTTAAAGTCTGGAGTTCTGGAAAGAGGAAGTGGCTCTAGGGCAGTGTCTCAGTTCTGTAGTGCTCCTATAACAGAAATAGCACAAATACATGGCTTCAACAAATAGAAATTTATTATCTTACACTTAAGGAGACTACAAGTCTGAGTTCAGAGTGCCAGCTCTGGGGGCCAGGTGAACCTTGAGCTTCAGCTCTGCCTCTTGTTCTAGGCCCACTGGAGCTGGAGGCTTCCTACTCGTGCAGCTAGTGGCTACTGAGACCTATGAACCCAAGATCAGCAGGCAACACAGCAGGCCACTGGTTCAAGTGTAGAAACAATCCCAAGATTGCCAGGCAACACAGAAGGCCACTGGTTGAAGTCCAGGAATTAGAAATAAAGACTCAGCCAAGTGCAGGATCCAAGATGTGTCAAAAAGCTGGAAACCATTCACAAAGCTTCTCCATATATACTGGAAGCAGGCCACACCCCAAAGGCAACTCCCCATCATCTACTTAGTAACTCATAGCAGATTCCACCGTGGAGGTGCTTATGATCTTATCATGGCAAATAACTACATCCAGCTGCCAAGCTACTCAAAACCACAGTGCAACCAAGTTGACACACAACCTTAACTATAAGAGACTGCATTTCCCATAGTAACTTGGCAGGTCCAAGGATCAGAATCAGCTGGGGGCTTGTTAACATACACATTCTTGAGCACCTGTTTGACCTGAATCATGGGACTCAAGAATGTACATTTTAAACAAGCACTATTCTTGGAATATAAGCTCTGGTGGCACAGTGGTTAAAGCATTCAGCTGCTAACTAAAAGGTGGGTTGTTTGAACCCACCAGTTGCTTTGTGGTAGAAAGATGAAGCAGTATGCTTCTGCAAAGATTTACAGCCTTGTAAACACTATGGGCAGTTCTACTCTGTCCCACAGTATCACCATGAGTTGGAACTGACTCAATGGCAGTGGGTTGGGTTTTTTGGTTTATTGTTGGGCAGTGAGTCCCTAGGTGGTGCAAAGTTTGAGGGCTCAGCTGCTAACCTGCTAGCCAAATAGTTGGCAACTCAAGTCTACCTGGAGGGGCCTTGGAATAAAGGTATAACAATTGACTTTCAAAAAATGAGCCACTGATAACTGTACTGAGCACACTTCTACTCTGACACATGTAGGGTTGCCATGAGTCAGAATCGACTTGTCAACAACTGGTGGTATTCCAGGGATACTCAACAAGATGATTAAAAAAAAAAAAAAAAAAAAAAAAACACTTACTGCCGTCAAGTTGGTTTCAACTCATAGCGATCCCTACTTGGGTTTCTGAAGTAATATCTCCATGGAAGTAGATTGCCCAATCTTCCTTCTGAGGAGTGGCTGGTGGGTTTGAACTATCAGGCTTCTGGTTAACAGTCAAATGCCTTAGGCACTACAACACCAGAGCTCCCAATAAGATGACAGAGGGGAAAAACAAACAATTTACTGAACACAGTGACCATAATAGATGTCATAGCAGCTATCCTGACTAGACTACAAGTTCTGTGAGAGCAAGGAATCTTGTTTGCCATCTCATTTTATTCTCATCACTTCTTACAAGACCTGTCGCGCAGAAGATACTCACTAGATAGTTGTTGAATTACAGATCCCATAACTCGATGTTATGAATCAATTTTTTATTCTAAGTATCTGTTGTTCTTGTTGGGTGTTGTCGAGTGAATTTTTTACTCACATACACCCCGTGTGACAAAGTAGAACTGCCCCATTGGGTTTCCTAGGATTTAATCTTTATAGCAGCAGATCTCCAGTTCTTTCTGCTGTGAAATGGCTGAATGGGTTAAAACCACCAACCTTTCAGTTAGCAGCCAAGCACCTAACTGTTGCACCACTGGGGCTCCTTTCTAAATGCCTTCCAAACCAAAAAAATCTACTGCCTTTGAATTGATTTCAATTTATGGTGAACCTATTGGAGAAAGCAGAACAGCCATATAGTGCTTCCAAGGCAGTAAATCTTTATAGTAGCAGATGACCACATCTTTCTACCATGGAGTGGCTGGTGGATTCAAACTGCCAACCTTCCGGTTAGCAGCCAAGCGCTTAACCACTACACCACCAGGGCTTCTCCTAGCAACCCCTCCTCCTTGGGTTTCCGAGGTGGTATCTCTCCAGAAGTAGACTGCCCAATCATCCTTTCAAGGAGTGGCTGGTGCATTTGAACCATCAGCCTTCTGGTTAGCAGTCAAATTCCTTAGGCACTATGCCATCACAGCGCCTCCTAAATGCCTGTTGTTTTTGTTGTTATGTGCCATTGAGTTGGACCCAACTCATAGCGAGCCCTCCTTGGGTTTCAGAGGCAGTATCACTATGGAAGTAGATTGCCCAACCTTCCTTCTGAGGAGTGGCTGGTGGGTTTGAACTGCCAGCCTCTGGTTAGCAGTCAAATGCCTTAGGCACTATGCTAAATGCCTAGCACAAAATAAATGCCCAATGAACAATGGTTGATTATAATCATTCACTAAGTGCCCTGGTGTGGTGCAGAAGTTCAGCACTCAGCTATTAACCGAAAGGTTGGTAGTTCAAATTCACCAGCAGCTCTGTGTGAGAAAAGACCTGGCAATTTCATTAGCTGATTTTCAAAAGTGGAACACTACATCATTCTTCCTAACAGAAGGTCCACTGAAACCTGTTCAGTATCATAGCAAGATGCAACCCTTTAATGACAAGTAGGTTCTGACTGTACATGAGATGCACTGGCTGAGAATCAAATCAGGGTCTAAACTTCTACCTCTGAACCACCACTGCCCTCTATACAAGTGCTCAGTGCATGCCAAGGCCTTTAATAAATGGTTTAGGTATATTATCCCATATCACCCAATAGCTGCCATATGAGGTGAATAGTAAATATAGAATTCCTATTTTACAGATGGTGAAAAAGAGGCTCTGAGAGGCTCATTAACTTTCCTAAGCTGACAGATAAATAGCAGAATCAGGACGTAAACCCACATCTATGACCTGATGATGCTTTGTACTGCCTCTCTCCAGGTGTGAGCTTTTACAAACAGGCACAGGCCTAGCACTGTGATACCAGACTAAAAATCACATGTTGTTTCTCTTATCTGTCAAACCCACCAGCTCCTTAAGTAGTGTGAAGTCTAGAAATTGGAGAAATGGAAAGTTTACAGTCTTTGCAATCCAAATTCTGAAGGAATTAAACCCTGCTTCTACCACTTCTATTCCTGCTTGCATTGTTTATAACAATAACACAAACCCTATGGATTGACCATTAAAAAATGGTTAGATATTTATTTTTTAGCCTCTCCTAAGCTTTCTTAAGCCCAAAGGAGCTTGTTTTTCCACAACTAGCTAGACAAAGAGCGTTTTCAGCAATAATTCTGGGAACACTCTTCTATTTACCAAGTATAAAACCCCTATGGATATGTTACTAAATAAATATCCTACAAAACCAAGAAAAAAACATTCTTAGTATTCATTTCTCCAGATGCTGAGCATGCACAGACCCAGTCTGCCTGATTTCTCTGCCCCCCGTTTTCCCTAGTGAGTGGCCACTCCATAACATTACTCAATAACTTACATCTTTGGGAAAATTAGAAAGACTCTTGAACACAAAATCTTGTGGCCATGTAGCTTGGCATGGGCTGGACTTCAGCCATGACTTTCCCTTCAGACATCTGCTCTTGTTCATGACGAACCTCCATAACCCTACCAGGTGTCCTGAGAGCTGTATCACATGAGCCCTCAGAAAGGCCCTCTATTCAGATCTCCACCAATCTCAAGCTCACACTGACGCACACTGAGACTGTCTAGAACTTGACTAGAAAATCTTACATTTTTTTTCCTTCCTCTTTGTATTTATTGCTCAGCTTGTGATTATTCTCTGTAATCACATGTCCACAAGAACAAGCCTAGAAGAACAACAGGTCTTCTATCTGTGATTGAGTGGATTCTGAATCATGGTGACCTCAAGTTCATGTGTGTCAGAGTAAAGTTGTGTTCCACAGGGTTTTCAATAGCTGATTTTTTGGGATGTAAATCACCAGGGCTTCTTCCTGTTTGCCTCGGGGAGGACTCAAACCACCAACCTTTTGCTTAGCAGCTGAGCATGTTAACTGTGCCTCCCAAAGACTCCCTCCCAAATCTACCCATGTGCCATTGTCTAGAGTTTTGGGTCCAGCCCCATAGGACCCTTAGACTCCTAGAGCTGACCATGCCCATGTAGCCCAAGCTTTGATAGGATAAACACAGGACCCAGCAGCAACAGATATAAAAGCCTCATTCCTCTCAACTCACTTTGCTCATTTAAGTATAGTTCCCATTGCTAATTGGATGGCCCAACTGTGTCTAGATAGCCTTGTTTATGTACCAAGAACCTACACCCTCAGATAGTGATGATCATGTTAATAACAGCAGTTTATTAAGTACTTACTAAATGATTAGCACATTCCTAAGCCCTTTTCTCATCACTTGTTTGATAGTTGTCATACTATGGTGGCTTGAATATTGTGAAGCTAGAAGCTATACCACCAGCATTTCAAATACTAGCGTGGTCACCATAGGGATAGGTTTCAGCAGAGTTTCTAGACTGAGATAGACTAGGAGGAAGGACCTGTGATATACTTCTAAAAGAATTGGCCAGTGAAAACCTTATGAATAGCAGTGGAACATTGTCTGAAAGAATGCTGGAAGTTGGAAGGCATTCAAAATACAACTGGGGAAGAGCTGCCTCCACAAAGTAGAGTTGATTTAATGACATGCATGGAGTAAAGTTTTGGGACCTTCATTTGCTGATGTGCACAAAAGGAAAAGAAAGAGCTGCAAGCATCTATTAATAATCAGAACATGGAATGTACTAAGTATGAATCTAGGAAAATTGAAAGTTGTTAAAAGTGAAATGGAACACATAAGATAGGTATCTTAGGCATTGGTGAGCTCAGATGGTCTGGTATTGGCAATTTGAATCAGACAATCATAACATTTACTATGCTAGGAATGACAAAATTGAAGATAAAAATGTTATATTCGTTGTCAAAAAAATTTTTTAAGACCTATCCTGAAGTGCAACACTGTCAGTGATAGCATAATATCCATATGCATACAAAGAAGACCAGTTAATATAACTATTATTCAAATTTATGGGCCAACTAATAATACCAAGATGAATAAATTGAAGATTTTTACCAACTTCTGCAGTCTGAAATTTAACAACATGCAGGCAAGACACATTGATCATTGCTGGTGATTGGAATGCAAAAGTTAGACACACAGAAGAAGGATCAATAGTTGGAAACTATAGCCTTGATGACAGAAACAATGCTGGTGCTGGAGACTGCATGATAGAATTTGTAAGACCAACAGCCTATTTATTGAAATACCTTCTTTCAACAACATAAATTGACTATACATATGGATCTCACCAGATAGAATATATAGGGATCAAATTGAATACCTCTGTGGAAAGCAAAAATGGAGACACTCCATGTCATCAGTTGGAACAAGGCCAGGGGCCAAATGAAGACCAGACCATCAACTGCTCATATGAAAGTTTAAGCTGATGTTGAGGAAAATTAAAACAAGTCCATAAGAATCAAAGTAAAACCTTCTGCATATCCCACCTGAATTTAGAGACAATCTGAAGAATAGGTGTGACACACTAAACACTAATGATGAAGACCACACAAGTTGTAGGATAACATTAAGTACAAGAGGAAAGCAAAAGGTCATTAAAAAGACAGAAAAGAATGAAAACCAAAATGGATGTCAGAAGAGACTTTGTAACTTGCTCTTGAACATAGAGTAGCTAAAGTGAGTAGAAGAAATTATAAAGTAAAAGAGCTTAACAGAACATTGCAAAAGGTGGCCCAAGAAGACAAAGTAAAGTATTGTAATGAAATGTGCAAAGACCTGGAGTTAGAAAACCAAAAGGGAAGTATACACTTGACATTTCTCAAGCTGAAAGAACTGAAGAAAACATTCAAGCCTTGAGGTGCAATACTGAAGGATTCTATGGGCAAAATACCAAACAACACAGGAAGCATCAAAAGAAGAAATAAGAATACAAAGAGTCATTAAACCAAAAAGAACTGGTTGATGTTCAAACATTTCAGGAGGTAGCATATGATCAAGAACTGATAGTACTGAAGGAAGTAATCCAAGCAGCCCTGAAGCCACTGGTAAAAACAAAACAAAACAAAAAAACAAGGATCAAGGAATTAATGGCAAACCAGTTGAGATGTTTCAATAAACTGACACAATGCTGAAAGCACTCACTTGTCTACACAAAGAAATTTGGAAGATAGCCATCTGGCCAACCGACTAGAAAGGGTTCATATTTGTTTCATTCCAAAGAAAGGTGATCCAACAGAATATGGAAATTATCAAAAAATATCATCAATATCACACGCAAGTAAAATTTTCCTGAAGATAATTCACAAATGGTTGCAGATGGACATCAACAGAGAACTGCCAAAAATTCAAGTTGGATTCAGAAAAAGACAACGAACAAGAGACATCATTGTGGATGTCAGATAGATCTTAGATGAAAGCAGAGAATATAAAAAAATAAAATAAAATAAAAAATTTACTTATGTTTTATTGACTATGCAAAAGCATTCAACTGTTGTGGACCACAAAAAGTTATGGATAACATCACGAAGAATGGGAATTTCAGAACACTTAACTGTTTCTCATGAGGACTCTGTACAAAGACCAAGAGGCATTTGAATAGAACAAAGGGATATTGTGTGGTTTAATATAAGGAAATATATGTGTCAGGGTTATATCTTTTCAACACACTTATTCAATCGGTGTTGGAAGCAACTAATCTGAGAAACTGGACAATATGAAGAAGAATATGGCAGTAGGATTAAAGGAAGATTCATTAACAACCCGTGAAATGCAGATGACACAACCTTGCTTGCTGAAAGCAAAAAAGAATTTGGAACACTTACTGATGAAGATCAAAGACTACAGTCTTCAGCATGGATTACACCTCAACATAAAGAATAAGAAAAATTCCCACAACTGGACCAATAAGCAATATCAGAATAAATGGTGGCATAGTCCCTAAGGCATTTGACTGCTAACCAGAAGGGTGATGGTTCAAACCCACCAGCCACTCCTCAGAAAGAAGGTTGAGTAATGTACTTCCATAGTGATACTGCCTCAGAAACCCAAGGAGGGGTCGCTATGAGTCAGATCTGACTCAAGAGCAGTGTGTTTTTTCATACTGAAGTTATCAAGGTTCTCACTTTAGTTGAATCCATAATCAATGCCCATGGAAGCAGCAGTCAAGAAATCAAGCAACATACTGCATTGGGCAAATCTTCTGTAAAAGGCCTCTTGAAATTGTTAAAAAGGAAAGATGTCACTTTGACAACTAAGATACACCTCACCCAAGCCACATATTTTCAATCACTTCACAGGCATGTGAAAGTTGCATAATGAATAAGGAAGATCAAAGAAGAATGGATGCCTTTGAATTATTGTGTTGGCGAAGAACAGAAGTACAGCCAGAATGTCCCTTAGAAGCGAGGATGGTAAGACTTCATCTCACGTACTTTGAACACATCATCAGAAGGGACCAGTCCCTGGAACACTACATCATGCTTATTAAATTAGAGGGTCAGGGAAAAAGAAGAAGATCCTCAACAAGACAGATTCACACAGTGGCTACAACAATGGGCTTAGACATAGCAACAATTGTGAGGATGGCACAGAACTGCACAGGGTTTTGTTCTGTTGTACATAGGGTCGCCTTGAGTCGGAACTGGATTGAAAGCACCTAACAACAAACCCTGTTCACACAGGAGAATAAAAGCAGAAGCATTATCACCCTGAAGTTAGAGATGTTTAATATGCAGAGCAGGGACTGGGATGCAAACCTGTATCTATCTGATTTCAAAAGCCATCTTTTTAAGTTGTTCATTATGGAAAACCATAATTACTGTATTTTTAATTATACCTTTGTTAATTTATCAATATATTAACTTAATAATAGCTTTTTTATAATAAAGGACAGAAATGAGACAAAATAAATAGATTTATTAAAACATACTCCACATGTAGAAATTTTATAATGTACGAAGTTGTTCATCTCACAATTAATGAGGAAAATCTTAAGGAATCGGTTGTCTGTGTAATGGGGTTTTCTGCTAACAGGGCCTGAAAATTCTCAATAGACCATATTAAAGAAATATGGAATAACACACACACAATAAAACAACACTCAAAATTATACCTGAAATATGAATTTAAAAGCCATTGCTATTTGATACAAATTTAGAAAAAGGAAAGCCTTTGAAGTCACTCAGGAAACCAGTAGAGAAACATAATTTGATTATGCTCTCCTCCTCAAAAAAGAAAAAGCAAAATAAACAACTCTTCTTACTTTAGTTTCAAACTAGACCATCTGTATACATTCTGGCTGATTGCTAATACAGTTTTTTCTTTCTGCAAAGCAGAAGAGGAATATTTACACTTACCTTTCTTTCCTTTTTTCTCCCCTAATTCTTCTGATAAACGAAGACATATAGCTAATTTCTAGACATCCCCCCTACACACACACACACACACACCCTTATCTGTCAGTCTGAGGAAAACTTCAGAAGGACTGCTTCCTTGAAAAGTCAGTGTTTTTTCCTGCATTCCTTCTCAGCATATGTAGACAGACCTTTTCACCCAATTAAAGCTAAGTCCTAACCATCAAAGCACATGACACATCCTCCCCTGAAAACTGGGTATGTGAAGTGCTAAGGATATAAAAAGCAGAGAAAGGACTTTTCAGCAGTGTTTTGCTTTGGTATAGTAGAGCAAGATACAATGAAATCATCCAGCTAATATCATACTATACTGAATGCTAAAAATAAATGAGCTGGAGTTCCTGTTTCCAAGATCTCTCTCTTTAGACTAGGATCCATCGCAAAACACAAGGACTTTTAAAATAATTTTTTATATTCCTACTTTTTATTCACACTTTCTCCCTGGGACCCATTTCTTCTCCTACAGTACAAATTTCCTCTATTTCCTTATATTAAGATCCCACTGATAAGATTGCAGCCTCCAAGGACTATTAGATGTTGTTATCAGATTAATGATTGTGGCTAACCTGGTGGTGTAGTGCCTAAGGCGTTTGACTGCTAACCAGAAAGCTAGCAGTTCAAACCCTCCAGCCATTCTTTGGAAGGAAGATTGGGCAATCTACTTCTATAGTGATGTTGTTGTTGTTGTTGTTGTTATGTGCCATTGAGTCAGACCCGACCCATAGCGACCCCTCCTTGGGTTTCCGAGGCAGTATCACTACGGAAGTAGATTGTCCCATCTTCCTTCCGGGGAGTGGCTGGTGGATTTGAACCGCCAGCCTTCTGGTTAGCAGTCAAGCGCCTAAGCCACTATGCTACCAGAGCCCCCATACTGTCTCGGAAACCCAGGGACGGGTTGCTATGAGTTAGATCTGACTGACGGCAGTGAGTTTGGTTTTTGGTTTGCCTTTATTGAGGCAAAATTTATATGCAATGAAATTTACTATTCTTAAGTATACAATTTGGTGAGTTTTCAAAAATGTGGATAGTCATGGAACAACCACCAAAATCATGATTCCAAACATTACCATTAACCCAAAAACGTCCCCTTATTTCTATGTGTAATAAATTCTCCTCCTTCTGCCACCATCTCTGCTAGTATCCTGATCTGCTTTCTATTACCATACTTTTGCTTTTTCTAAAACTTCATATAACTAGAATAAAAAAGAATGGACTTTCTGGCTTCTTCCATTAATATAGTGCTTTCAAAACATTTGCCCATGCTGCTGCTTGTATCAGGGGCCCTCATGGCACAGTGATTAAGCACTTGGCTGCTAACCAAAAGGTCAGTGATTTAAACCCACCAGCTGCTTCATGGAAGAAAGATATGCCAGTATGCTTCCATAAAGATTTACAGCCATGGAAATCCTATGGAGCAGTTCTACTCTGTCCTACAGGGCTACTGAGTCAGAATCAACTCAACAGCAAGCGGTTTAGTTGGTTGCATAAGAGTGCATTCTTTTTTATTGTTAATAATATCTAATTGTATGGCTACACCACAATTTCTTTATCCATTCACCAGATAATGGGCATTTGAGTTCTTTCTAGTTTTGGGCTAATAGAAATGCAAGGAATATTCAGCTAATAGTATACTATTAAATGAGACAAAAACATTCCATTGCAGTCTAGCTCATTCTGACTCATAGTAGTCCTACAGGACAGAGTAAAACTGCTCCTCAGGATTTCTGAGGCTGTAAATATTTACAGAACCACACCACCATATCTCTCTCCTAAAGAGTGGCTGATGGGTCAAACTGCCAACCTTTTGGCAGGTGGCCAAGTGCTTTAACTACTGTACCTCCAGGGCACCTTCCACTTCCTAATACTAGTAGGTTAATCCTTATGACAAATGCATTGAGTAAAATTCAATTCCTGATGAAACTAGCTTCTGAAAGTTTTCATCTCCTAGAGTAACTGTGGATTTACTCAGTAAGCACTGCACCACTAATATTGGATGCTAAAATCATTTTTCTAAATCCCCAATTTTTCTGCTAATACAAAGATATGCAAATAATCCCCCACACACACACACAAACACACACCTGTTAACAAGTTAATGATTGTGGTTAATTTTTAAAATTAGCTTTATTGAGGTGAAACATGTCTAATGATATTTTTGAGTGAACATGTTTTCCTGGATCATGTAGTAAATGTGAGGAGGCTGCTAACAGAAAGGTTGGTGGTTCGAACCCACACAGCGGCTCCATGGAAGAACAACTTGGTCATCTGCTCCTATAAAGATTATTGTCTAGAAAATGCTATAGAACAGTTCTACTCTGTCATATAGTGTTGCTATGAGTCTAAATCAACTCAGTGGCACTTAACAACACCAATAACATGGTAAATGTATGTTTAACTTTTAAAGATAACTTTATATTGCATTCTGGTGGTGATATTTGAGCAATAAGTTTACTTCAGTGTCTCAGTTAAAAGAAAAAATTTTCTCAAATTATCGATGCCATTGAATTATACAAATCACTGAGAGGCAAGAATCCATGACTCTGTTAATATGGAGCACCCGTTATGTGTGTGTATTCTACTTCAAGATATGGAGGATGGAACTCACAGACTAGTGAGTTGGCTAAGATACATTGTTTTCAAGATGATTTTAATCAAAATCATCTGTTGTGAGAACCAAAAGGGTGGTGGTTGGAACTAACCAATGCACTTCACAGGAAAAAGATGTGGCAGTCAGCTTCCATAAATATTGCAGCCTTGGAAACTCCACAGGGCAGTTCTACCTTATCCTAGAGGGTCTCTATGAATTGGAATCAACTTGATGCCAATGACTTTATTCCTCAAAGTGTGGTCCATAGGAACTTGAAGTTGCAGTTGCCATGGAATGAATTCTGACTCAGGCAACCCTATGTGTGCAGAGTAGAACTGCTCCACAGGGTTTTCAAGGCTGTGCCCTTTCCAAATCAGAGCATCAGGCCTCTGGATGAGTTCACACCACCAACCTTTTTAGCTAGTAGCTAAGGGAGCTTACCGTTTCTGCCACCCAGGGACCAAGAACTCATTAGATACGCAAAATCTCAGCTCCTACCCCTCACTCTGTTGTTGCTGTTATGTGCCATCGAGTCGGCCCCGACTCATAGCGACCCC
>NW_006921730.1:8064154-8086333 GCF_000298275.1 Orycteropus afer afer
TCATTCTGCATTACTTCACCATTCCCCTAAAAGTGCTAACTGAATCACCAGCCACATCTTACAACTATTCTAACTACTGCTCTTCACAACTTATTTGGCACCAAGGATTATAAATCTTTGAGTTGGAAAGGCTGTAAGAGTTCAGGGTATTTAGAGTTAGGTCTTAATGGTATCACTTTATGGAAGAGGAAGCCGGGGTTTAGAAGAGTTGAAAAAAAGAAAACCTTGTCAAAGGCCATCTAGGTAACAAGTAGTTGAGTCAGCAGCACAGGAAAACATTTTTATGTGGACTCTCCTCCAGCACAATTCCTATGTCATTGCAGGTACACAATAATACCACTTAATCAATGACAAACAAGTCAATAAAGGAATGAGTTAATACAGCTGAACCCATTTTGCTTCATTCTTTCCTCTCTGACCTTTATCGTTTTCAATTCCTAAAGCACGATCCATTAGGTGCACACTGCAATGTCCTGGATGGCATTAATTTCTCTAACTTCTCTGCTTGTGCTTCTAAGCTGTCCACTCCCTCCTCTAGCCACCTAAACGCAGGTGTTCTCATGCCCTTATCTTTATCCTGTTTCCTACACCCACATTCTCATTACTTCTCTCCTCAGCTATTGGCAATGATCTCTAATCTTTCTTCCCTTAAATCAGCCCATTTGCTGTACCTGACATAAGCTTCTCAGAGCCCAGGTATCATATATTCACTCACCACACAAGAAAATCTCCCATTGTCTGACAAATAAAAATGAAATTGCTTAGACTGACATTTAAGACTTTTTATAATTTGGTCCTTCTTATCTTACTTCTCATTTTCTTCATGCAATTTATTCTTAGTGCATGGCAGTACAGCAGAATTAGGGGGTCAAGATTGCCTGATTGGCAATCTGGGACCTCATGGGTTTGAATCTCAACTCTCTCTCTTACTAGTTGTAAGAGCTTGGACAATTTCCTTACCCTCATTATACCTCAGTTTCCTCTATAAAATGGGGGATAATCGTATCTATCTAATAGAGCTACTGTGAGGGGTTAATATAAAGCACTTAGCAAAGTGTCTGGTATGTGCTAATTTTTCTTAAGCTAGTACTACCCACACACCAAGCCTTCATAGCATCCTAGCAGTGATCCTAAAGAACTCATAATTATCTGTGCCACCTATTATTTCTGCATATTCATATCAATATTTCAAAGTTATCAGTGATAGAAAGCCCTACTCATCTCCTTTTGAATATAAAAGTAAAGATATTAAAAATAATAGCAATTCATTGGCAAAACTCATCTTGGAATTTGAAGACAGCCTCTACTTCTGGCTACAGAAACCAAAACTTTTTAATGCTTTTCATAATAAAACTAACTACCCTGCCTTTTAGTAAAAAAAAAAAAAAAAAAAAAAACCAACTCACTGCTGTTGAGTCAGTCCCGACTTACAGCGACCCCTCCTTGGGTTTCTGGAGTGCTGTCTCTACGGAAATAGATTGCTCAGTCTCCCTTCTGAGGAGCAGCTGGTGGGTTTGAACCACCAGCCCTCTGGTTAGCAGTCAAATGCCTTAGGCACTCTGCTACCAGAGCTCCTAATCAGTATATCAAATTTAAGACTTGAGGCAAGAAATAAAATCAGGAATAATCAGAGTTGATAGATAGGTTTCCTCTTACACTCTAATTTGGATCCATTATGATATTGAGAAGGATTCAGATATTGTGCTGTAAACTCAGATGCAAAGAATACCATGGTTCCGTCAGCAATGTGCAACAAGGTAAGGATGGAGACTTAAATATTTGCTAGCCCTAAACTAGAGAACGGGTACAGAAGAATAAACATGTGTGATAGATGGCTATAAAGACAGTCGCTATTTACCGACATTTATGCAACAGAAGGAGCTCTAGTGCTGTAGTGGTTACCCACCAGCTGCTTCACAGAAGAAAGATGGAGCAGTCTGCTTCTGTAAAGGTTTACAACCTTGGAAACCCAATGGGGGTTGCTATGACTTAGAATCAACTCAATGGCAGTAAGTATGGTTTGGTTTGGGTATGTAACAGAACTGTTCTAAATGCTGTTGATGTATAATTATGTATAATTATAATGATGTATAATCTTAATCCTCAACACCACCCTTTGAGGTAGGTACTATTGTTATCCTATTATATAGGCAAAGACACTTAAAGTTAAGTCACTTGCCCAAGGATATGAAAGCAATGAGTGACAGAGCTGGCATTTGAACCCAGGAACACACCAGAATCCATGTTCTTCATTACACCACAAGGACTCACAATTTTTTGTCTTATTGATGCCAGGAAATTCTAAGGACTGCCGGGAAAGGTAGCTCTAAAAATCACCAAGATGATTAAAGTCCAGATCACACTATATTGCAATGTTACTGGCATTGAGAAACCTGAGGATCTAGTCCCTCCTCTTGGCTAGCTTCAGTGATTCTGGGCTATGATAATTCATGGAGACCTCACTGGTGTCAGTGTAGAATTGTGCTCCACAGGGTTTTTAACAGTGTTTCACAGAAGCAGATAGGCCTTTCTTCTGACCCACCTCAGGGTAGACTTGAACCTCCAAGTTTTTGGTTAGCAGCAGAGAGGGTTAACACTTTGCACCAACCAGGGACTCAAAATGGGGACAGGCTCTCTAACCACTATGAATAATCTCAGTGTGAATAATCAAGAGACGCCCAAGGACTAAATCCCAAAATGAGTTTGAATGTCCAAATTTTTAAATATCCCTCAAGCATAATATTCTAAATCAATAAGTGTTCTTCACAAAACGATTTCCAGACCAAACTGTAACAAATGTGCTAGTAGAATAATTGTCTTCTCACGACCTGTCACCAATCAGAGAGACTATATGGATTCATGGGTAAAAAGTGGAGCTAATTCCTGGTGTACATTTATCTCTAGAGCTTTCTCAGAAGAGAGTTAGAAGTTGGTGTCAAAAATTTGTATATTGTGTCCAGGAATAGTAAGAGAATAACTGTAAGCACTGTATTTAGGTAATTTGATGATATTATTATAATTGTCACATTTCAAGACATAGAACTAGAATTGCTTTTATTGAGGAAGCAAGCCCCAGAGAAAGCAACCCATTTGCCTAAGATTATAGAGTTTAACAGTAGAACCTTAAGGATATGTCTCATGTATGTAACAGTCTGGCTTTAACTTCAGAATTTTCACACTTTTCACTTCCATATTGGGTTAGAAGAGTCCCAAAAACGGCTGTTCAAAATCAGAAAAAAAAAAAAAAAAAACCTTCCTTAACTTGACTTTGGGGTATGGCAAGTTCTTAGTTATATTACTAGTCTCATAGGCCTCTAGTCACTTGTAAAACTAGTAACAGGGAAACTAACAGATAGTACTATATATAGAAGAGAACATTTTAAGGCTAACAGCTAGAGACAGAAACATTGTTCAAGAAATTTCAAGTGTCAAACATATATCTAAGGAGTCTGAGACAATTATATAGTGTTGTTTTGGCTTACCTGCACTTTCAGAAATCTGTTTCCCAATCACTCTCTGTTTCTGAAGGGGAAAGATATGGTAAATTAGGATCAGGAGGCTGGAGACTCACAAGGCTAGCTGCTTAATTGTTGGAGCCTCTCTACTAGAGCTAATCCAAGATGGAGGGTTGTGGGACTTCTTTTTTTGCAAGTACTAAAATAAAACACAAAGATATGACACATAAGAATGGCTCAACTAACCAAGAAATTTTTAAAGCCAATAAAAAAATGTTAATTAACATACTACTTTAGTGAACTTAGTTCTGATTCTCATGAAATCCTCTACTAGATGATTAAATTGCAAAATTACAAAAACCAAACAAAAAATCCAACAGTAAAACCAGCAACATATATTATATCCTGAAGTTCATGACTGGTTATCCAATATAGTCTCCCTGAAAAATAAATAAATAAAAAGCAAATCCAGCAGATCCCAAAGCAATTGATAATAAAAGAACCATCTGTCTCATTTTTCGGCTTCTCTTTCTTTCTCTCTCTCTCTCTCTCTCTCTCTCTCTCTCTCACACACACACACACACGCACGCACACACAGAGTCTCATACACATATACTCACATTCTCACACACCCTCTCTCTCACATACACAGTTTTACTGTTAAATGCAAAGATGAGAGGAACTATTGCTCTGAAAACTCTCAGAAGTGGAAAGGAAGAGAGTGACAACAGAATGAGGAGGTCGAGAATAAAAATATCTACAAGAAAATAAGAGGGAAAGGCAGCATGGGGAAAATTAGTTAGAACAGCAACCAGTTTAAGAATGAGTGGTGGGCCACTTCTTCAAAAGAAATCTGAAAAATATCTCTAATTAATACTGCTACAGCCTTTTTTATACCAAAAAAAAAAAAAAAAAATCCTGACAAAAAGTAAACAAAACCTACAGGAATTCTGTCTTCTTAGGTAATAAATATCAAAAAACAAAACTATCAAAAAAAAAAAAAAGGTGAATATTCTATTTCAGAAGCCACTTATGAACTTCACTCTCCTTCAGTAAGGAAATAATTATACTACTCAATGATAATGAAAATCAAGTAGTAACATTAAAAAATATTTAGATTCTGTCCAGTAAAGGGAGAAAGTTTTTAAAAGTTGAGTATATTAGGATTAGGAGCTCTGGTAGCATAGTGCCTAAGGCACTTGACTGCTAACCAGAAGGCTGGTGGTTCAAACCCACCAGCTACTCCTCAAAAGGAAAGTTAGGCAACCTACTTCCATAGTGATACCACCTCAGAAACACAAGGAGGGGTCACTATGAGTCAGGTCCGACTTGATGGCACATAACAACACATTAGGATTATTTCTATGTGTTGGATGTGACACATTACTGAAAGGCATTAGAGAAAAATGAAATCAGTTAATGTGCTAGTTGTGGATTACAGGAAATTTTTTTCTTAAAGTACATGGGTTTTTTATTTTTTTAAGAGAGAGAAATAAAATTTATTTTATTTCTATGTACATTTCACTTTCAAAATGCTAAGTAGTTAGCCCATTTAGAAATTAGAAGAAAGGGAAAATGGTTCTCTTTAGAGGCTACAATCATAAAGTCCCCGGAGAAGGACACTTGTAGTAATGTGATGTAGAGAGTCTGCAAAATAGAGGAAGATCTTCAATGAGATGGATTGACACAGTGACTGCAACAATGGACACAAACAGCAATGGTTGTGAGGATGGCACAGGAGTAGGTAATGTTTTGTTCTGTTGCATATAGGGTCTCTATGAGTCAAAATCAACACAAAAGCACCTAGCCTCCACAACAGCGTAACAGAGGAGAGGTCTCCACCATGAGACAGAATTTTGAACCTAAACTAATTATAGATAATGATAAATTTGCACCTAAGAATCATTCTCTCTAGACCCATGGAAAGTACAAATCTTAAATTCCTATCTTCTTCCACCACTACTTCATATTGCCAGCTGGAGCAAAGAATCAAACACAATGTTAAAGTTGGAAGGAGCTCTGGTGGCCTAGTGCCTAAGGCATTTGACTGCTAACCAGAAGGCTGGCAGTTCAAACCCACCAGCCACTCCTGAGAAGGAAGATTGGGCAATCTACTTCCATAGAGATACTGCCTTGTAAACCCAAGAATGGGTTGCTATGAGTCGGATCCAACTTGACAGAAGTGGGTTTGGTTTGGTTTTTAAATGTGAATAGGATGGTAAAGAAACTTCAAACAATGTCAAGAACAGTTGAGGGATGGGAATGTAATTAAACCTAAAGAAGCTTAAGTTAAGAGAGGAAATAAGATATCCCATTCTGGTGTTTAAAGGGCCTTCATGAAAAAGATAATTTGGCCTGGTTCTGAAGGCTACCAGGGGATTGAGTCAAGGCCAGTGAATACAAAATTCAAGGAGTTATGTGTGAGCTCAGTACTAAGAAGAACTTGTTAATATTTAAACTCACTGCCATGGAGTGGGATCCTACTCATAGTGACCCCTCTTTGGGTTTCCAAGGCGCTATCACTATAGAAGTAGATTGCCCAACTTTACTATCAGACTGCCTAAAAGTAATCCACTAGCCACTCCTCGGAAGGAAGGCTGGGCAATCCTACTTCCGTAGTGATACTGCTTCGGAAACCCAAGGAGGGGTCGCTATGAGTCGGTGTGGACTCGACGGTAAATAACAACAACAAAAGTAATATGGGGACAGTTGTGGTTCAGTGGTAGAAATCTTGCCTTTCACACAAGAGAGCCAAACTCAATTACTGGCCAATACATCTCAAGCATAGCCGTCATGCTTCCGTCAGTGGAGGTGGACACGTTGTTGATGCTATACAGGTTTTAGCAGAGCTTCCAGACCAAAACAGACTAGGAAAAATGGTCTTGCAATCTACTTTAGAGAATCAGCCAATAAAAAACCTATGGATCACAATAGTCCAATCTGCAACTGATCATGAGGATGGCTCAGGACCTGGCAGCGTTTTGTTCTGTTGCCAGTGGGGTCACCATGTTTCAAGGTCAACTCAACAACAAGTAACAATAACAAAGGTAATATAGGTTGATTTTTGTGTAGTGAATCACTGTTATTAGGGATATTCAAGCATGGTTTTAGAGATTACTTGGCAGCATATTGTAGCACAATGCTTAACAAACTTTAATGTCTATTGGAATCACCTGATAGTGGACCATAATTTGAGTAGCAAAGCTGTAGAATAAGTAAGAGAATTAGAATATTATTTACACTAATGTTTCCCAAAGCATGATTGCTGCTCAGAGTCAACTAACCACATGATTTCAAAAGTTCTCTCTACCTCTGATAATGGAGCAGATGATTAATAAACAGGTTAAGTGGTGTTTAACAGGGTTTTGCAACTCTATGCATTCAAATTTCTAAAAGAGTTTTGTAACTCCTGTGACTGCTGGAGAATTTCCTGAGAAGTCCTTTGCTTCCAAACTCCAACTTTCTTGTCACTTATTTTGTCGTGTTTTGGAGGAAGGAATACTAATGAGTAAAACACATATTGAACCAAACCCAAACCAAACTCACTGCTATTGAGTGGATTCTGATTCAAAGTGACCCTGTAGGATAGAGTAGAACTGCCCCATAGGGTTTCCAAGGCTGTAAATCTTTACAGCCACATCTTTGTCTCACAGAGCCCCTGGTGGGTTTGAACTACTAACCATTCAGTTAGCAGCCAAGTGCTTTAACTACACCAGGAGGGTTCCTGGCCTACTGAAAGGCTGTATCAAAACAAAGAGTTATGAAAAAGCAGTTTTGGTCTTCTGAGGATTATGTGTGTGTATGTGTGTGTGTGTGTGTGTGTATATATATATATACACACACACATATATATGTATGCATATACACATATGTATATATACACAATATACACAATATTTCTATTATGTATACCCCAAAACATTGTTAATTATAATTCATAGAACAAAGCAATTGCTAGTAGTTATTCTGGGTCTCTTAAGAGACTGATTAAAATTTTTATAAATCCTTATGAAAATTTATCATTGTGATTTCAACCATATGTTTTTACAGTATATATTTGTGGACAAAGACTACAATACATAAAATTAAAAAATGTACTAGAATTATGTAGGTTCAATATAAGTTTTTTTTTTTAATTTGATGCCATTAAATTGTTTTGAACCTATGTTTCTTACCAAACCAAACAAAACATACTCACTGCCATCTAGTTGATTCTAACTCATAGCAACCTCCATTGGGTTTCCAAAGTTGTAAATCTTTACAGAAGCAGATTGCCTCATCTTTGTCCTGCGGAGCAGCTGGTGGGTTCCAACTGTCTACCTTTTGGCTAGTAGGCCAATGCCTTAATCACAGTGCCACCAGAGCTCCTTTTCCTTATGAAAGAACTATGAAATTTTAAAGTTTGAAAGGACTTTAGCTTTCCAAAGCGTAAGTGAACTAGCAATAATAGGGCACATACTGTATGTTGATACTGTGGCAGGGATGTTCACATATACTAGTTTCTCATAAACCTCAATCTCCTACCCGCTTCTAAAAAAGAATCTTCCTAAGATATTTTCCAAACACAACTTAACACAAAGCTTAGTATAATAAGAAATGAATCACTATTAAATGTAAGAATACTTGATAAAAATATATTATGGGATGACTCCCACACTTAAACTGGGAGAATAAAATTTCCAAGAGGCTTTGGCATTTGTTTGTGAAGATGAAGTAATAACCAGACACATTACTCCTATGACTCCTTCAACCTACATGACAAATTCCTTCTACTCCCCAGTTTCTCAAGAAACCCAAGGCACCTCCCCTGATTAATATCCTTTGCAGCTCTTTCACAATTTTGTGTTGTTGTTAAGTGCCGTCGAGTTGGCACTAACTCACAGAGACTCTATATCCAACAGAAAGGAACACTGCTCAGTTGTGGGTTAGCCTCGCAATCCTGGTTGTATTTGAGCTGGTTGTTGCAGCAAGTGTGTCAATCCATTCCACTGAGGGTCTTCCCTTTTTTCGCTGACCCTCCACTTTACCAAGCTTGATGTCCTTCTCCAGCGAATGGTCCCTTCTGACAAAATGACCAAAGTAGGTGAGACAAAGTCTGGCCATTCTTTTTTAAAAAAATAATAAATTATTTAAATTATTATATTATTATAATTATTTAATTAATTATAATAATTAATTTTAAGCTGCTCTTTGAAATCTTCTGTTCAGCTCTTTTATCTTGACATTTCTTCAATTTGCTTTAGCTACTCCCTGTTCAAGAACAAGTTTTATTCTCTTCTCACATCCATTTTTGTCTTTTATTCCTTTCCTATCTTTTTAATGACCTTTTGCTTAATTTAGTTTTTTTATTGTGATTTGGGTAAAAATTTACAGAGTAAATTCACTTTCTGTACAGCAGTTCACAAACACTTCGTCTTATGACATTGACCACAATTTACCACAATGCAACAGCTCCCCTCCCACTTCCTCTTGATAGTTACCTCTTCCTTGTGTCCATCCCTCCATGCATTCCTGTTCCCTGAGCTGTCTCCTTGTGCATAAGCAGCCCTACTTTCTTCCATGATTGTTCTCTCCAAGGAGTGTATATACCTCAGGTAAATGTTCAACTCATATGCCTGTCTTTTGTTTGGCTGGAAGCCACTGGTGTGGGTTCAATTCCAGATCTGAAGGACAGCTAGGGGCCATAGTCTCAGTGGTTCCACCAGGCTCTATTGGATCAGCAAACCTGGTCCCCCCCCCCTTTTTTTTTTTCTCCAAATGATTTTGAGTTTTGTTTCATGTCGTTCTCCCTCTCTATCCAGGATCTCCTACATAGATCTCCTTCTAAGTGGTTGACAGTGGTAGCCAGGCACCATCTAGTCCTTCTGGTCTCATAGTTGTATAGGCTGCAGATCGCATGGTTCTGTTCATTGGTCCAGCTGTGAGGATTTCTGTTTCTTGTACATTGAGGTATAATCCATACTGCAGACTGTAGTCATTAATCTTCATCAATAAATGCTTCAGGTTATCCTCACTTTCAGCAAGCAAAGTTGTGTCATTTGCATATAGGAGGTTGTTAATGAGTCTTCCTCCAATCCTGATGCCACACTCTTCTTCATATAGTCCAGCTTCTTGGTTTATTTGCTCAGCATAGAGATTGAATGAATATGGTGAAAGGATAAAACCCTGATACACTCCCTTCCTGCTTTTACACCATGCAGTATCCCCTTGTTCTGTTCGAATGACAGCCTCCTGGTCTATGTACAGGTTCCTCATGAGCACAATTAAGTGTTCTGAATTACCATTCTTCTCTATGTTATCCATAATTTGTTATGATCCACATAATCAAATGCTTTTGCATAGTCAATAAAACACAAATAAACATCTTTCTGGTATTCTTTGCTTTCAACCAAGAATTTTTTTTGAATTTTTTCTTCCCTTCTTTCAGCCAAGATCCATTAGGCATCAGCAATGATATCCTTCCTTCCACATCTTCTTCTGAATCTAGTTTGCATTTCTGGCAGTTCTCTGTCAATATACTGCTGTAACCATTTTTTAATTATCTCCAGCAAAATTTTACTTGTATGTGATATTAATGATGTTGTTCAATAATTTCCACATTCTGTTGGATCACCTTTCTTTGGAATAAGTACAAATATGGATCTCTTCCACTCAGTTGGCCAGCTAGCTATCTTCCAAATTTCTTGTCCTAGACAAGTAAGTGTCTCCAGCGTGGCATCCATTTGTTGAAACATCTCAATGTGTATTCTATCAAATCCTGGAGCCTTGTTTTTCACCAATTCCTTCAGTGCAGCTTCGACTTCTTCCTTCAATACCAGTGGTTCTTGGTCATATGCCATCTCTTAAAATAGATGAACATCAACCAATTCTTTTTTGTACAGGGACTCTGTGTATTCTTTCCATCTTCTTTTGATGTTTCCTGCATCATTCAATATTTTGCCCATGTTGTTAGGTGCCGTCAAGTCATTTCCAACTCATAGCAACCCCATGCACAGCAAAACAAAACACTGCCCGATCCCATAGAATCTTTCAATGTTGCAACTCAAGGCTTGAAGTTTTTCTTTTCTTCTTTCAGCTTGAGAAATGCTAGAGATGCTAAGCATTCTTCCCTTTTGGTTTTCTAACTCCAGGTCTTTGAACACTTCATTATAAAAGTTAACTTTGTCTTTTTGAGCTGCTCTTTGAAATCTTCTATTCAGCTCTTTTATCTTGTCATTTCCTCAATTTGGTTTAGCTACTCCCTGTTCAAGAACAAGTTTTATTCTCTTCTCACATCCATTTTTGTCTTTTATTCCTTCCCTATCTTTTTAATGACCTTTTGCTTTATTCATGTATGGTGGTCTTGATGTCATCTCACAACTCATCTGGTTTTCGTTGGTGTTTAATGCATCAAATCTATTCTTCAGATGGTTTCTAAATTCTGATGGGATATAATAAAGGTCATGTTTTAGCTCTAGTGGACCTGTTTTAATAGTCCTCAGCTTCAGTTTGAACTTGCATGTGAGCAATTCATGGTCTATTCCACAGTCAGGTCCTGGCCTTTTATTATTATTATTTTTATTTCACAATATTAGACATAAATTTCCTACTAATAATTTTCTGAAATATGCTCAAATAACCTCTCAATATACCTACCTTCCTGTTTCACACACACACACATCACATATACACATACACGAACACAACAAAAAAACAAACTCACTGCCATTAAGTCAATTCCAACTCATAGCAACTCTCTTTGGGATTCCGAGGCAGTAAATATTTATGGAAGTAGATTGCCCAGTCTTCCTTCCATGAAGTGGCTGGTGGGTTTGAACCACTGACCTTCTGGTTAGCAGTCAAATGCTTTAGGCATTACACCACCAGAGCTCCTTACACTAACACACACTCACACACAAATTCTCCCAAAGATAATTATCCACTGTTTAAGAAAGCAAGTTTGCTACAGTACACAAACACAACAAAAGAAATGAATATGGCTGTTTAAAACATTTAGGAAATATAAAAATGCTATTGGCCCTACACCAGGAACATTTACAAGTGATTTTACCATTGAAATACCCATATTGTTGCTTAACTTCCTTTCAACCAACAAAACCAACATCAAATGACTGTCAGTATCATATTAGCCTTCTTTGCAAATTTGTGGTGAGACTGAGAAAATGTATGTAAAGTATGTATCAGTAGCTAATACATAATGCTTTATAATTAGCATTCTAAAAGCAGGAAAAGGAAAAATAGAATATTCTGGATATTTAAATATTCTAATCCCATAGAGATATGCAGCTGGAATGCTTCTTAAAAGCAAGAATGGCCAGACTTTGTCTCAACCACTTTGGTCATGTGGTCAGAAAAGATCAGTCTCTAGAGAAGGATATCATGGTTGGTAAAGCGGAGGGTCAGACAAAGAGGGGAAGACACTCAACCAGATGGATTGGCACAGTGGCTGCATCAATGGGCTCAAGCACAGCAAGGACTGTGAGGATGGTGCAGGGTAGGTCAGTGTTTCGTTCTGTTGTACACAGGGTCACTATGAGTCGGAGTCAACTCGATGGCAATGAACAACAAAGATCCCAACTATATATACATTAACTCTGTTAATCAGAATGTTCATTTAAGCAGATCTGCAAACACATGTTCTCAGTTATCAAGTAGGACACACAAAACACTAACAGCACCAAGCACAATTCATTATTTCTTCTATACTGTGAAAAGCTCCTGGATACCTTGCAGTACTCTCAAAGCCATACTTCTGAACAATAATTAATTTTTCACAATTAGAGATATTTCACTTCCAGAAAAGAAAGGGCACTCTGGTGAAGAAATGTGTAAATATATGCTCAGTATCTAAAAATGTGAGTTTTAATGGTTTCAGCATACTCCAATTAATGGAAAAGTAGATTGTTAAAAAATATGGCTGAAAAATAATTGTCTCTAATGATTAGTATTACCAAATTATGTATTTCCAAAGTGAAAAAATAAGTACAAATAAATAAGTACAAATTTTGATGTTTCCTGCATCATTCAATATTTTGGCCATGTTGTTGTTGTGGTTAGGTGCCGTCAAGTCGTTTCCAACTCATAGCGACCCCATGCACAGCAGAAAGAAACACTGCCCAATCCCATAGAATCTTTCAATATTGCAACTCAAGGCTTGAAGTTTTTCTTTTCCTCTTTCAGCTTGAGAAATGCTGAACATTGAGAATGCTAAGCATTCTTCCCTTTTGGTTTTCTAACTCCAGGTCTTTGAACATTTCATTATAAAAGTTAACTTTGTCTTTTTGAGCTGCTCTTTGAAATCTTCTTTTTAGCTCTTTTATCTTGTCATTTCTTCAATTGACCACAATCAAATATTGTGGTCTTTCTCTCAAGACCACAATATACAATGTATTTTTTCAATTTAGGACTTGCAGTATTTTCCTAGCCCTTGAATTTCACCTCCCTACCACCCATCCATGAGCTCTGGTAGAGTAGTGCCTAAGGCACTTGACTGCTAACCAGAAGGCTGGCGGTTCAAACCCACCAGCCACTCCTTGGAAGGAAGATTGGGCAAGCTACTTCTGTAGTGATACTGCCTCGGAAACCCAAGGAGGGGTCGCTATGAGTCGGGTTCGACTCGATGGCACATAACAACAACAATCCTTATAGTAAAGTACATTGAATCAAATCTAATTCCTGATAAAATTACCTTCTGAAAATTTTCACTTTCTAGAGTAACTTTGTAGACTTACACAGTAAATAACTCAACATCTATTCTTACCAGACCTTGTTTTAAGTACTGGATGTAGGTACAGGGTGTAGAAGAAAAACAATTTACAATGCTGTAGGAGAGGGAGATTATAGCAAGTAGTTTATAAATGATTATTGTATGTAATCATGCTGTGATTTAGACCTGAGCTAATCTGTGAGGAATGGGAAACTTTCCTGACAGATGAAAGGAGTTAGCCAGATGAAGCAAGGATAGAGAGGAAGAACACCACAGGCAGGGGAAACAGCACTGGCAAAGATGCTGAAGTAAGAATGGAAAGGGTCCACTGGAAGTACCCAGGCTGCTGGTAGTAAAGTGATGATGAAAATAATAATAGCTAATCTTTATTGCACTTGTATTATGTTCCAAGCATCCTATGAATAAACCCCTATAATCCTTACAACAGTATTGAGATGGGCACTGTTCTTATTCTCATTCTACAGATAAGGAAAACAAGGCTTAGAGAAGTTAAGTGACTTGCCCAAGGTCTCAAAGCTGGTAGGTATCAAGCCAGGATTTGGGCCTGGGCAGTCTAATGCCAAGACCTCTATTCGTAACCTGTATACTATTACAGCTTTCCAGGAGCCAGGCCAACCTGGAATTTTCCTCATTCCCAAGATTCATTCTGTGAACTTTCATTTTTTGTACAATACATCATGAAAACATATTAGACAATACCTTTAGTCTTATCCCCAGAATCCTGATAAATGTATAATTCCTACTTGGAGTCTATTTCATTCAGCAAAATTACACAGAATGCTTTACTACAAAAACTTTAGCAAAGAAAAATTCAAAGGTTAATATAACAAATGTCTGTTAACTTACTAACGAATGTCTGCCCAGGGATTTTTTTTTTTTTTTTAATATAACTTTCTTTATATTTACCTTCCTACCTTTGTTCCTTTATCCCAGGGGCAACCACTATCATAATTTGATAGGTAGCCAGTACACTTTCTATTCAAATACAAATGCAAACCTCCAGACACAGACACATACACATATATTTATAAACATTATACGATCTTATTTTTAAGTGCTTTTTAGCATTTACATAATGGTGTCGTTGTTGTTGTTATGTGCCCTCAAGTTGGCCCCGACTCATAGTGACCCCTCCTTGGGTTTCTGAGGCAGTATCACTACAGAAGTAGACTGCCCAACCTTCCTTCCAAGGAGTAGCCTACATAATATTCTGAAATTTGTGTTTTTCACTCTACACTTTTAGTTTTGAAGTCTATCCATAGTAATGCCTAAATCTCTGGTTTGTTTTCTTTAAATGCTGTAGAGTATTCCATCAACCAAATACATCTGAATGGTGTCCATTCCCTACCAGTAGACATTTTAGTTATTTTCAAAGAATTGCTTACCTAAATGTCATTTTGGAGCCAAATCTCTTTTCACCAATATAGTAAAAAAGTTTACTAAACCAGCAAATTATACAAATTGGTAAAGATACTTTAACACTGAAATTTGATTTTTAAATAATGTTATCCCTAAGATACAAATATTTGGTGTTTTAAGTCATATAAAATACCTAGATATTTTGCAAATTATGAATCTCTGAAAAAAAGAAAATAATCAGTATTTTAAATGTGAAAATAAACTTCTAGTTAAGGTGAATTTATAGTAATATTTTTGTTGTTGTTAATTGCCATCTAGTTGATTCTGAATAAACATATCAAAGAGAAAGTAGATGTAGAAACTGGGCAGAAAAACAGAGCATTTGAGAAAGTACTCAGATAAACAAACCTAAGTTTTCTCTGGAATACTTTGTTCTTCTTCTGGCCAGAAAATAATCCAAGGTACAATCTTACAGAAAGATAACCACATTTTTCTTTAGAATCCAAGGATTGTGAAAGGCCTACTGATGTTCCAAAGACAACGTTTGATAAAGCAAATGATTAAACAAAGATATGAAATGCCTGGTCTTTGATCATGAAGTGAGTATACCCATGAGCAGTGTGAGTATAAACAACAGTCCATTTATATTAACGGCACTTTTTAACTTAGGGAAATAATAACAAGGTTTATCGCTAAGGATAAACTGAGGCCAAGTCCACAGATACAGTGAAGACAACCTACAGGATTCCTTTTTCTTTAGTATTCTTTTCTATTAAAGGAGTGTCTGAGAAAACCTTAAGAGGCAAATCTTAACAAATATGGATAAATATTTAATAATTACTCTGTTTTTCACACTATAACCCATTCTAGAAAATACAGTAATAAATTTGAAGTGAGTCATCTTCTTCATGAGCCATTTTCTCCTTTTAAGCAGGTGGGGGGCAGAGGATGTCTTCTCCTAATAGATTTCCCAAGAAGTATACATTATCCCCAAGAAGGTAAATAAAAAAGAAATTGGGTTCCCAATGAAAGAACTCCAGCACACTGGGGCCTCACTTTCACAAACAAGTAGCCAAATGGTTTATTAGCACATTCCATCACCAAACAAAGGGAGTATCACTTCTCCTTCTAGATCCCTGGTTCAAGTCCAAAGAATCCTCCTGGGCTTGTGAAAACTCTCCCCAGCTTTAAACAGAAACCCTAAACTCAACTGAAATTGATACCAGTAGTAGTTAGTGTGTTTTAGTTACTTAGTACTGCTCTGACAGGAATAATCCACAAATGAGATGGCTTTAACAAAAAGAAGTTTATTCTCTTACAGTTTTGGAGGCTAGAAATTTGAGTTCAAAGTGCCACCTAGAGCCCCTAGATTGAGAAAGCCCCTCAACCTTGGGCTTCAGCTTAGCCTCCTGCTCTCAGCCCATTGAAGTTGGAGGCTTTTCTTCACTCAGGCAACTGCTAGCTGCTGAGGCTGACAAACCCAAGGCTGACAAGTAAAAAGTCACAGTCCTGATATTACCAAACAACATGGCAAGCCACTAACTCAAGTCTAGAAAAAGTCCCTAGATTGGCAGGGCATGGCAGGCTGCTGAACAACAACTTGGTTATATGCAAGTTTCAAGAGTGCCAAAAAGCTGGAGACCTTCTCAAAGCTGCTGCTTGTGTACTGGAAGCAGACCACATCCCTAAAGCAGCTACTCAGCTGCTCCAGGAGATTCCACCATGGAATTGGTTGCCAATCTCATCATGGGGAATAACTAAATCCAGCTGCCTGGCCACTCAACCAGGCCTAGTCAAGTTGTAAACAGCCTTAACTACCACATAGCAGGATAACTGGTCAAGCAGATGGAACCTCTCTATGCATCCATTACTCATCCATTCAACACAGATATTCATTACCCATTTATGACATGATAGGGGATCTCATAGCATAAGCACTGTCTGAGCTGAAGGAACACAGAAGTATTAAGGGAAGTCCATACAATCATACTTTTAAGGACAATTAAACATTATATAAGCCATAGCCTTTGCCCAGCCCTAACCTCTTAACTATGGATCACAGGGTGGTCCAAACAGTTAATGCATTTGGCTGCTAACCAAAAGGTTGGTGGTTCAAGTCCGGAGGTGCCTTGGAAGAAAGTCCTGGCTATCTGCTTCCAGGATATCTTAGCCACTGAAAACTCTATGGCACATAGCTCTGCTCTGACACACAGGGGGATGGTAACTGATGGTGGTGGTGGTAACCTCTTAAATATAGGCTCAACATTAACTATTTTATAATTTTTCTAATATATATGTAATAAACATATATGGTGGGAGCTCTGGTAGCATAGTGGCTAAAGCACTTGACTGCTAACTAGGAGGCTGGCGGTTCAAACCCACCAGCCACTCCTCGGAAGGTTGGGCAATCCTACTTCCGTAGTGATACTGCCTCGGAAACCCAAGGAGGGGTCGCTATGAGTCAGGGCTGACTCCACTGGCACATAACAACAACAACAACAAACATATATGGTTAGCCTAAAACATCTTCTTTGCATCCCCCCATGCAAAAGGAAATGCTTCACAAATAGAAGTTTGCTTAAAAGACTTAACAAGAGAATAAGGAACCACAGAAACACAAATAAATAAATAGCACAACTAAGATTATGTTAACATTTGAAAACCCTGTGTTTGTGATTTTTAACACACCCTGAAGATTTCCCCATGGGGACTAGCAGTGAACCTTTGGCTTCTGAACAGAAAGGGCAGTTTAGGGATGCACATCCACTCTGCAGTCACTCTCTCTCTGCTTGGGACTTCAGAGGCGGTGTGGCAGTGTCTGTGCTGAGAGCATTTAGGAGAATAGCCAGTGGAGTCCCTAGGTCCTGAAGCAAGGGTGCAAAGGAGAATGCAGGAACTGGCCTGAGGCTGTGGAGTCACCCTGGGGAACTGAAAACAGTACAGGCCTTGTGACTCCCCCAACACCAGTAACTCAGCCCAGAATAGAACATAGATAAGTTCGATGCAGTTTAAAACCAATGATTTGCTGACGAAAACACATCCTGTTGTCTCATATGTTCCACATGGTTCCTTACTACTAATGAAAGCCTAATTGTTGGGCTGCTTTTCGCTTTTTCATCTAAGGCTTTCGTGTTTCATTTTCTCAAGTGAGAACTGGCCTTTGGCATGCATAAGTACAGCAAAATTGAAGCATTTATTTGTAACATGCTACATGATTTGAGAAATATAGATTTTATTTAAAAAGTAAAACAAGCTGATTTATTTAACTATTTTTAATCTAAGGTGATTCTGGACCACAGAAACTACGGAAACTGCATGCTGATATGACCCCCTTCTGGCTCTGGAAGGATGAGGGCAGACAGCAGGAGAGACCTAGGTGAGCAACAAGGGTACAGAAGGGCGAATCCGCCAGGCTTGAGCTTGGCCGTATCAGGAAATCAATCAGGAAGGCAAACTGCCTTAGTTTGAAAGGGCAAGGGAAGAACACAGTCAAAAAATCAAGAAAAAGCTATGTAAGGGTAATGAAATTTCTATCTTCTTCTGGGGCACATCAAAGACAGAGTAATCAGGGGCAAGAGAGGGAAGTCTGTGAGTCAGTGCAGAGAGGAACACCTTGGACAGGAGGTAGCCACCTCTCAACCAGGTAACTCCAGGACCAAGGGGCAATCTTGGACTCTGGAGGATACACAGGGGAGGGGTCAAAGTGCCAGCCCCATCACAGATCTTTCTTGTTAAGCCCAGTCCCAACCTCAGCCAGAAAGCTGCTGGATGCTGCAGACTCATTTAGAACACCTGTGTACTCATTAAAGTTAAGCAAACAACAAAAATCGTCATCTACAGTAGCAAAAAGCAAAACAGTGGTTTCATTTGAGAAGGGTGTAGTGACCAGGTGGGGGCACATGGTATACTTCTAGGGGGCTGATAATGCTGATTCTTGATCTTGCAGACAGGTTAGTTGGATGTGTTCAGTGTGGGAAAATTATTCATCAAGCCATACTTATATGCTTTGTGTACTCTTGTATATGTCTGATATATTTCCATAAACTTTAAGAAAGAGAAGATAAAACTATCCCAAACATAGGGGTCTTAGCAGTTCAGGTAGCAGCCAAGAGAGGGGCAATATCTGAAAGGAGTCCTACAATCAGGAATCAGAGCTTCAGCCTTGTGGGTTCAGAAATTTGAGTTTTTAGTACACCTGAGACATTCAGGCTCCAGAGCACTGGCTCACAGGAAGCCACTGCTCAAAGGCTGATGTAAACCTGGAGATGCCAAAGAAATTCATTTACATTTAGAAAAATATAAGTCCAGGGGTCTGAACTGGTAGATGGGCAACTTCTATAGGCAAATCACTGGTTATACTTTAAAATGTTTCTAGGCACAGACCCCACGACAAGGGCACATTCTCCCCTGCACAGTGCAGGAAAGACAACACAACACCCTTTCCTTTACCCTGTGCTTTCCCAGCCTCCTTACAGGCCTCTCCTACACATTCCATTTTCAGACTAATCACAGTTCAAATACATTCCAGTGTTTTTTCTTTCACATTGAATTTTTCTCAGAGAATTTTAAGCTTCTGTGGTTAGGATGTTTTAGGTCCAATTGCTTTGTTTCCAAGCAAAGAAAATCACCACCAAAAGCCAGAGATAAATCTGCAGGACAACACTTAGACTTAGTGAGTGGGATGGTTAATGTTATGTGTTACCTTAGCTAGGCTATGATTCTCAGTAGTCTGGCAGACATTAGACTGATTGCTCTTCGATAATGTAATATAGTGTAATCATCTCCATGATGAAATCTGATATGAGCAGCCAATCAGCTGAATACTGGGTTTCCTTGGGAGTGTAGCCTGACTCCAGTGTATAAATGGAGAATGAGCAAGATTCATTCTCATTCTGGATCCTGCATCCAACTTGTCATTATCTGATCTTCGGTCCTTGGGATGTAAATCAGGAACCTGTTATCTGACCTGCCAATTTTGAGTTTGAGTTCATAAGTCCCTGCAGTCACGTGAGTCAGAAGAAGCCTCCAATTTGATGCCTGACTCAAGAATTTGGGACTTGCTAGCCTCTACAATGTTAGCCATTTCCTTGAATTAAATATCTCTTTATATTTTTAAGGAACTTTGGTGTTTCAATGGTTAAGAACTACTACTAAATGGTCAGCAACTAAAATCTACAAGACACTCCATAGAAGAAAGATGTGATGCTCTTTTCTTGCAAAGATTACAGGCTTGGAAACCCTGTGAGGCAGTCCTACTCTTTAGAATGACTCTTGTAGGCACTACAAGTCACAATTGATTCAACAACAATGGATTATATATATTTATGCATATATGTTTCATTGGTTTTTCCTTCGCTAGAGAACTCTGGCAAAAACAGTGGGGAATATATTTCTGGAAAAACATAAGATTTTCTAGAGTTAAATGTGCTTCAGACAGCTACTATCAGATATTGTATAAGCTGTGAATAACAATAATATATTAAAAAATGAATGATGCAATGAAATGAGAGTGGAGAGGAGAAGAAAGTCAAAACTTGCCAGGAATGCAAACAGAGAAATGAAAAGGAAATAGTGATCAAATTTTGCATACAAATTATGGAACACATAATGGGGCAGCAATGAAGGTGTGAATGGAAGCACTTGACTTTCTATTGTATAAAAGGTATTGTCGTTGTTGGTTGCCACTGAGTTGATTCTGACTCATGGCAACCCCAAGTGTACAGACTGGAACTGTTCCATAGGGTTTTGAAAGCTGTGACCTTTTGAAAACAGATCACTAAGACTATCTTCTGAGATGCCTCTGGGTGGGTGCAAAACAAATACCTTTCAGCTAGTAGTCTACTGTTTAACCGTTTGCTCCACCTAGGTAAAACATATTAGGGAGGTACTAAAAGTTCTACAGCCATGAAATTGTAGTGGTCCTCTTGACTATTCACATTGAATGTCTCCGTTTTGTCTGAAGTCCATCTCTATTATAAAATTTCATATAGAATCTTATGCTTCAGAAGTCACAAATGGTACTTAACATAATATTTCTATCCTTTAGGTACTTGGGTTATTAAAAATGAGAGCTTTAGTTATCATTTATGTATTACCAATGTTTTCATCATTTTCTTATGAAAAGAACAAATCAAAGGGATATACTACATACCATATGTAAAATCCAAGTCTAACTTTAGAAGCAATGTGCAGAATTTGCCTGCTATATAACTCATCTACATAAACCTACCTCCTAAGTGCACAGCTTTGTAGACATATGTTAGCGTATAGGCCATAGGCCTCCAAGTCTACTGGAATGGACTTCCAGGATGTCTCCTACCTCATCTTCTGAACTTGACTTTTGAAAGTTATGTCCTACCAATACCAAACTTTGTGTAGTCTCAATCATGCCTACATGGCTCCCTGTCTCAGTGCCTTTGATCACACTGCTCTAATGGCCTGTAACGTCTTCCTCTCCTCTTCTTCCTCTCCTCCCAATAAGTTGGAATCATTTGTAGGGATTCTACTCTTTAGGAGAGCTTCCCTTTCTACCCTTAACTCCATATTTGGATGAGGACAGAGGAACGTCTACAAAAGAAAGTATATGCAAAACTGTTTCAAGAACAGGCATAACTATAAACCATTATTTTTTAAAACCATAATGACTGACTAAAAGTCGTTAAGTTTTTAAATGGACATCTAGAAAAAGTAATGTTTCCTTCTCAACCCTTGTTCATTCTGAAAAACTCATAGCCCTGTTCAACCTACTGATTATCTTTCTCCAGTATGACTCAAAGCACACATGCATGTAGACTCCCACATTCACCTACACACATACTGGTTGGGTGCTTCCAACCAGGATCCCTGAGCCCATGGATCCCTATACAATAGCACAGCACCTGGCATGTTCTAGGTGCCCCAATATGTGTGGCATTTCACTGAAGAACAATTAAAGGAATATAACATGGGTAGATTAATATAGTCCCAAATGAAGATAAGTATTAAGAAGAAATAGCTTTGAGAAAATACTAATGCTAGATAAGATTAACCAGAAAGACTTTCCAGAGAAAGTTAATATTTTAGCTACTTACAGAATAGCATGATAACAATAGCTATATTTAGAGTTATTATAATAACAATGGCAAGTAACAGATGAAATTTTTATTATTTGGCAAACTATGCTGAATTATGTATGTGTGATATTCTTGAAATTGTCATAATAAATATGTGGACATTATTTCAAATTTATAGGTAAGGAAAGTGAGTCTCAATGTGCTCAAAGCCATGCAGCTTTAAGCCATGAAGCTGGAAAATGAACCCAGGTTATAATCTGACTCACATGGAGAAGTGTGAAATGGAAGAGGAAAGACAGTGGGTGTCAAAAGAACAGCACAAGCTGAATTAGTGGGAGGCTTGTCTTGGCTAGAGGCTCAAATAGGAGAGTAAACAAAAGTTAGAGACACGAGATGACAGAAAACATCAATCCAAAGAAATTCTCTGGATTTTTAAGCAGAAGAAAAATTTCCTAACAACAATCATGCTTGGGGAATGTTTTTACTAATGGTACATGTATGAGAATATGGGTGGTCAGAGGTGGGGAACTTGGGGAGATTTCCATAAACCATCTGGGCATGATTAAAGCAAAAAAAAAAAAAAAAA
>NW_006921730.1:8087628-8092921 GCF_000298275.1 Orycteropus afer afer
AGTCAAGTGCCTTAGGCACTATGCTACCAGAGCTCCTATTTATAGCATAGCTGGGGTAAAACAAGAGTAATTAGCTAAATTACCTTGACATCTCCCTGAAATACTGGCTCACAGGGTCATTTACATTTATAAAAGAAAGCTCCTTTAACTTTCAGAATCTATCAATTAAATAAGATTATAAGTTAAATTAATTGCTTTTTTTTTTTTTCTTATTGTGCTTTGGGTGCAAATTTACAGTGAAAAATTTGTTTTATGTTCAACAGTTCATGCACATTTAATTTCATGCCCCGATTACCATCCCCGACCATAACACACTCTTCTCCCCTCCCATCCCTGTGACACCGCCCCCCCCCATGCCCTTTTTAAGTATGCTCTCCTGTCTGTCCAGCTTTCCCTTCATGTGACTGCTGTCCCTCTGGTACCCCATGGCTGATTGTTCTAAGGCCGACTGCTTTAGAGTAGGTGGCTGCATCACGCTGGGTTGGGTGTTCTGCATGTAACTCTTTCTACTGTTGGGCTGAGACCCAATCCTTGGGAATGAGTCCAAAGGGTATCCTGGAGCCACAGCTTTGGGGGTCCCACCAGATGCCATCCGACTAGTACTCTGGTCATTTTTGTGTTTTTGAATTTTGTTCCACATTTTTCTTCCCACTCCATCCAGGATCTCCAGTTTTGATCCCTTCCTGAGTGGTTGGCATTGGTAGCTGGCCACTGTCTAGTTCTTCTGGTCTCGAGGTCCATCATATTCTTAGACTAATTGTTTCCCAATGCCTTTGATTTTCTTCATTCTTGTTTGTTTCAGGTGAGAGGAGCCCAATAGTGACATCTTAGATGGCTTCTGGAAAGCAAATTAATTGCTGTTGATGAAGAGCAGTTGAAAATCCACGCACAGCCTAACTGAATACCTGGATCATCATCTCATTGCATCTAAATACATTCAGATGCATCTGTTAGATTCAGTTCTAAATCCTCCTTAAAATCAAGGAATTGTGAAAACTTTTTCTGATCTATTTTTATTCTTTGACTCTATTCTGACCATAGAAAATGCACACACCCCCTTATCTCCACACCCTCCATCCATCAAGGAATCTTACATATCAAAGAATTGTACAAGATTTTAATGTATTTGAGACTTCTTTCTTATACTGCTGCCCTAAACATTTGCAACATAGTATTTCCTAAGAAGTGAACTCTACCAAATTGTCAGAGATTGAATTGATAATCTCTCCAAAGAATAGAATCAGATAAGATTTAAGGGGAAGACCAGTTACCATCAGGTTGATTCTGACTCATGGTGACCCCATGTGTATCAGAGGTGAACTGTGCTCCATAGGGTTTTCAATGAAGGATTTTTTTTTTCTCTCCCAGCAGCAGATTGCCAGGCCTTTTATCCAAGGCATCTCTGGATAGACTTGAACTTCCACCCTTTCAGTTAGCAGCCTAGAATAGTAACTGCTTGAACAACCCAGGGACTCTGTTGGGGGCTAGTGTTGTTGTTAGATGCTATCATATCATATACTGTTGTTATTATGTGCTGTCAAGTCGGACCCGACTCATAGCAACCCCTCCTTGGGTTTCTGAGGCAGTACCACTACGGAAGTAGAATGCCCCATTTTGCTTCCGAGGAGTGGCTGGTGGGTTTGAACCGCCAGCCTTCTGGTTAGCAGTCAAGTGCCTTAGGCACTATGTTACCAGAGCTCCCATGTCATACATAGTGACATAGTGACCCTAAATACAACAGAACAAAACACTGCCTGGTCGTGTGCCATCCTCACAATCCTTGCTATGCTTGAGCCCATTGTTGCAGCCGCTGTGAGAAACAATCTCGTTGAAGGGTCTTCCCCTTTTTCATTGACCCTGTACTTTACCAAGCATGATATCTTTCTCCAGGGATGGTCCCTTCTGACAACATGACCAAAGTAGGTGAGATGAAGTCTGGCCATTCTTACTTCCAAGGAGCCTTCCAGCTGTACTTCTTCTAGGACAGATTTTTTCATTCTGCCAGTCCATGTTATCTTCAACATTTTTCACCAACACTGCTACAATTCAAAGGCATCAACTCTTCTTTGTTGTTGTTATGTGCCATTGAGTCTGACCCAACTCATAGCGACCACTCTTTGGGTTTCCAAGGCAGTATCACTACAGAAGTAGATTACCCAACCTTCCTTCCGAGGAGTGGCCGGTGGGTTTGAACTGCCAGCCTTCTGGTTAGCAGTCAAGTGCCTTAGGCACTACGCTACCAGAGATCCTAAACTCTTCTTTAGTCTTCCTTATTTACTATTCAGCTTTCATATGTATATGAGGTAACTGAAAATTCCATGGCTTGGGTGAGATGCACTTTCATCTTTAAAGTGGCATTTTTGCTCTTTAGCTGAACACCAAGGTTGAGAGGCTTTCACCCAGCTCCTAAAGCCTAGCACTTTGAACTCTGACTTAAAGCCTCCTCCAAACTAACTTTAAAGAGGTCTTTTGCAGCGGATATGCCCGGTGCAATACGACATCTGACTTCTTGACTGCTGCTTCCACGGGTGTTGATTGTGAATCTAAGTAAAAGGAAATCCCTGACAACCTCAACCTATTCTCCATTTATCATGATGTTGCTTATTGGTCCACTTGTGAGGATTTTTGTTTTCTTTATGTTGACGTATAATCCATATTGAAGACTGTAGTCTTCAATTTTCATCAGTAAGTATTTCAAGTCATCTTCACTTTCAGCAAACAAGGTTGTGTCATCTGCATATTGTAGGTTGTTAGTGACCTTTCTGCCAATCCTAATGCCATGTTCTTCTTCATATAGTCCAGCTTCTTGGATTATTTGCTCAGTATACCAATTGAATAAGTAAGGTGAAAGGATACAACCTTGACACACATCTTTCCTGATTTTAACCATGCAGTATCCCCTTGTTTTGTTTGAACAACAGCCTCTTGGTCAATGTACAGGCTCCTCATGAGCAAAATAAATTGTTCTGGAGTTCCTATCTTTTGCAATGTTATCCATAATTTGTTATGATACTGTGGTAATTCAGTTTGTGTGTCAACTTGGCTGGGCCTGGTTGAGTGGCTGGGCAGCTGGATGTAGTATTGCCCACAATGAAACTGGTTATCAGCTCCATGGTGGAATCTACCACAAGCAGCTGAGTAGCTGTCTTTGGGATGTGGTCTGTTTCCTGTATATAAGGAGAAGCCTTGGGGGTAGTCTCTAGCTTATGGCACGCTTGGACCCTGTATATAGCCGTGTCATTGTTCAGCAGCCTGCCATGCTCCGCCGACCTTGGGATTTACAATGGACTTAAATTAATGACCTGCCGGGTGGTTTGGTAACATCAGGACTGTGCCTTTTTACTTGTCAACTTGGGCTTGGCAGCTTCAGCAGCCAGCAGCTGTCTGAGTGAATAAAAGCCTCTAGCTTCAGTGGGCCAGGAGCTGGAGGCAGAGCTGAACAAAAAAACTTGAGAGGTTTTCACCCAGCCCCTAGAGCCTAGCACTTTGAACTCAGACTTAAAGCCTCCAAACTGTAAAAGAAAAAACTCATTTGTTAAGGTCATCCCATTTGTGGTATATTCCTGTCAGAGTGGCACTAGGTAACCAGAACAGATACACATAGTTGAATACCTTTGCATAATCAATAAAACACAGGTAAGCCTTTTTCTTATTCTTTGCATTCAGCTAATATCTACCTGACATCAGCAATAAAATCCTTCATTCCATATCCTCTTCTGAATCCAGCTTGCATTTCTGGAATTACCTGTCAACTTACTGCTGCAACCATTTTTGAATTTCTTCAGCAAAATTTTACTTGCATGTGATATTAATGACATTGTTCAATAATTTCCACATTCTTGGATCACCGTTCTTTGGAATGAGCACAAGTATGGATCTCTTCCAGTTGGTTGGCCAGGTAGTTGTCTTCCAAATTTCTTGATATAAACAAGTAAGTACCTCTAACACTGCATCTGTTTGTTGAAACATCTCAATGGTTATTCTGTCAATTCCTGGAGAATTCCTTTAGTGCACTTTGGACTTCATTCAATATCATTGGTTCTTGATTGTATGCTGCCTCCTCCAATGGCTGAATACTGACCAATTCTTTTTGGTATAGAAACTCTGTATATTTCTTCCATCTTACCTTTTCTTTTAAATTATTTTTTAATTTTTAATGCATTTTATTGAAATACAATTTATGTACAGTGAAATACACAAAACTAAAGTGACATGAGTCAATGCTTTTTTTTCTTTTTTTGCAGTGTTCTCTCTTCTCCCCTCCCATCCCTGGCAACCAACAAAGATAGTTTCCCTCCATATGTAAACCTTTCCTTGACCCTCTACAACAACGAACTAATACTATATTTGTCCTTCTGTGATTGACTTATTTCACTCAGCATAATGTCCTCCAACTTCATCCATATTATGTGGTGTTTTGCAGACTCTACATTATTCGTTAGTGCTGCATAGCATTCCAGTATGTGTATGTACCATAGTTTGGTCATCCACTCTTCCGCTGATGGGCACATAGGTCGTATCCATCTTTTTGCTATTGTAAATGGTGTTGTGATGAACATGAGAGTGCATGCATCTGTTCCTGTCCTGGCTCTTACCTCTCTAGTATATATACCTAGTAATGGAATTGCTGGGTCAAATGATATCTCCAATTCCAGCTTTCTCAGGAATCGACATATTGCTTTCCACAGTGGTTGTGTCACTTCACAGTCCCACCAGCAATGTAAGAGAGTTCCAATCTCTCCACATCCCCACCAGCATTTGTTATTTTCTGTCTCATTGACTCTTGCGATCAGTGCTGGGGTAAGATGGTATATCTCATTGTTGTTTTGATTTTCATCTCTCTGATGGCCAATGATTGTGAGCATCTCTTCATATATTAGCTGTCCACCTGAATATCCTCCTTGGTGAAGTGTCTATTCATATCTTCTGCCCATTTTTCAATTGGATTGATAATTCCTTTGGTGTTGAGGTGCTGGAGTTTTCCATCAATCTTAAGAGATAAGTCGCTTGCCAGATATGTAATTATCAGCAAATATGAATTTGTTGCTGTCCTTTTTGTCATGTGCTTTTTCATTGTGTCAATTTCTTTGTTCCATATAATTTCCTATGCTGAGCTTGTTTTGTTTATGAATCATGTTATCACTTCCTTCATTGTTATTGTTTTAGTATTTGCTGAATATTTATGCTGGTCTTCTTTTTTATTTTGATGTGAAGGTTTATCATTTTTCTTTGAGGTTACCCTGTGATTTATAGTTTTCTTCCCAAGTTTAGAACAGTCCATTCTATCTTGTAG
>NW_006921730.1:8093456-8099054 GCF_000298275.1 Orycteropus afer afer
TTCGTTGGACTTCCTGAATGGATATATTCTCATCTTTCATCATATCAGGGAAGTTTTCCTCCAACAAATCTTGGACAATTTTCTCAGTGGTTTTATTATTCTCTTCCTGTTTTGGAATTCCAATGACACGTAGGTTATTCCTTTTGATGATATTCCACACGAACCTTAGGCTTTCTTCATTTTGTTTCAACCTTTTTTCTGACTGATCCATTTCCAAAGAAGCATTCAGGTATTTTTCTTCAATCTCATTAATTCTGTCTTCCATTGGATCAATTCTACTCCTTTGCCTTTCAATGTGTTACCTATTTCTCACAATTTAGTATTAATCTTCTGGATTTCTATGGGTAGATTTATAATCATTTCTAATTTTTCATTTATTTTGTCGTTTTGTTCTTGTATTTTCTTTCAACCTTCTTCTAGGGTTTTGTCTGTGTTTTCCTTGGTCTGTCTCTCAATCTTTTGAAGATACCTAAATGTAATTCTTTTGAATTCCTTATCAGGAGTTCCAATGCTGCATCCTCCTCAGGGATGTGTTTTGGGTCTGTATCCTGGTCCCTTGTTTCTCCTGCTTTATCTTGCTGCTTTGTGTGGACTGTTGTCTCTGAGGCATTGTGACCTTTGTGTTTTTATATTTAATTGGTGATTGTACGTTGGAATGAGTTGCCCACGATGTTCACTTTCTGTTTTGTTTGTATGTCATCTACGCTGGCAGGGTACTGTGCTGTGCTCCTCTATTCACTACTTGACAGCACTTACACACTCACCACCTGTCTCCTTTACTGTTGTCAGCCTCTCATATGTTCTTGCTGACCTTGGTAAACAGAGTCTGTTCTTAGGTCCCTGGAATCCGAATGAGAATCTTATCACTTTTAAATCCAAAATGGTTGCCACTTGTAAACATTCAAAATGGCTGCACCCTTGGTTACTTTAAATATCCAAAATGGCCACCACTTGTAAACAGTCAAAATGGCTGTGCTCTTGGTCACTTTAAATATCCAAAATGGCTGCCATGTCTAAACAATCAAAATGGCTACACCCTCCAGGCAGCAGAAAGTCCACAGCTCGGGTTGTCTCCCTCCTTGCTATTTCCCTTCCTAGTCATAGGCCACCAGCTCAGTTGTCCCTGCAGCTCTTGGTGACTGGGGCTGATCTTTAGGTCAATTCTCAGGTCCTACCACAACTTGGAAATATTCAGGCTGTTGATCCTGTCAGAGTAGCTGACAGTCTGCAGCTCTGACCATCTCTGTGCTCACTGTTTTCATTCAGGTTTTTCCACTAGTTGGTGTTTAATCAACTTCTGTATAGTCCTTCCAAATCTCAGGGCTCCAGGATTATCTTCTGTATCTCTGTCAATTGGTTTCTCTTTTCTTTGTTAAAGAGGGTCTCTGTTGCTTGTCTGCCTATTCCTCCATCTTGCAGGAAGTCTCTTCTATCTTCTCTTGATGCTTCCTATATCATTTAATATTTTGCCAATAGAATCCTTTAATATTGCTGTTGTAGGGTGGAATGCCATAAAATCAGTTCAAAGACAGGAAGGCTGTGTTTACATAGATTATGTTCTTGTGGGATAGGAGAAAACAAACCTAAATGGCAAAACCTTTACATATTTAGAATTGTAAAAATTAGAATACTGTATATTAATCAAGGGATACTCTCTGTAGATATTATCCTTTATGAGAAGCTTTTTTACTATGAGCCCATCCTGTTATTGATCTTGTGCCAATGCTTCCTTAGTTCCCTCTGCCAGGAGCACCTCACCATCTCCTTTTAGTTCTGGCATTCTTGATGAAGCTAGCTTTTCCTCAGGGCATTTGTCTGTGTTTCCAATGAGATTAAGTGATACCTAATAGAAATCTTAAATATATCATAATGAGTAGTTGGAATTTAAGTACTGAAAATCCTTGCTTACTCAAGAGCTTGAACATGCTTTTAAAGTACATGAAATGGTGGATTTAAAGATACACTATTGCGGTGTAGTAAATTACATAGTGTGGCTTTTCTAGCCATAAGTCTTTGTAAACTCCATGGTAGAATTTGCCATGAGCAACTGAGTAGCTCCTGATTGTTAAAGTTATCCACTTGGGGTATTTCTGTTGAGAGTTGCAGGGAGCAATCTTCTGGGAAGTTCGCTCTCTCTCAGGTGTATAGAATTCTGATGTTGTGATTGGTTAGTTTGGCTACTCTGCCAGGCTCAAAAGGAGCCGTCCTAGAGGAAGAAGAAGTCTCTCTGACTGCTGAGAGAAACACACTCCTAAGAGACACACACTACTGTGAGAGAGACACTGAGAGCCATGCACTGCTGGGAGAGAGAATGAAAGAGACTGTTGGCTGAGAGATGGGAGACTGAGAGAGACAGAGTTGTTCCTGAACTTGAATTATAGCCTGGTGCTTCTCTAATTAACCCCATAATCTGTGAGTTCTGTGTGGCCACTGCAGTGCATTACTGAACCCAGAAGAGGGGTGGTGGATGCTGTGGGAGGATGCTGGTGTCAGGGTTTTTGAAAGGGCTGGAGGGAGGCAGCATGTCTGGCCTTGCAGGAATAGGCCTTGGGCAACTGATGGTGATTCTGTCTTCCTCTTGGGGGGTTAGAAGAGGTCCGAAGATGTGGCCTCCCTGACCCTTTAGCAACTATTAGAAAGGAAAATGATTTTGTGTTATTCAATTTCTTGGCACACTTACTTCTTCAGTAATGTTGCCACAAACCTGACTAACCTAACTCAAATTATCAAAAATTATGGAACTCTAATAACATTATACTGTAAATGAAAACAGTTTTAAGAAGTATATCCATCTGGTGGCATACAAATATAGTCATTGTCAGCATAAGTACAGGCAGTATTTTTAGAAAGGAAAAAATTTTTGACTCAGAAGCACTTTATTTACTGTATTTTTATGCAAATAACATGGATTTTTTTTTTTTTTTTTTTTTACAAACCACTCAACCTTCTGACACATTAATTTCCTATGCACACTATGAATGTTATACACATGGGCACATTATTTGCATGGATAAGTTATTTGCAAAAAAATTAGGATAGTATATAGAAGTGCCTGGGTGGCACAAACGGGTAAGTGCTTGACTACTAGTCAAGACTAATTTGTTGTTAGTTGTCCTCTAACTCATGGTTGCACATTGGACCACTGTAATCCAGAAGGTTTTCATTGGCTGATATTTGGAAGTAGATCATTAGGTCTTTCTCCTTAATCCATCTTAGTCTGGGTGCTCCACTGAAAGGTATTCAGCATCACAGCAACACACAAGCCTCCACTGATGGATGGGTGATGACCATACACAAGGTGCATTGGCTGGGAATCAACTCAGTCTTTCAGATGGAGGGCAAAGATTGTACCACTGAGCTACCACTACCCTCATGAAAATTGAGCTACTCCTTGCTTAAAAACCACCAGTGGCATCCCATTCTAATTAGAATATGATCCAATCTCCTTTCCAAACTTGAAAGCTTTTCATAATCTGCCTCCCACCTACCTCAATGACTTCATCTCCTCCTATTTTCCCTTTGTGCACTCTTCTTCAATTACCAGTTTTCCAACCACACTCTTCTCACATTGACCTTCCTTCTGTTGTCTCAAATACTCACTCCACATTCATTCCTGACCCAGGGCTTTACACTTGCTGTTCCCACTACTTCCTAATCCTCACTTGGCTTCTTCTTCCTGATCTTCACATGACTGGCTCCTTATTCATACAACTCAGTTCAAATCTCCCCTCCTCAAAGTAGCTTTCGCTGACTAAAGAGCCTCCCCATCTCCTCACTACTATATCCCTCTGATGTATTGTCTTCAAAACACCTATTCTATCAGAAACATGCTTACTTATTTATCTGTTTGTATCTTGCTCATTATCTTTCCCTCAAAAAAAAAAAAAAAAAACAACTCTGTAAGAGTAGAGGCTCTGTCCTATTCAATATTATATGCTATTCAGTGCTACACTCCCTTCCCTTCAGTACCTAGAACACCTTCTGTTACATACTGGTTACTTAATAATTACTGGTTGAACCTGAAAGTCTCAACTTATGGATGACTATGTAGGAAGTCGCCTAAGATTCACCACCAAATCATTCTCTGCTCCCTTGTCACCTCCTCCTACCCCATGGCACCCGTGGTCCATAACCACACCAAGTCCAGGTCTGCTTTCACAACCTATGGAAGATGAGACCCCAGAACCTCTGGAGGAACACTCGACATCTTTCCCATCTCTTGAATTTGGAGGTTTTATTCTCCTCATCTCTGAAAGAGTTTCTGTTCCTAATGAGATAAAAAGTGAATCAATGTTTAAAGAATCCTTCAGAGACAATCATTAGATGCTACTGAACAAAATTATGCCTTTTGCAGACTGTGTTTTAATCTAGGCAGTGTGGGGGGCAGGAGAGAGAAGAGAACCTTTACACAAACACAGTTTCTTATGTGTTTATAATAAAATTCCCTATGAGCTAGGTGCTTTCCTCAATAGCTAAGGAGTGAGAACAAGCTGAAGACTCATTCAGTCTCTGCTTTCACAATGGTCCAGGAAGGAGAAAGCCCCTGGTCAGATGTAAAAGGTTATAGCAGTAGAATGGAAATCTGGTTGTCTTGGTTCTCTTGGGCTGCTATAACAGAAATACCACAAGTGGATGGCTTTAACAAACAGATTTATTCTCTTACAGTTTAGGAGGCTAGAAGTCTGATTTCAAAGTGCTGGCTCTAGTGGCTAGGTGAAAGCCTCTCAACCTTAGGCTTCCTTGGGCACTGGAGACTTTATCTGACTCACACAGCTGCTGGCTCCTGAGGCTGACAAGCCCAAGATCAACAAGTAAAATGGCACAATCCCATTAGATAGGCAGGCAACAAGCAGAACACTGGTTCAAGTCCAGGAACAATCCTAGATTGGGCAGCAATATGGCAGGCCACTGAGATGAAGACTTGGCTAAATGCAGGACCTAGATGTGCCAAAATCTCAGAGACCTTTCACAAAGCTTCTTCTTATATACTGGAAGCAGGCCACACCCCAAAGGCACCTTCTTGGCTGCTCACAGCAGATTCTACCATGGAGTTGATTACCAACCTCATCATGGGGGATAACTATATCCACCTGCCCAGCCACTCAAAACCAAGATCCAGCCAAATTTCACTACCACACTGGCCATTCCCACCTGGATAACCAAAGGTTCTTTAAGGAAAAAGGAATATAGACATGGGGAGGAGGCCTAGCTCCTCCTGCTCCTTCCTCTCATTTATCCTCATACTCTTACTCTCAGAATCTCTTTCCTTCTTAACACAACTGGATGACAGCCAAATTCCTTATAAAATTCTAGGCATCATTGCTCACTCATTGCTGTGGAATCACTACATGGGTTAACGATTTCTGTTACCCTATCAGGAGCTCTGATGGCATAGTGCCTAAGGCATTTGACTGCTAACTAGAAGGTTGGTGGTTCAAATCTGCCAGCTACTCTGTGGAAGGGAGTTGGGGCAATCTACTTCTGTAAAGTTTACCACCTCAAAAACCTGGAGGGGGAGTTCCGGCAAGATGGTGGACTAGGCACAAGGACTGCAGAGACGCTCTTCAACAAAGAAAAGGGAAACCAATTAACACAGAC
>NW_006921730.1:8103034-8125198 GCF_000298275.1 Orycteropus afer afer
TTGCATTGTGGTAAACTGTGGTCAATTACATGAGACACAGTATATGTGAACTGCTGTATGGAAAGTGAATTTGCTCTGAAATCTTCACCCAAATAAAAACAAATAAATTAAAAAAAAAAAAAAAACCTGGAGGGGGTTTCTATGAGTCGGAATCAATTTGATGGCACTGAGTTTTGGTTTGTTTTTTGGTTTACTGGAACTCTATAATGCCTAATGAATACGTTCTATTCAATGCATCAAGCCCACTGAAAATCAAATATTTTTAACACTTAAGGGTTACTTTGGAAACTGTGATGTGTGCTTAGTATTGTAATTGGGATGGACAGGAGACAGAAGTTAATTTCAACTGTGAGAGTGGGGGTGTGGCCCTGAGGAGTCTTTTTCCAGGCAAGACATAAGCTTATTTAGCATGTCCATGTGAATAAAAGGACAGTTTTATAGTCTACATCCGGGAAAGGAAGTTGAAAGGATGAGTAGGAACTTTAGTGAAGATACTTTCAGAATAGAAAGAACTTTTGGAATACAAAACATTGGATAAAACACAACCTTCTGCATTTGGCCAGACATAGAACATGTAATTGGGAACTCTGGTAGCATAGTGCCTAAGGCACTTGACTGCTAACCAGAAGGCTGGTGGTTCAAACCCACCAGCCACTCTTCAGAAGGAAGATGGGGTAATCTACTACCGTAGTGATACTGCCTCGGAAAACCAAGGAGGGGTCTCTATGAGTCAGGTCCAACTCGACTCGATGGCACATAACAACAACAACAGAACATGTGATTGGCACGTGAAAGGTGTAAAGACAGAAGACAATGAATTGGTGAAAGTCTGAAGGGAAGGCAAGTATATAGATCACTTGTTCAGGAAACCCAGTATTAAGGGTAATTAAAAAAACCAAAAACCATACTCACTGTCATGGAGTCAATTCCAACTCATAGTGACCCCCTTCGGGTTTCCGAGGTGGTTAATCATTACGGAAGTAGATTGCCCAGTCTTGCTTTCGCAGAGTGGCTGGTGGGTTTGAACTGCCAACCTTCTGGTTAGCAGTCAAATGCCTTAGGCACTATGCCACCAGAGCTCCTTTTAAGGGTAATTAGGAAGGTAAATTCAGATCAAGGTATATATATATAAATGTGCACAAGGCACAGGAGAAAGAGATACATAAGGAATTTAAGACTTTTTGAAAAATGTGTGCTATGGAGCGTTTAAACTGTTACAAAGGAGAAAGACCTGGTGCTCTACTTTGTTAAAGATTATAGCCAAGAAAACCCTATGGGGCAGTTCTACTGTCACAAAGGGTCACTATGAATCAGAATCCACTTGACCACACAACAACAACTTGATATGGTTGCTTCCTAGGGTGGTATGAAGCAGAGGTGGATCAGGCCATTATCATATGTCATCTAACTTGGGAAGTATCAGATTTTCAAACAATAAAATGGAACTAAAACTTTCTGTCTCATAAGGTTGCTGGGAAGATCAAATGATTAAATGTGAACATTATGGCTCATAATGGGTGCCACTTATATGTTGTGTTTTCCTCACATTCCTGTTAAGCACTGCCTAAAATGTATGTTAGACAGATTTCTGGGATGCAGGCCTAGACAGAATCATAGATTCTATGTAAACAAGCTGGTAATCCACATGGGTAACAGATTATGACCATCAGAGAAATGTGCAAAACACCACATTGTTTCATTTCTCCTCCTATAAGGTCCCACATGATGTGGATGCTGAAGTATCTCCAACAGAAGTGAAATTCAGCCCTGTGAAAACTGAGCTCTAGCATGAGAAAATGTGAGAACTGCCCATATAGGATTTTCTTGGCAGACTATTTTTGAATGCCATGTCTCTTCATGGCATTCTGCAATACTGCCTAGCCCTTTCTGAGCCTCAAGTACAGATAGACTCTTTCCAACAAATCTGGTGAAATGTAGTCAAACAGCAATCCCATTTTATTATGCCATTGAAACAAGACATGGCACAGTCTGAGATTATGACATTCAGTGACTATGGTAAAAATATCTTTCAAAGGAAGGGCCATCAGGCAATGAAGGAAGCCATACCCTTATACATTAACCAATAAGGCAGATTAACAAGCCAGATCAAGGTAATACAAGCAATTTCTAGAAAAGTTGTTTTCTTACAAATCAAAGTTGCTATTATCTAAAGTACTGAAGCACTTAGCCTTATTTAGAGACAACAAACTAATGAACAACCTAAGAGTATCTCTTTTGGAGATTTTGGTATGAAAAACATTCTTTAGTGAGAGCAATAAGGGAGCAACACCAACCGATTTACAAATATCAAATAAACATGCTTTCAATAAAAATATTCTGGCAGCCTGGTCAAATATTCCTAAATATTTAGCCTCCCCCATATGAATAAAAAGACACTTTTATGTTCTGCAGCTGGGAGAGGAAGCTGGAAGACTGGAAAGTCAAATATCCCAAATAGTGTGGCCACGAGAGACCTTGAGAGGAATTACACTGTGACAGTCAGTATGGACATGGCCGTACATATATACAGGCCTCCTCCATAGTCAGGAGCTCTGGTAGCAAAGTGCCTAAGGCACTTGACTGCTAACCAGAAAGCTGGAGGTTCAAACCCACCAGCCACTCCTCGGAAGGAAGGTTGGACAATCTACTTCCACAGTGACATTGCCTTCAAAACCCAAGGAGGGGTCACTATGAGTCAGGTGCAACTTGAGGCACATAACAACAACAACAACAACCTCCACACTCTGGCCACAGAGGGTAAGGAGCTTCCAGGCCATCTGAAAAGTTTTCTTAACCACTTCCTCTTAACCTTTTCATGATTGAAATATTTTCTGCTTTAATTTTTTTCTTGGTACCATGTGTTTTCAGTAATGGAAAGCATACTGAAATCAAGAGGAAAAAAACTTTTTGAGATAATATGGATTTTAATATAATTAAATAGAACATATATGTCCCAAGTGGATTCTGATCGTACGTAGGATTGGTAGAATGAGGCCGTTTCTTCATATTTACACAGTTGTGCCAGGTCCTTGCCAGGCAGTAGTTCTACAACTGGGATAGCATCTTTCCAAGACGGTGAAAATGTTGGTGGGCCATACATATCCGACAGTCACAAAAGGGTTAAAGCAAATGTGACTGCTGCATTGAGAATCTGGAACTTGCCTAGTTCCTGATACAATGGCATTTACGATATTATCCCCACCTCCATGCTTCACACACTATTTTTAAACATTACCTTTGAGCAGCAACCTCCTCCATCCCCCGCATTCTACTGAAGAAGAAACTGTGCTTTGGGTTTGTTTTTGGACATCGCTTTTTATAGCTGTTCTTGACGCTAAAATAACAGCACACAGGAATCGGGTAGAGATAGCCACGGAGTTCCAGAGCCAGTGGCCGCAAAATGTTGCTGCTGCTTTTTTATCTTGAAAGTTAAGGGCAACCTAAACACTGCAATTTTGTTACTACTACCCATTCCATTCCTCCAAATTGCCTTGGTGCTTGTTTTGTTAGGTCTACTAACTGTGGCGGGAAGAAGGGTCTCTAGGAAAACTTCGTACTGTAAAAGTCAAATTCATTCTCTACCCTGCTCCCCCACCTCGCTTACAGACCCTTCCAGAAGAAAACAATGGTGAGCCTGCAGCCGGTCTGCCTGGTCGGTTCTTGAGCTCAGCACCTCCTCTTTGATGAGAAAAAAAGACGGTCCTCCTGCAGGCTCTTGTTGGCTCCCACTGTACCCCGCCCGCCTGCCCGCTGGGGCTCCTCGAACCCCCTCCGACTGTCCCCATGGCTCCGGAACTCCCAGCCACCGCACTCTTTCTGGCACAGGGGTCGGAGTTCCCCAGTCTCTTCCTCTACCTCCTAAACCTACAGGGATAGCTAAAGCAATTCCTGAGGCTGCAAGGGTGTGTGCAAGGGTCAGCTTAGTGTGACCCCCTCTCCAACCGCCAACATTTAGCCCCCGAGGCTGTAAAGCCGGAGGATCTGGGCAGCACAGACCGAAGGCCGCCTAGATTTTCCCGGGGTCGGGAACCTCAACCCCCCCGCACCCAGCAATGCAAACCCTCCGCAAATCGGACACAGGAACAGTTACCGCTCAAGCCAAGGAGTGAAGACCACTGAGCGTCCGGGAATCCACCGCCTGGGGCCGCCACCTTCTGCGCGCTGTGCCCGCCTGTCCTTTGCCTGTTCCAGCCCGCTGCTGCCTCTCCCGCGGCGCCTGCTGCATCGGGGCACAGAAGCAGAGGCTGGCGGAAACTAGAGGAAGGTGGCGTGGGTCAGGGATCGCGCAGGCACAACTCATTCACCCCGGACCAGGGCGGGGGGGAGGATGTGGGAAGGAGGGGGAAGGCGCAGCGCCACCGGGAGCTGGAGGCGCCAGTAGCCTGCGCGCTGTCCCCTGCGCCTGGGACCGCAGCCGCAGCCGAGGGGACTGCACCAAGCACCCTGGGAGCGTGGGGAAGCTCCTCTGGCTCTGGGGCTGGAGCCAGATGCACCGTGGCTGTACAGCCCCAAGTTCAGGGAGGAAGGTGCAATGCGAAGGGAGGTTGCTAGGCTCCCCTGTCCCAGGGATAGCGAGGCAGGAGCGTCAAGCCCCTACCTTTCGGGCGGGGCGGACACCAACCGCGCGCCCTCGCCGGTTGTCTGGGACTGGAAAATCACTGAGGGGGCCCGAGAAGGCGGAGGGTGGCTTCCGGACAAGGTAGGAGGATCGATTTACATAGCCAAGAAGACACTCCCATCCCGCCTTAATTTGTTTGGAAAACTGCAGGGGCGAAAGTAAGGGACGGCCTGGTTGCTCCTGGTCCCAGCCATGGCTGTGTCTTCCCACTGGGCTGACGGGTGGCAGAAGTAAACATAGAGGCTTGGCGCACCGGGCACTGTGTGTGACGCAAGATGGGGCAGACAGTTTGGTTTCCAGCAGAAGAAAGGAGTGTTCAGAGTAGTCCAGAATTCCTTGGTTCTCTCCTTCAAGAACAAGATTCTCCAGTGTTTTATACTTTGGAAATGCGTATTTAAGGAAAAGAATAAAAGTGGAAGGTGCATTTGTTCTTTTCTTTTTAAATAATGCTAGTAGCCCTCCCTAGGAAAACAACATATTTTTAACAGTGCCCTCATGTTTGGATGGCTCTGAAAAGTTTTTAAAATTTCAGTATTTTTCAGATAGTTAATTGTCTAACACATCTGATTAATAGTCCAGCCTTTAGGCACTGAGCAAGGAGCTGGTGGCACAGTGCCACTGGTGGCACAGTGGTTAAAGCATTGGACTGCTAAGTCAGAGGTGGACTGTTGGAACCCACCAGGCACAGTGCAGAAGATACATTCACTGCTTCCATAAAGATTTACAGCCTTGAAAACCCTATGGGGCAGTTCTACCTTCTCCCCATAAGTTTGCTATGAGTTGGGATCAACTCCATTGACAGTGGGTTAGGCACTGAGCAGTATGATCAGGTGCCACCAAATGACCGGAGAGAGAAGAACGTTAGGCATAGGTCTCATTCAAAGCTTGCAATGTGTCAAGCACTGGAATGAGGTCTATTATCTGTATTTGTCTTAATTATAATGACAATCCTAGGAAATAGCACTTTGTAATATATGGTTTTACTAATCAAAATTGAAAGGGTTCAACTAGAAGGGAAAGCCAGAGAATTTACATCCCATGTCCTTTCTACAAACTGTTTTTGATACAACCCACATCAACTTGGCAATTTTAGATGACTTCCAAGACAGGATAGTGAAAGATATTTAGGGAAGTTGCCTATGTGAACTCATTTTTCTTGAGGTTTACTTTGCCCTTTTAGTTTGCCCTGAGTTATTTTTTTTTTTTTATTGCCCTCTCTTGTTTGTAGATACCACTCTGTGGCAGTGAGTTTGGTTTGGTTTTTTCTTGTTTGTGATCTACAAAATTAAGTCTGTGCTACATCTCATCCTCTCTGACCTTCCCAGATTCTTTGAACCTGTAAAACCATGTGCTGAGAGGAGAAACCATCCCAGGATAGTGCCTTCAATTGTTCTTAGGTGACCTTTGTGCTTCTTCAATTCAATATTGGTCAAGAATGCAACTCTTCACCTACGCTGGCTCAAATTCAACCTCTTACCTGTTCTAAAACCTTCAGCAACTTACTCAGTGTAGTTCCTCAAACCAATCGGCCACTCCTCGGAAGGAAGTTTGGACAATCCATTTCTGTGGTAATATAGCCTTGGAAACCCAAGGAGGGGTTGCTATGAATCGGGTCCGACTCCACAGCACATAACAACAACAGACAACAAAGTGAGATCATACAACCTATCTTGAAGGGATGTTAAAGGATTAAAAGAAATGATGATGTAAAGAACGTAGCACAATAGATGGCATAAAACTATCAACTCAAAAGTATAATGAAGCCTGTAAAAACAAATCTAAGAGTGTTAACAGGAGCTCTGGTAGCGTAGTGCCTAAGGCACTTGGCTGCTAACCAGAAGGCTGGTGGTTCAAACCCACCAGCCACTTCTCGGAAGGAAGGATGGACAATCTACCTTTGTAGTGATACTGCCCAGGAAACCCAAGGAGGGATGGCTATGAGTAGGCTCCGACTTGACGGCTTATAACAACAACAAGAGTGTTAACTACAAGTCATTGCCCACCATGAGTCAACTGCTTTCAATGCATTAAATTTGTTCCTCCCATTCATGCTATAAATTGCAAAATAAATAAATAAATAATGAAGAAACAGACTCAGAAAACTATTAATATGCACCTATTGATGCTGTGGTTTAAATGAGTCATCTGTGACTGAAATAAGTTATCTTTCCAGGATGCTGCACACTATATAACTATTTAAAGAGGAAGGCTTTTGATCTGTGTAACATTTATTGTTTTAAAATGCAGGATACATAAGTATATAATCATATCATTGGAAACTATGTAAAATTTGAGGATTTCTGTGGAAGATGACAAAGAATTAAGTAGGGTGATGAAATGATAGGTTTTTAGCCAGACTGGGCAATCTATTTCCCTAGAGATACCACCTTGGAAATCCAAGAGGGATTGCTATGAGTCGGATTTGACTTGACAACATTTAGTTGTTTTTTTTATTATTATTTGTTCTTGGGAAAATTTTTCACAGTAAAAGTGTTTAACTCATCTGTCTTGTAGAAGATTTATTCTAATAAGATGAGAGAAGGGGGTTGGGAATAGGAAAGGGCTTTGAGGAAATGCAGGGCTTTCTAAAGCCTTGGAATTATACTGTTGAGGCAGTGTACATATAAGCCTGGCCCTGTTTACTTGGTTTTCCAGTTATGGATGGTACAATCTCTTGGTATTAAAATGATATTATTTCATGGTGTTGTGGCTTTTGCTGTGAGACTTTCGGTGTTAACCAAAAGGTTGGATTCAGTTTATTCAGAGGTATCTTGTAGGAAAAGCCTTGGGATCTACTTCTGAAAAGTTAGCCATTAAAAACTCTATAGAGCACAGTTCTGCTCTGACACGCATGTGGTCACCGCAAGTAGGAATTGACTCAAGTGCAACTGATTTTCTATACTTCACAGTCTAAGAGAAAGAGAGAAAGCCAAAGAAAGTAGTGTTTCTTCCTTACCCCCAAGATAGGCCCTGCCTTCTGAATTCTTATGTCCTGGTCCAAGTACAGCTACTCCTAGCATGACTGATGGTAGGAATGTCTACTCCTTTCAAGGGAGACTTATTCATAGGGATGTGTTCTTTGTCAGAAAATCACATCAGATTGTTGAACATCAGGACTGGAGAAACTCATAAAGTTTCAAGAGGTCACTTTCTTACAATGTGCCCTTCTAAGTTAATAGTAAAAGAAGTTTTCTTTTTGTAATACACTCACTCCTCACTTATCAACATGGTTCAGTTCCAAAGAACAAGTTATGAAAAAATTGGCACTAGCAGAAAATGGAGGATGACATCAGATCACAAAATGGAAGATGACTAGATCATTACATAATGGCCAAATTACATCATTAAACAACTACGTAATGAGATAGTCAATAAATGAGGAATAGGTGTCATTCTCAAGGTTTGGGTTATTCACTCTTAAAATCTGGCTCAAGTGAATTTATGACACAGTGCCTAAGGCATTTTTGACTGCTAACCAGAAAGTTGGTGGTTCAAACCTACCAGCTGCTCTGTGGAAGGAAGATGGGGCAATCTACTTTCATAAAAATTTACCACCTTGAAAACCCAGAGGGGCTCACTGTGAGTCAGAACAAACTCAATGGCAGTGAGTGAGTTTTGTTTTTTGTTTTTAAATCCTTTTACATACAATTCCTCCTACCAAAATCCTGCCAGAAGTTGTCTAGCTATCTTGTGGTTTTTATCTCCTCTTAGGAATTGTTTAAAAAACGTGTGTCTCTCAAAAAGAATAAGCCCAGTGCTATGACTGTGTACAGTGTGGAAAAACTATATTAGCAAAAAACAGTTTAATTATTTCAGATAGAGGCATAAATCTTCCAATATCCCCAATTCAGAGCAAGAGCTGGTTATATGTTTGCATATATAAATAATCACCATTATGAAAACTTTCTCAGTAATGTGATTACATAAAAGAGGAATTCAAGTCTACCAGAAAGATAATTTGCAACTTCATAAATGACCAAAAAATCAAAATCCAGTCTGTTGCCATTGTGTCAAATCTAACTCATGACAACCCTATAGGACCAAGTAGAACTGCCACACAGGGTTTCATAAATGACATTGTTCCTATATTCTACCAACCCTGACATTTCAGAGGTCTTAGTGACTTGACCTCAACTGGGGGGCTGCATAGGGGACAGGGAGAAGTTGTGTTAAGCATATCCTTTCAACAGCAGTGAGTTGTTGTTGTTGTTTAAGCGTGTGCACACACACGAAAAATCTCACTGCCATTGAGGCAATTCCAAGTCCTAGTGACCCCCACTGGGTTTTCGAGGCAGTAAATCTTAGAGTGCCCCATCTTCCTTCCTTGGAGTGAGTGGTAGGTTTGAATCACCACCCTTCTGGTTAGCAGTCAAATGCCTTAGGCACTATGCCACCAGAACTCCTTGTCCTAAGCACATGAACCTTTATATGTACAATCCCTAAAATATCTAATCCATGTGGAGAAAGCCACAATTAAGGCAACTGACAGAAAACAATTGCAATACATTATAAAGTAGGTTAATATCCTAAAAATATAAAGAATTCCTATGCATCAATAAGAAAAAGGAGACTCATTTTAAAATATGGATGCATCATAGATAAGCAATTCAAAGACAAAATACAAATAGTCCACTAGCATGTGCAAAGAGATTGATGTCCTTTTATATAAACACTACTTGAAATCTAGACAGTAATGAGAAATCAGATTGGCAAAAACAAACAGAAAGATTAATGAGTTGTAGTGTGTCAAAGATGCCAGGAAACTGATCATGGAACTGTAAAGTGGTATTTCCTTTTTCAGAAACAATTTGTTGAATGCTATCAGATTGACTAGGTGGTTTTGGATTGAGTTTGAAAACCCTAATTAAGATTGCTTAACTTTCTTACTTCACCACCCATCTGTCAGTTTGTGTACTATGGTTGCTTGAGTGTAGCTATGATGCCAGAAGCTATGCCACCAGTATTCCAAATACTAACAGGGTCATTCACCTATGGTGGACAGGTTTCAGTAGAACTTTCAGACTAAGGCTAACTAGGGAAAAAGGCTTGGGAATCTACTTCTGGAAATTAGCCGGTGAAAACCCTGTGGATCACAACAGAATATTGCCCAATATAGGGCTGGAAGATGAGCCTGGTAGGTTGGAGATACTCAAAATACACGGTGGCTGCAACAAAGGACTTGTCTGTACAAAGAACAACAAAGATGGCATAGGACTAGGCAACATTTAGCTCTGTATACATGGTATCTCCATTTAGCCAAAGATAATTCTACAGCAACTAATAACAAAGTCAACTTTCTTCCTTAGGTGATAGTTGGCTGTAAGCCAATAAGCAGCCTAGAAAAGAGAACCAAACCAAATTCACTGCCCTCGACCCCTCCTTGGGTTTCTGAGGCCTTATCACTACGGAAGTAGATTGCCCAACCTTCCTTCTGAGGAGTGGCTGGTGGTTGGTTAGCAGTCAAATGCCTTAGGCACTACACCACCAGAATTTAGCTGGCTCCTAGCTCTCCTGGTCAACACAGGAAGGAGCCACACCAGTTGCTGAGCAGCTCCCTAAATAGATGCAGAGTTAGCAATGCCTCCTGCTAGAGCTGTGCAGTGAAGCAAGATAAAAACTGCTGCCTCTTGAATTCATTTGCTTAGAGCTCTTATCTAAACATGAGAGTATTAGAAGCCTGAACTACTATTCCAGCTAATGGGCCCCAATCTGTAGATAAGGTCTCTCTCCTAATTTCTAATCCCGTCTGTGACTGATAATTTTATTAAAGTACTATAGGAGATCTGGTAGAATAATGCCTAAGGCACTTGACTGCTAAACAGAAGGCTGGCAGTTCAAACCCACCAGCTACTCCTCGGAAGGAAGATGGGGCAAACTACTTCTGTAATGATACTGCCTCAGAAACCCAAGGAGGGGTCGCTATGAGTCGGGTCCACTGGACAGCACATAACAACAACATAGGTAAACTTGCTCCAGGCACATACTTAGCCCATTAGTTTTTAAGCTAATGCCTTTGTCATATTAGGTGGTTTAGAGAGCTAAACTCATGATATTTCACTGCATGTAAGTGTTTTTGTTTGTTTATTTTCTATAGGAAGTGGAATTTCTGGGACAAAACGTAAGTGCACATACACTCAAATATATTCCTACTTTATATTTTCATGCTCAGAAATTCATACTAAACAAAACAAGAAAAGACACTCAAAACACTTCTGAAGGACAGGACAGAGGTGGAGTTGTTACAATGAGCTGTGAGTGGTACAAAAAAATTTCTACTCCTTCCTCAACTGCAGTCTACCATGAATGTATGCATCTTTCAATTCAGCAATTCCATTTTCTACGACGCTATCCTATAGAAATACATATATGTGAACAAAAAATATGTACAGGTCACAACAGCATTACTTATGCTTAAAAAAAACAAACAAACAGGGACATTGTGTCCAGCAACAGAGAATTGTATCATGCTATGAACTGCAGCTATTTCAAAGTAAAGGGATATAGATTTATATACACATACACGAATGTGATGATAGCTACAGTGTAGTGGTTTTAAAAGTTCTACACTCAGAGAATACATACATTAATATCAAGAAGAAAAACAAAAACACTGTTGTGGATACTTTGTGCTGCTCTAACAGAAAATACCATAAATGGGATGGCTTTAACAAACAGGAGTTTATGTCCTTACAGTTTTGGAAGCTAGAAGTCCAAGTTCCAAGTGCCAGGCTCCAGGGGTTGGGTGACCCTTGACATTGGGCTTCAGCTCTGCCTCTTGCTCCAGCCCACTGGCGTCTCTTCACTCTGGCAGCTGCTGGCTGCTGAAGCTAACAATTCCAAGGTCAACAAATAAAATGGCATAGTCCCGATATTACCAAACTACACAGCAGGCCATTGATTCAAGCCTCATTAGCGGTCCTAAGATTGGCAGACAGCATGGCAGGCTGCTGAACGATGACTCTACTACATGGAGGATTCAAATGTGCCAAAAGCTCCAGACACTTCCCAAAGCTTCTCCTTAAATATTAGGAGCAGACCACATCATTAAGGCAGCTACTGGTCACAGTAGATTCTACCATGGAGTTGATTACCAGTCTCATTATGGGGAGTACTACACCCAGCTGCTCAGCCACTCAACCAGGCCCAACCAAGTGGACACATAACTTTAACTACTACCACCACTGATAACGTATGTATATATTGGTGAGTACATAGGAGAAGATCTAGAAGGCTATATCTGGGGAGTGGAATTACAGAGGGAGGGAGAGAGAATAAAAGGAAGATTTTTTTACTTTTAACTGTAAGTAGTTCTGACAGCATGAACTTTTTATAATGCATATTAATGTTTGTAATTTTTCTTTTTAAAGATACTATTTACCTTTGGCAAAGTGAAAAATCCAAAATGAAAATGTATGATTAAGCATGAATTTTGAAATTAAGCCTCCATCTCAGTTATTCAGTATCTGCAGGCTCTCCTTTCAGTCAACCCTTTCCCCCAAAAACAGTAGAGACCAAAATATAAATAGCATATTTAAACAATAAAAACACCCTAAAGCCACACAGTAAAAAGAAAACTTGTATGAATTTTATTTCCATTTTGCAGTGGGAAAAACCTAGACATGAGGGAAGCCTGAAGAAAAAGATCAATACTTTTGATCTCATAAAACATAGAGATTCTGATTTGTAAAAGCACTAAAGAGTTTAAGACAAGATGAGGGAAAATATTTGCAATAGCTCTTAGGAAAACACCAAGAACTAGATAGAAAAACATGCAAAGGATTTGAACAGCAGCTCTCCAAAGAGTAAAATAAAACTACCATTACTTAACCAAGTATGTATGGAATGTCTACTTTATGACAGTCAGTCTGTTCTAAGCACTAGGTATAAAATAGTGAAAGAAGCAGTTCCTCATGGAGCTTGCATTCCAAATACATTGAATTTGAAAAATGCTTAACTTCTATAATTAAGTGAAGATTAAAATAATGTATAATTTTAACTTACTGGCAAAAATGATGATTAATAAAACTTAGTATGGAGATACAGGGCACTCTTCTAGGCTGTTGGTAGGAGTCTAAATTGGTGCAGACTTCTTGGGGGATATTTTAGCAAAAACTATTACAGTTTTAAACATGTACACACTTTGATGAAAAATTCCTCTGAAAATTTCTTTTAAGAAATTCTTGCACAGCTATACAAGATTGTAGGTAAGAATTATCATTGAGATATTTTTCATAACAGAGAAACACTGGAACAAGTAGCCATTAGTAAGGGTTTGAAATTATAGACTACGCATATACAATAGAATTCTATACAGTCATTAAACACAAGTTAGTCCTATATATAATTACTTGAAAAAGTGTCCAAGATACAATTAAATTTAAACAAGTTACAAAACAAGTTACCTAATAGAATCCTGTTACTGTTAAATACAGAAAATAATAGAAAAAGTTATAAGAGTTATAATACAATTTATTTTAGCACAGAGTACAAAGTTTATGAAGGATGTGTTCATAGGAAGGCATTACTTCCTAAATTATGCATTTCTGAATGTTTGATTTTCACACTAATCACCTATTAACTTTGTAAAAAGAATCAATTTACAAATATTTTATACATACAACTGTTTAGAGACATATCATATTTTGTTTGGGGAGGATAGGCATTCAAAGGGGTCAGGTTCAATGGCTTTTCTGAGAAACAGTGACAAAAGCCACTCATCTGTCAGTTTGCCATACTGTGGTGGCTTGCATGATGCTATGAGGCTGGACGCTATACCACCAGTATTTCAAATACCAACATGGTCACCCATGGTCTACAGGTTTCAGTGGAGCTTCCAGAGTAAGACAGACTCAGAAGAAGGAAGAGGCCATCCAGTTCTCAAAGAATTGACCAGTGAAAACCTTATGAATAGCAGTGAAAAACTGTCTGATATATTACTGGAAAACTTTTATGAATAGTCATGAAACATTGTCTGATACAGTGCCAGAAGATGAGTCCCTCAGGTTGGAAGGCACTCAAAATATGACTGGGGAAGAGCTGCCTTCTCAAAGTAGAGTCCACTTTAGTGATGTGGATGAAGTAAAGCTTACAGGACCTCTATTTGCTGATGGGGCACCACCCAAAATGGGAATAAACAACAGCGAACGTCCATTAATAATCGAACGTGGACTGTATGAAGTATGAATGTAGGAAAATTGGAAGTTGTCTGAAATGAAATGGAATACATAAAGATCAATATTTTAGGCATTCCAAATTCCCTGCCATTGAGTCGAATCCGATTCACAGTGACCCCTCCTTGGGTTTCTGAGGTGGTATCACTCAGAAGTAGATTGCCCAATCTTCCTTCTGAGGAGTGGCTAGTGGGTAAGACCATCTTATGATCTACTATGCTGGGAATGACAAATTGAAGAGGAATGGTGTAGCATTCATCATCACAAAGAATGTCTCAGGATCTATCCTGAAGGACAATGCTGTCAGTGATAGGATAATATCCATACACTTCCTAGGAAGACAGTTAATACTACATTATGCAAATTTATGCACCAACCACTAAAGCCAAAGATGAGGAAGTTGAAGATGGTTACCAACTTCTGCAATCCGAAACTGACCAAATATGCAATCAAGATGTATTAATTATTACTGGTGATTGGAATGCAAAAGTTGGAAACAAAGAAGAATCACTGGTATTTGGAAAACACAGCCTTGGTAATAGAAATGACACTGGAGATTGCATGATTGAATTTTGAAAAACAATGATTTATTCATTGAAATACCTTTTTTCAAAAACATAATCAGTGCTATACATTCAGATCTCTGGTTCCTGTGTATTCTATCTGGTGAGTTCCACATAGTTACATTGTTGTTGTTATGTGCTGTCGAGTCAGCCCTGACTCATAGCGACCCCTCCTTGGGTTTCCGAGGCAGTTATCACTGCGGAAGTAGGATTGCCCAACCTTCCTTCCGAGGAGTGGCTGATGGGTTTGAACCGCCAGCCATCTGGTGAGCAGTCAAGTGCCTTAGCCACTATGCTACCAGAGCTCCCCATAGTTACATTAGTGAGAGACAATTGAGAAGTTCAATATCCTCAGCCAAAAGAAGACCAGGATCTGACTGTGAATAGACCGTCAATTGTTCATATGCAAGTTCAAGTTGAAGCTGAAGACTATTAAAACAATTCACGAGAGCCAATATGTGACCTTGATTATATCCCACCTGAATTTAGAGACCATCTGAAGAATAGATTTGATGCATTGAATACCAATGATGGAAAACCAGATAAGTCATGAAATAACACCAAAAATATCAAACACGAACAAAGAAAAAGGTCATTAAGGAGACAGGAAAGGAAGAAAAGGCTTAAATGGATATCAGAAGATACTCTGAAACTTACCATTGAACAGAGAGTAGCTAAAGAAATGGATGAAATGATAAGACAAAAGAGCTGAACAGAAGATTTCAAAGAGCAGCTGGAGAAGACAAGTCAATTATAATGAAATGTGAAAAGACCTGGAGTTACAAAATCAAAAGGGAATAACATACTCCATATTTCTCAAGCTGAAAGAACTAAAGAAAATATTTAAGCCTTGAGTTGCAATACTGAAAGATTCTATGGGCAAAATATTGAATGATTCAGGAAGCATCAAAAGAAAATGGAAGGAAAACACAGAATCACGGTATCAAAAAGAATTGGTTGATGTTCATCTATATTTCAGGAGATGGTATATGATCAAGAACCAATGGTATTGAAAGAAGAAGTTGAAGCTGCTCTGAAGGAATTGGTGAAAAACAAGCCTCCAGGAACTGACAGATACTCATTGAGGTGTTTTAACAAATGGATGCCATTCTGGAAGCACTTACTTGTTTAGTCCAAGAAATTTGGCCAACTGACTGGAAGAGATCTGTATTTGTACCTATTCTAAAGAAAGGTGATCCCACAGAATGTGGAAATTATCAAACAATATCATTAATACCATATGCATGTAAAATTTTGCTGAAAATAAGTAAAAAAAAAAAAATGGTAGCAGCAGTATATTGATAGGGAACCTCCAGATACAAGCTCGATTCAGAAGAGGACATGGAACAAGGGATATCACTGCTGATGTCCGATGAATCTTGGCTGAAAGCAAAGAATACCAGAAAGATATTTGCTTGTGTTTTATTGACTTTGCAAATGCATTCAATTGTGTGGATCATAACAAATTATGGGTAACATTGAGGAGAATGGGGATTCCAGAGCATTTAATTATGTTCATCAGGAGCCTGTACATAGACAAGGAGGCAGTCATTGGAACAGAACAAGGGGACTGCATGGTTTAAAATTAGGAAGGGTGTGTGTCAGGGTTGTATCCTTTCACCATAGTTATTCAATCTGTATGTTAAGCAAAGAATCCGAGAAGCTGAAGTATATGAAGAAGAACATGGCATCAGGATTGGAGGAAGACTCATTAACATCCTGCAATATGTAGACAACACAACCTTGCTTGTTGAAAGTGAAGATGACTTGAACCACTTACTGATAGAGATTAAAGACTATAGTCTACAGTCTGATTTGCATCTCAACATAAAGAAAATGACAGTTCTTACAACTGGAACAATAAGCATCATCAGGATAAATGAAGAAAAGATTGACGTTGTCAAAGATTTCATGTTACTTGTTTCCACAATCAACACCAGTGGAAGCAGCAGTCAAGAAATCAGAAGATGTATTGCACTGGGCACATCTGCTGCAAAGATCTCTTTCAGATGTGAAGAGCAAAGATGTCTCTTTGAAGGCTAAGGTGCACCTAACCCAAGACATGGCATTTTCAATTGCCTCATATGCATGTGAAAGCTGGACAATGAATAAGGAAGACAGAAAAAGAGTTGATGCTTATGAGTTATGGTCACAATAGATGGAGAACAAATTGAAGAATACTGTAAGTACCGTGGACTGCCAGAAGAATGAACAAATCTATCCTGGAATAAGTCCAGCCAGTGTGCTCCTCGGAAGCAAGAATGGCCAGACTTAGACTCATCTACCTGAGTCATATTGTCAGAAAGATCATTCTCTGGAGAAGGATATCATGCTTGGTCAAATGGAGGGTCAGCCAAAAAGGGGAAGACTCTCAACAAGACGGATTAACACAGAGGCTGCAGTGATTGCCTCAGGTATAGCAAGGATTGTAAGGATGTCACACAACCAGTCAGTGTTTCATTCTGTTGTGCAAAGTGACACTATGAGTTGGAGCCGACTTGATGGCACCTAACAAAAATAACAGTGACAAAACCTGACATTGCAAAGGGAGTGATTGTGAACCATTATAATCAGAACCTTGATAGTGACAGTATTTTGGGTTTCTTCTTATTCTCAACCACAGAATTAAAGGGCTTCATCTACTCCAGAAATTATATGTAGGAGTTCCTACATCAACATGAGGGTATTTATAAGCAGGTGACATGTATCCAATGGGATATAAAGTTGCTGCTGGAGAGTTCATGAAGAACCACTGCTTGAGCATGCTTGGGCCCTTCTGTCAGCTTTATGCCCTCACACCTGAGAAACAGAATTACAAGGCAGGCATCACTGGATACACTCAAATGGGAGCTCAGGATTATTACACTCCAGCCAGATGCTGAGGATCTCTGGTAGCATAGTGCCTAAGGCACTTGACAACTAACCAGAAGGCTGGTGGTTCAAACCTACCAGCCACTCCTCAGAAGGAAGGTTGGGCAATCCTACTACCATAGTGATACCACCTCGGAAACCCAAGGAGGGGTCACTATGAGTTGGGGCCAACTTGACGGCATATAACAACAACAACAACAAGCCAGATGCTGAGTGGTTTTACATAAATGACATTGTTCATAACACACAACAACCCTGTGAGCTAAATGTGATTATCTCCATCTTCTGAAGGAGGAGTCAAAGACAGAAAGAAACTACATACTTTGCCCAACAGCCCAATTATTTGTGTCAGAACTGGAATTTGAACCCAGATTAAGCTCAAAGCTTTTTTTTTAAATAGTCATCACATGGTGCCTTTCAATTTAAGAAATGAATGATGTGAGAAAAATGAATGACAATTATCCCAGAGTGTGACATTCCAGGAAGATGTTTATAATCATAATATATTGAATGGGAGTCTTGTGGAGCCTTAATTAATTTTTTGGGTGTGGTTACTAAGCTGTCAACTGAGATGGAACTGCTGGTTCCCATTGTTAATTAACCCTCTTTTAGTCTTCCTTGGGCATACCAAAGTGTTTTCCACAGGGATATAGAGAATGCAGATTACTGAAACATTTCTCCCAAGAGCCCAGTCATCATCCCTCCTCACTAATCTGGTTTTCTTTCTCATACTTGAACCCACTTTGAAGGTAGATGTCATTTTTGATATAACTATAGCAGCAGAAGCAATAGCCGTAATGGTATCAGAGTCATCACAGATAAACCATTACATTTACAGCTTCCAAGGAGGACACAAATCCTTCATTTCTTTATTTCTGCTCCTCATTGGTAACTGTTTATTACATTACAGGGTATTATACATACAAGAAAATCATCATCAGTAATAAAACCAAAAACCAATCCAAACTCACTGCCATGGAGTCGAATCCGACTTACAGTGACTCCTCTTTGGGTTTCCAAGATGGTATCTCTACGGAAGTAGATTGCCCAATCTTCCTTCTGAGGAGTGGCTAGTGGGTTTGAACCTCCAGCTTTCTGGTTAGCAGTCAAATGCCTTAGGCACTACCCCATCCAAACTCTCATCAGTAATGATGAGCCTTAGATATACAGAGAGCCTGTTCACTGCCTATGAATATCTGAAGTAATAGTAAACTGAATAAATAAATTTTACAATTGTTTCCCAGTGATTTAAACTAGTAATCCATTTCATTACAATTTTTTTTCACCATATCTTCTTATAAAATCCCGCCTCTTTTTTAAACCCAATGTGACATATTAGCAGCAGTTTTTGCAAATCCTGCACTTCAGTGGCAATAACTGTTAATTTTGACAATTATCTTAACCACCTTCTGATATACTGACCATCCAAGCCACTCTGCAGTGCTTCAAAACTGGTAAATACTATTACCCTTAATCTTCATAAGCATTTTATTATTAAAATGGAAGGTCTTCTAAATCTCTACTAAGGGACTATTTTAGTTTTCTAGTGCTGCTATAACAGAAATACCACAAGTGGGTGGCTTTAAGGAACAAAATTTATTTTCTCCCAGTTCAGGAGGTGAGATGTTTGAATTCCAGGCTAAATATTTGGAAGATTTTATCTAAATTTTACATACTGGGATCATTCACATTGCTTCAGAAAATATACATGTCCCCTAAAGTTTTACCCTCTCTTCCTTTATTTTATCTCTGATATCTCTCAAGAATTCACCCATCACTTTCATAGAGGGACTTAGGAGTCTTCTATTTCTAGCTCTCACTGTTTTCTTAAATCTCAGTCTTGTGCCTCCAACTCCTTGCTGAATATTCAGTTCGACATGTATTTATTAGCACCTAGTGTATGTAATGCTGAAAAAGTAATCCAAGAAGTTGTACTGTTTGAAGAAGGATATAACATCAGGATTAAATACTTATTAATGACCATAGTGGCTAAGACACTTGCCTGCTAACCAGACGGCTGGCAGTTCAAACCCACCAGCCACTCCTCGGAAGGAAGGTTGGGCAATCCTACTTCCGTAGTGATACTGCCTCGGAAACCCAAGGAGGGGTCGCTACGAGTCGGGCCGACTCAACGGCACATAACAACAACAACAAATATAGATGATACAACATTGCTTGCTGAAAATGAAGACATCTTAAAGCGTTTACTGATGAAGATTAAAGGCTATAACTCTTCAGTATGGTTTATGTATGTCTGAATATGAAAGAAAAAATCCTCACAACTAGACCAATAAAAAACATAAAGATAAATGAAGAAGAAATTGAAGTTGTCAGTGATTTCATTTTACTTGGATTAACATCAGCATTCATGGAGCAGCAGTCAAGAAATCAAACAATATATTGCATTGGACACATATCTGTTGCAAAAGATCTCTTTAATGTTTTTAAAACAAAAATATGACTTTGATGACAAAGGTAAGCCTGATCCAAGCCATGGTCTTTCAACTGCCTCATATGCATGCAAAAGGAAGGTAGAAGAATTGATGCATTCAAACTGTGGTGTTGGCAAAGAATATTGATTATGGTAAAGCAAATTTAAAACCACTTGGCTTTGAGTGGATTCTGACTCATATTGACCACATGTGTGTCAGAATACAACTGTGTTCTATAGGATTTTCAATGGCAGATTTTTCTAAAGTAGATCTCTAGGACTTTCGTCTGAAATGCCTTTGAGTAGACTCCAACTTCCAACCTTTTGTTTAGCAGCCAAGCATCACCCAGGGACTTCTAAACAAAGTTAAATGAGCTAATTTTTGTACAAGAAACACTTTCCTCAATATTCTATTAAAATTTACTCCTTTAACTCCAAAGCCAATTAAAACTAAAAACAAAATTGCTGTAGACTTTATTCTCTATATATCCACTTAGAGAAGCAAGGGCTAGGTTCCTTTCATTAAAGCAACTATGAATACAAAGATTGGAGATATGTGTTACTTTTTCATTAGAAATATGTTTGGAATAAATTGCACTGTAAACTTCAAATGACAGGTTTAATGTGAAATAGTCACCATGTTATTTTTTTAAATGTGTGTGTTTGGGTTCAGACATCATAAAACAGATTCACGTAAAAATTCAGGTTAATTTCTGAAATAGTTTTCTATCTTTCTGCCAACTGGCTTTTCTTTATCTGCACAGGAGTAGCTTGTGCAATCTAAATGCTGTAACATCAACCATTTTGCAATCAAAGTCTTAGTGCAGCAGAAATTCCTTTTGGACCAACCGTTGATTACTTATTTCCTGCAAAACTTTATAGTATAGTAGAATGTGAACCAGCCACATAAACAGTGGGAATGGAATTTGGTAGGTACATAATGATTTCATTCATTTATATATTTATCGAAAACTTACTTTATGTCCATGTTGGTGGCTTCCAAGGCATCAAGCATACAAAATTCTAGGCATTGGAGTTCCTGCCTTGAGAAGCAATTTGGAGGAAATAGGCAATTAGACTTCAAATATTTACTGAGACCATATATATGCCATGCATTGGGCTAGGTTCAGAAAATACTTAGGTGAAAAGACAGTCTCCCTTCCCTGATGCTTACAGACTAGTAGACATGTACACAAATAGCATTTATCAGTGTATTTTAGTTATCAGATATGAACAGTGTGGTAGACACACCTTCCTGGGGATTTTATGTTTTTAATTTGCTCTATACAGAAAATAATTTTCTCTGACTTTTTGCTTTGTTTTGTTTTTCTTAAGGATTTTCCTTTACCAGTCTTGTCTTGTCTTTGATTAACATAAAGCATTCTTATCTAGGCCTACCTAGATAATCTCGAGGAGCTCTGGTAGCATAGTGCCTAAGGACTTGACTGCTAACCAGAAGGTTCAAACCCACCAGCCACTCCTCAGAAGTAAGGTTGGGCAATCCTACTTCTGTAGTGATACCGCCTCGGAAACCCAAGGAGGGGTCTCTATGAGTCGGGTCCAACTCGATGGCACATAACAACAACAACAACAGATAATCTCATCTCAAAATCTTTAATTTAACCAATATCTGCAAAGTCCCTTTTGTTATGTAAGATAACATTTTTGAAGGGTCAGGGGAATGTGGACATCTTTGAGGGCCATTATTTGACCTCCCATAGTGTTTTGTTCTGTTGTACATAAGATGTCTATGAGTCAAAACTGACTCATTGCATCTAACATGACACATATATCAGAGAGGCCATTACAGTCTCCTCAGGCAAACTTAGGCTAATCCCCTTAGTCAGGGGTACAAGGATGCTTTTACTGGTAAAGAAGATGCAGTAAAATGTAGTGGTTCAATATCCCTAGCTTCATCATCAGTATCTGCTCATATGACTGCTTTCCAGTTTTCAAGATCCCATTTCTTCCCAATCAATGTCTTTACTTTAATATCAGATACCTTGTGAGAGTGGGATTCATCCACTTACAGGATTAGACTCTGGATTTGGTTTTCAGCAACCTCAGCTCTGTGCCTACAGGAAATAAAGTTTTCTCTCAAGCAATTCCTGGTCATTTATGTGGTGCTTGAGCTGGGAATTTGAAGCCCGGAGCTCATCCTTTCTTTTCCCCACTTTGCCTAGTGAAAGTAGAAGCAACCAGCCAATGTCATTATACTCTTCAGTTTTACAAAATATTCTAAGGAATTAACTTCATGATAACTCAGAACTTTGTCTCTTATAAGTATTTGATTAGGTGTATCCAATGGTAATATTTTGCTTATTTGTTATGCAGTGTAGTAAATTACTTTGTGTGGCTTTTCTACCCATAAGTCTTTGTAAACTCCAAGGTGGGATTTGCTATGAGCAACTGAGGAGCTCCTGATTGCTGAAGGTGTCCATCTGGAGTATTTCTGTTGGGAGTGGAACAAAACAATGTTCTGGGAGGTGCCCACTCTCTCTCAGGTGCTTA
>NW_006921730.1:8125538-8127752 GCF_000298275.1 Orycteropus afer afer
TGGTGCTTCCCTAATAAACCCTGTAATCTGTTAGTTCTGTGTGGCCACTGCAGCAAATTATCGAACCCAGGAGAGAGGTGGTGGGTGCTTTGGGAGGAATGGTTGGTGAAAGGGCTGGAGGGAGGCAGCATGTCTGGCCTTGCAGTAATAGGCCTTAGGTTACTGCTGGTAATCCTGTCTTCCTCTTGTGAGGTTAGAGGAGGTCAGAACATGTGGCCTCCTTGCTGTTTTTGCACCGTACCAGGGACTAATAGTGCCCTCTTTGCTAATGGAAATAGTGTCATAAATGTCTTTAAATCTACCTAGATTTGAGAACTAATTCCAGATGTCCCCAAAACCAATTCTGAAAAGTCATCCTAAGATTCCTCTCCTCTAGAACCACTTTCAGTACCAAAGTCTATCTTAGTCAGTGTTCTTTAGAGGCATAGAACCAGAAATACATATCTATATCTGTATCTATGGAGAGTGAGAGAGAGAGAGAGAAAAAAAAATTTATTTTTAGGTATTTGCTCACATGATTGAGTGCTGGCAAGTCCAAAATCCATAGCTCAGGTGACAAGTGAGAAATTCCAGTAGTCTTGTGTCCCAAATCAGTAAGTCAGGTGGTGAGGGAGAAAGGAGAGTTCTAGCAGATATCTATTTGTAGACTGGAGACCGAATCCTCTTTAGAAGAATCCTCTGGCTTGACTTTTAAAGTCATCAACTGATTGGATAAGACATGCTCTCAGAGGGTAATCTGCTTTACTTAAGGCCAAATGAATTAAATGACAATCACATGTAAATAGCTCATTTTTTCCTCAGTTTTTATCATTTAAAAATATATACAACACAATATTTACCAATTCAACATATTTTTACATGTACAATTCAGTGATGTTATGTTCAATTACAGTATATTGTTCAACCATTACGAGTGTCTGTTGCCAAGTTTTCCATCACCATGAACAGATACTCTCTGCTTCTCAAACAGTGACTACCCATTTCCCCCTTCCTCACTTCCCTATGATGACTAGTAAACCTTGGTTTCTATATCTTGGCCTAGTCTAGATATTTCATGTAAATGGAATCATATAATACTTGTCCTTTTGTGGTTGAGTTACTTCTGTAAGTACTTACCTGTAACACCTAGACTAATGTTTGATCAAACAAATGAGTACCATAGCCTAGTCAAGTTGACACACAAAATTAATCAAACATCCTTGGAATAGTGTTTTCAATACTGGACATCACATTTTAAGGAAGGAATTGATCAATGGTGTTATCCAGAGGAGAAAAATCAGTAAATCGTTGATTTACTTAATAAATATTCATGAAGTGCCCACTTTGTGCCAGGCATTGAGCAAGGAAAGCTATGGGGATATAGATAAGAGCATGATGAGGCTATAGAGTGCAGTGCTTAGGAGCTAGGACTCTGAGTCTAATAAAGTGATTTTGAAAACTGATCCACAATGCATACCCTGTATGGCCTAAACAAATTACTTAATCTATCTGTGCTTCAATTTTGTCACTTATGAAATTGGGTTAGAATTAATAAATGTCTCATATATTTATTGTGAAGTTTGAATGAGACTCTTGATAAAGCCTTTTAGCACACTGACTAGCATATACAGTTCAATAAATGTTGTCATTGAAGAGGAAGGAGGGGGTGACTGACATAGAATTAATTTTACTTTGGATCAAACCATACCATTAAAGGAGGAGCTCTGGTAGCCTAGTGCCTAAGGCACTTGACTGCTAACCAGAAGGCTGGAGGTTCAAACCCACCAGCCACTCCTCGGAAGGAAGGTTGGGCAATCTACTTCTGTAGTGATATTGCCTCAGAAACCCAAGGAGGGGTTGCTATGAGTCGGGTCCGACTCAACGGCACATATCAACAACAACAACAACAACAAATACTTATCAAGACATTAGAATTAACAATTCAAAGTGTCTAGTAATGGGGTAAGTTGCCTGAATTAACTATATAACTACCTTTCAGAATAAATTCCTGAATAAGGATTAACTTGCTAATCTCAAAAATTTCTACAACTCTGTGCTTACTTATTTTCTAAATGGTGCATTAAACTCTCACTTTATATTGATAAACTGATTTTCTTGCTATTGCAAAAAATTTAGTCAAGAGATACTTTGGAAAATTTGCCACTAACAACAATAAATTAACGGGGTCCTAAGGAGCTCTGGTAGCATAGTGCCTAAGGCACTTGACTGCTCACC
>NW_006921730.1:8127852-8138215 GCF_000298275.1 Orycteropus afer afer
AGAAGGCTGGCGGTTCAAACCCACCAGCCACTCCTTGGAAGGAAGGTTGGGCAACCCTACTTCCGTAGTGATACTGCCTCGGAAACCCAAGGAGGGGTCGCTATGAGTCGGGGCCGACTCGACGGCAAACAACAACAACAACAACAAGGTAGTGCAAACAGTTAAACACTAACTTGATGACTAGCCAAAGTGTTGACAATTTGAACCTACTTAGAGCTGCCTTCTAAGACAGTACTGTGATCTGATTTCAAAAGATCATAGCTTTAAAAACCCTGTGGAACAGTTCCCCTCTGCATGTTTGAGGTCGCCATCAGTCGAAATCTACTCAGTGGCAACTAACAATAACAGTAACAAAAGAATATGTGTCAAACTTTCTTAAGGTCCCTCTGGTTTCTGCTAAAAATCTCATTAAACTACATTTTCCTAAGTACCCTTGTTGTTGTTAGGTGCCGTCAAGTCAGTTTTGACTCATAGCGTCCCTTATGACAGAGTATAACTGTCCAAGGAGTTTTCTTGCCTGTAATCTTTATGGAAGAAGATCATCAGGTCATCCCTCTGTTGAAAGGCAAGGTGGGTTTGAGCTGCCAATGAGCTGAGAGCTTAACAGTTTGTGCCACCAGGGCTCATTATAAACTTCTTAAACTCCTCAGTCATCAATTTTCTCATGTATACTCTCCAGTTTTTGAATCAAGACGGCTTCAAGTAGTTTAGTGGCCCATGTTAGTTTCTGGAAAGGGACAGCTACTCTCAGGTAATGGTGACATGATTTTTCTGTTCTCACATTGCTTCTTTTTAAAGAATTTGCAGTATCTGTATCTGGATTTATACCTGAAAAGAGCAGTATCCTTGCCAACATTTATTGGGAATGTCAGAAAAGGACAACACATTTACAAGGACCCTTTCTTTAAGAACTGGGCCAAGCAAGCAAATTTAATCTGTCATCTCCAAGTCTAGGGAATAATGTCATGTAAAATTTTACTTACAAAATCTGAGACGGTGGAAAAAGAAGGTGTGTTCCTGTTTCTCAGGCTCTCTTGTAGTTAGAACGTAATGGTTTCCAGAAGTCTGCAGCTGTGTCAACGATCTATATGGAGTTTACAAAACTTACATACAACTTCTGAACCTGCTGTGCAGAGCAGTCAAAGCAGAGGTGATGGCTATGCAAACACTCAAGGTGAAAATGAGATTGGCATGTGCAAGGAAGAAGCAGCAGGTCAGTCTAGCTGAAGCATATTGTATGTAGGGAAGAGTAGTAGGTGAGGAAATCAAAGGGAAGGTAGGGGCTAGATTAGGCATCATTGGGAGCCTTGAAGACAAGGGTGAGGGGTTTAGATTTTGCTCAAATTGTGAAAAAAAGTAATTAAAGGATTTTAAGCAAGAACTTATGCAATCTAGCATATTTTAAAAGATTACCCTGTTGTTGTTATGTGCCATCGAGTCGGACCTGACTCATAGCAACCCCTCCTTGGGTTTCTGAGGCGATATCACTACAGAACTAGATTGCCCAACCTTCCTTCCGAGGAGTGGCTGGTGGGTTTGAACCGCCAGCCTACTGGTTAGTAGTCAAGTGCCTTAGGCACTACTCTATCAGAGCTCCCAAAGATTACCCTAGGGGCTATGTAAAGGAGAAGTCATAATGAAGCAAAAGTGGAAAAAGACCAGCTAGGAGTCCATTACAAGAGTTGAGGTACAAGATGGTGGTGGCTTGGACAAAGGTGGTAACTATGGATATGGAGCCCTGTACGTTTCTAAATTTCTCCCAAATAATATAAGAAATCAAAGAGCAGTGTGATGATTAACTTTATATGCCAGCTTAGCTAGGCTATGATCACAGTTGTGTGGCCAAACACCAGCCTACTTTGTGTAATGGATTAAATGTGTGATTAAACATGTGATTAAGTCAGTTGAGTAGAGTAGATTACGTTCCATAATGTAATCTAATGTAATTATATATATGTAATAAAATTACTTTCTCTAATTCAATCTAATGTAATGTAAACAATCAATAAATTGAGGTCATACCAGGGTAGGGTAGATTATAAACCTAACCATTTTGAGTTATAAAAAGACCAGAGTAGACACAGACACAGGCACACACACACATACATACACACACGGAAGAGAGATGACATGTGAAGTCATCTACAGGCAAAGAAATACCAAGCATCACCAGCAGACACCAAAATCTAGGAAAGAGGCTCACAGAAAGAATTGACATGGAAAGACCCTGATTTAGACTTTCTGTTTTAACTTTCTCTTAAATTTCTCTTCTTTAAAGCCAACTACTTGTTCTACTTCTGTTACAGCAGCACTAGGTAACCAAGACAACCAGAAAGTCTAGAATGAGACACACTCAAGCCCTTAGAAAATATTAAGCAGCATTTGTCAAGTATAAATTATGCATGACAATTTATTTATTTGATAGAATCACCAATCACTTTAATCTGGAGAAGAAATGCCTCAGTGAAAAGTTCTGAGTCAAATAGTTTTGTGGATCCTCAGTATCACGTGTATCTTGGACAATTCATAAAATTATTTAATTTTGAGGCTTAATCTTACAGGTTATCTAGTTCTGTATGTAAAAAAAACTGAAGTGAGCTTCAGCACAATGAAGATCTTGTCCAAGTTAAACCTCTGTAAAGTATTTAGATACTTTAATGTTCAAGAGGTTTTTTTTTTTTTTTTTTTTTTTGCATTCAGGCAACCTGCTTATGTTTAATGTTTAATTCATTAATTTCATATACATAAAAAACAAATATTTTGTCCTTCTATTTATTTCTTCTTCATGATGGGTCTAAACTTATTCCCAGAACGTTTTGGAGAAGAAAAATATTAGTAAACATACACTATGTAGAATACCAAATTGAAACCGTCAGAGATTCAAAATCCCAAAATATCATGAATCATATTCTCAGAAACATGAAAATATGGATGTCAGAAGAGACACTGAAACTTGCTCTTGAATGGAGAGTAGCTAAAGCAAATGGAAGAAATGACAAAACAAAAGAGCATAACAGAAGATATCAAAGAACAGCTTGAGAAGACAAAGTCAATTATTATAATGAAATGTGCAAAGACCTGGAGTTAGTAAACCAAAAGGGAAGAGCACACTTGTCATTTCTCAAGCTGAAAGAATTGAAGAAAAAATTCAAGCCTTAAGGAGCAATATTGAAAGATTCTATGAACAAAATGTTGAACGATGCAGGAAGCATTAAAAGAAGATGGAAGAAATACACAGAGTCACTGTACAAAATTGATCAACGTTCATGTATTTCAGGAAGTGGCATATGATCAAGAACGAATCATATTGAAGGAAGAAGATAAAGCTGCACTGAAGTAATTGGTGAAAAACAAGGCTTCAAGAACTAATGTAATACTCATTGAGATTTTCAACAAACTGATACCACACTGGAGGCACCTACTTATTTATGCCAAGAAATTTGGAAGACAGCTACTTGGCCAACTGACTGGAAGATATCCATATTTGTACCCATTCCAAAGAAAGGGGATCCAACAGAATGTGGAAATTATCAAACAATATAATTAATATCTTTAATATCACACACAAATAAAATTTTGCCAAAGATAATTAAAAGATGGTAGCAGCAATATAATGATAGGGAACTTCCAGAAATGCAAACTGGATTCTGAAGAGGACATGGAACAAGGGATATCATTGCTGATGTCACAGAGCTCTTGGCTGAAAGCAAAGAATACCAGAAAGATATTTTTGATTTATTGACAATGTAAAAGCATTTGATTGTGTGGATTATAACAAATTATGGGTAATATTGAGTTGTTGTTGTTGTTATGTGCCATCGAGTCAGACCTGACTCATAGCGACCCCTCCTTGGGTTTCCGAGGCAGTATCACTATGGAAGTAGATTGCCCCATCTTCCTTCCAAGGAGTGGCTGGTGGGTTTGAACCGTCAGCCTTCTGGTTAGCAGTCAAGTGCCTTTAGCCACTATGCTACCAGAGCTCCCAATAATATCGAGAAGAATAAATGGGAATTCCAGACCACTTACTTGTGCTCATGAGGAACCTGTACATAGACCAGTGGCTGTCATTGGAACAGAACTATGGGATACTGCATGGTTTAAAATCAGGGTGGGTATGTGTTAAGGTTGTATCCTTTCACCATACTTATTCAATCTGTATGCTGAGCAAATAATCCAAGAAGCTGGACTATAGGAAGAAAAATGCGGCATCAAGATTAGAGGAAGACTCATTAACAACCTGCAATATGCAGAAAACACAATCTTGCTGTTGAAAGTGAAGATGACTTGGAACAGTTACTGATGAAGATTGAAGACTATAGTCTGCAGTATGGATTACACCTCAACATAAAAAAATCAAAAATCCTCACAATTGGAGCAATAAACAGCATCATGATAAATGGAGAAAAGATTGAAGTTGTCAAAGATTTCATATTACTTGGATCCACTATCAATACCAATGGAGGCTGCAGTCAGGAAATCAGATGTCATACTGCACTGGGCAAATTTCTGCAAAAGACCTCTTTAAAGTGCTGAAGAGCAAAGATATCTCTTTGAAGACTAAGGTGCAAGTTTTGGTTACCTAGTGCTGCTCTAACAGAAATCAAAGGTGGATGGCTTTAACAAACAGGGATTTATTCTCTTATAGTTTAGGAGGCTAGAAGTATGAATTCAAAGTACCAGCTCTAGGGGCTGGGCAAATGCCTGTCGACCTTGGGCTTTAGCTCTACCTCTTGCTCCTGGCCCACTGGACTTGGAGGTGTCTTGTAACTTGGGCAGATTCTGGCTGCTGAGGCTGACAAACCCAAGGTTGACAAATAAAATGGCACAGTCCCAAGATTACCAGAAAACATGGCAGGCCACTAGTTCAGGTCCAGAGACAGTCCCAAGATCAGAAGGACACATTGCAGGCTGCTGAAGGAAGACTCGGCTACATTCAGGATCCATGTATGCCAAAAAGCTCCAGAGACCTTTCAGAATGTTTCTCCTTATATATAGGAAGCAGATCATATCCCTAAGGCAGCTACCCAGCTGCGCCAGTAGATTCCACCATGAAGCTGATTACCGGTCTCATGATGGGGAATAACTATATCCAGCTGCCAGCCACTCAAAACCAGGCTGAGCAAAGTTGACATATAACCTTAACTACCACAGTAAGCCTAACCCAAGCATGGTATTTTCAATCACCTCATATGCATGTGAAAAGTGGGCAATGAATAAGGAAGGCCAAAGAAGAGTTGATGCTTTTGAGTTGTGGTGTTGGAAAAGAATAGTGAAAGTACCATGGACTGCCAGAAAAGCAAACAAATCTGTCCTGGAGGAAGTGCAGTTTCAATGCTCCTTGGAAGCAAGACTCCATCTCACCTACTTTTGTCATGTTGTCAGAAGGGACCATTCCCTGGAGAAGGATATTATGCTTAGTAAAATGAAGGGTCATTGAAAAAGGGAAGGCCCTCAACAAGATGGATTAACACAGTGGCTGGAATGATGGGCTCAGGTACAGCAAGGATTGTGAAGATGTGCACAACTGGGGAGTGTTTAGTTCTGTTGTACATAGGGTCGCTACGAGTTGGAGCCAACTCTATGGCACCTAACAACAACAACAACAACAACATTCTCAATATGTAGTCCTGTATGAAAATAATATTAGCCCATAATGTAAGAGGAAGGACAATGAACAAGATCTTGATTTTTTTCATAAAACTTCTTTTATGGTTTTAAAATGTAATCACATCAAATTTTTTTCAAAAAAACACTTGATGCTTCTGTTTCTCTGGTGCTCTAGTAATGTACTTAATGTACCTTTTGGATATTTCAGTTCTACTTAAGTGCCTACTATGTGCCAGACACTGTACTTTATGCTGGATTATAAAATAGGGTGATATGACAGAGGATGAGTGGTGGATTACTTAATTGGGTTGTCAGAAAAGTTTTATCTGGGGAGAAGACTTTTTAGTGGCAGTCTCAGCTATATAAAGATCAGGGGAGAGAAAGAGGAAATCTAGAAGAAACAGGATCCTGGACATCAAGTAGCCAAGTCCCCTGCCCCCAGTCAGGGAGACAGACATATAAAGAGCTAATTTTAACACAGTGTAGTTCCTTCTGTACTAGCCATAAGAGCAGAACATTCTGAGAACCCAGTGGGGAAGGAGTAATTAATCAGAGCTGAGAACCGTGGAATGGCTGTGCCAAGCACATAAAAGATGTAGAACAGCACTGTGAAGCTGTAAACCTGCTTTCTCAGAGTCATCTGTTAATACAGATTGCTAGGCTCTACTCTATATTCACTGAATCAGTGTCTCTGAGTTGAATCAGTGTCTCTGGTGATTCTGATGTGACACATTTTGGAATCTTCTGGTTTAGAGAACAGACCTTGAAATCAGAAAGATGACTTGGGCACACACTTAAGTGCTTCTAAGCTTCATTTTGTTTACCTGTGAAATGAAGATCGTAATACCCTCACCCTAACTGGGTAAATAGGAGGATTAAACAGGGCACCTGGTCCCACTGTAGGCACAGCTGATTCCTACGACTTGCTGAATGTCTATAACAGTATCAGTTAAACCCCTCAAAGAAAACTACAGATTTACTCTCAGAAAAGACCTAACCTGAAGGACTCTGTGCTTGGATCTAAGCTCATAACCACTCCTAGCCCCAAAGAAACCCTAGTGACTAGTCAATGCACTATGAGGGAATATTTGTGAAGTTATCTATATTAGAACTATTATGTGAAAAGTATAGCTTTGATGATAACTGAGTAAAGAACTGGACCAAGTTGTCCCAGAGCTCACTGATCACATCTTTGGGGCTTGCCCTTTAAAGGAAATGACAGTGGCAAGGTTACAGCTGTCGAGATAAGGAAGGGAGACTGGAAAAGCAGCATCCAAGATTGAGGAGGAAGCCAGTTTCCATTAGGGCAAAAAGGACAGTGAACAGCTGTGAAGTTGTCAAATGTTCATAGGAAACAGCTGGCTTACCCTCACTGTTGTTTTTCATTTCTATTTTTACTTCCTCCAAAATTCAAATTGATTTAAAAGACTTTCTTCCTCTAGATCCAAGCCTAACCCTTGACTGATTCTAAGAGCTGACCCCAGAGAGAATGCTATGTTGTTGAGAACGGAAAATCCTGGGAAGTTTAGGGAGTTACTTGGGGGAGTGTTTGGCAGTGTGATTGTAAGAGGTGGGCAGGATAAGGAAATGATGGACTGATTCAAACCTCTTTTCACAGTCTACACAGCCTGAAAATTTTTGCTTACAAAGAACAATTCAGCCTTTTCCACATGGTTTGCAGCATGACCAGACTTGAGGAGGGAAGAAAGGAGTGATCTCGTCAACTTAAATATAAAATAGCTTATCTTACCCTTAACTAACTACCCACAAATCAAAAAGTGACCAAACAAAACCACTTATCTTGGGATTAGCACCAAAAAAGTTGTTTTCAGAAAATGGTTCACCAGGGCCAATGTTATTTGTAGATGTGCAAAAAACAAACAAAATGCCATCTGTCCTTCTAGTGTTCGATTTACCCCAAATATACATGAAATGCTGAAAATTCCTTTTTGGACAGATTTCTTTTCAGCTATACTTGTGCTTTGTAGAAAGAGTTGTGGTAAAGAATCAGTTCCCCAATATTGCAGTGCAGAGGAGAATGGGCCTAAGATTTTTTACTTTGTGATATGAGGAATGGTGGCAGGATAGCATTAAAGAAAGAGTCATTCTGTCTTCCAGAGACAGTGAGGGGTGAGAGGAAGAGGAAAACCATGAGCTTAGGGGCTAGCCAGACTTAGGTGCAAATTTCTGTGGGGCTCTTTATTAGCTAGGCCCATGAGCAAGATGCTTTCCTTCCCTCTTAGAGTTTTCTTGTCTGTTATGTGACAGACACTGTGCACTCATCTAGTATCCTCAAAAAATGGTCATTCCCATGCCTTTGAGATTTAACCTGGGGCCCTTATCTGATCATCAAGCTTATCAGAAGCTCAGACACTTCTTTGTATTGTTAAAATGAGTAATGTTTATTAACAACTGAAGCTTTCTAACCAAAGCTTTGAATGCTGATTAAAGCAAAGTGACCTATCCACCTCTTTGCTTTTGTATGACTGGTGTAAAAAACCCAAACCAATTGCCATCAATTTGATTTTGACTCATAACAATTTATATGTGTCAGAGTAGAATTGGGACCCATAGAGTGTTAAATCATTGGTTTTTCAGAAGTAGATAACCAGGCCTTTCTTTGGAGGCTCCTCTGAGTGGGCTCCAACCTCCAATCTTTCTGTTAGCAGCAGAGTGCTCTATCTATGTGCACTACCCAGAGACTCTGACTGCAATGTTTTTGTTGTTGTTAGGTGCCATCAAGTCGTTTCCGACTCATAGCGACCCCATGCACAGCAGAACGAAACATTGCCAGATCCCACGCCACCTCCACGATCCCTGCTATACCTGAGCCCATCATCGCAGCCACCATGTCAATCCATCTTATTGAAGGCCTCCCCCTCTTACGTCGAACTCCACCCTACCAAGCATGACATCCTTCTCCAGGGAATGGTCCCTTCTGACAACATGACCAAAATAGGTGAGACGAAGTCTGGCCATTCTCGCTTCCAAGGAGCATTTTGGGTGCACTTCCTCCAGGACAGATCTGTTCTTTTAGCAGTCTATGGTACTTTCAGCATATGTCACCAGCACCACAACTCCAAAGCTCAACTCTTCTTCAGTTTTCCTTATTCATTGTCCAGCTCTCACATGCATATGAGGTGACTGGAAATATCATGGCTTGTGTCAGGCACACCTTAGTCCTCCAGGACTAAGCATGCTTGCTCCTCAGCACTTGAAACAGTTCCTTCGCAGTTGACTTTCCCAATGCTACACATCATCTAATGTCCAGACTGCTGCTTCCATTGGCATTGATTGCAGAACCAAGCAATGTGAATTCTTTGACAACATCAATCTTCTCTCCATTTATGGTGATGCTGCTCATTGGTCCAGTTGTGCTCATTGGTCCAGTTGTGAGGATTTTTGTTTTCTTTATATTGAGACATAATCCATATTGCATAATGTATTCTTCAACCTTCATCAGTAAGTGCCTCAAGTCATCCTCACTTTCAGCAAGAAAAGTTGTATCGTCTGCTTATCTCAGATTGGTAATGATTCTTCCTCCAATCCTGATGCCACATTTTTCTTCATGTAGTCCAGCTTCTCAGGTTATTTGCTCAGCATATAGATTGAATAAGTATGAAGAAAGGATACAACCCTATTCACTCTTTGTTAGAGCTCCGTCGGCACTCAACGAACGACCACGCCACACACCAGGGTACCCAACAGGAGATTTTATTCAAAGAGGCGAAAGGGCGCCTGCACTGAGGAAGGACAGAAGAAGAAGAGGAGGGAGAAGAAGAGGAAGAAGAGGAGAAGAGGAAGAAGAGAAGAAGAAAGAAAGAGGAAGAAGGGAAGAAGAGAAGAAGAGAGAGAGAGCAGGGGAGAGGGTGGTCTTATATAGACCTGGGGTTAGGAGATTGTACATCAGAGCTAGGGGAAGAGGTCTTAACCTATCAGAGGCTATGTTGCCTTTTAAAATTCATGCCTTGCAGGAAGCTCAGTTTCAACTTTCTTTAACTGACTTATGACCTTGGGTGGGGCAGCAGGGAATGAAGAAGAACCCGGAAGAGCCACGCAAGATGGCGTGGCATATCTCTAACACTCTTGTCTTGATTTTAAACCATGTAGTGTCCTCTTGTTCCATTAGAATGACATCTTCCTGGTCAAGGTACAGGTTCCTCATGAGTACTATCAATTGTTCAGGGATTCCCATTCTTCTCAATGTTATCCATAATTTGTTATGATCCACACAATCAAATGTCTTTGCATAGTCAATAAAACACAAGTAAACATCTTTCTGGTATTCTTTGCATTGAGCCAAGATCCATCTGACAACAGCTATGATATTCCTTGTTCCACGTCCTCTTCTGAATCCAGCTTGCACCTCTGAAAGTTCTCTGTCAATATACTGCTGCAAACATTTTTGAATTGTCTTCAGTAAGATCTTACTTGCGTGCGATATTTATGATACTGTTCTATAATTTCTACGATCTGTGGGATCACCTGTATTTGGAATGGGTACAAATATGGATCTCTTCCAGTCAGTTGGCCAGGTAGCTGTCTTCCAAATCCCTTGACATAACCAAGTCAGTGCTTCCAATGGGGCACCCGTTTGTTGAGATATCTCAATGGGTATTCCATCAATTCCTGGAAACTTTGTTCTTTGCCAATTCCTTCATTGCAGCTTTGACTTCCTCCTTCAGTACCATTGGTTCTAGATCATATGCCACTTCCTGAAATGGATGAAGATCGACTAGTTCTTTTTGGTACAGTG
>NW_006921730.1:8139495-8152636 GCF_000298275.1 Orycteropus afer afer
GTTTCTTTGCTATTCATAAGGTTTTCCCTGGCCAATTCTTTCAGAAGTGGACGGCTTCTTCCTTCTTCCTAGTCTATCTCAGCCTGTAAGCTGGGCTGATACCTGTGCACCATGTGCATCCCACTGTGTTTGAAACACTAGTGGCTCAGCCTCAAAACTCACATCAACACGTCACCACGGTAGGACAAACTGACAGACAAGTTTGTCTCCCTGTTGGAAACCTCTCATATCACCCTTACCTGGGTCCTTGCACCTGACTCTTCCTCTGTCTGGATTCCTGGGCCTTTTAATCCCCTTTCTCCCGTTCTCCCACCCTGCTGCTTTTGGCATGCCTGAATTCCCTCTCCTCACCTGGATCCCTGTGGCTGACTGCTCCTCTGGCCAGGTTCCTAGCTTTTAATCCCCTTTTTCCTGTTCTTCCGCCCTGCTGCTTTGCGTGTGCCTGAGTTCCCTTTAATCCGCTTTCTCTCACTCTCCTGACCTGCTGCTTTGAGCGTGCCTGAGTCCCCTCTCCTCACCTGGATCCCTGTGGCTGACTGCTCCTCTGTCTGGGTTCCTGGCTTTTTAATCCCCTTTCTCCCATTCTCCCACCCTGCTGCTTTGGGTGTGTCTGAGTTCCCTCTCCTCACCTGGATCCCTGTGGCTGATTGCAATAGATAGCTATAATATGTGTTTATATATATATATATATATTCTAAATATTAAGAAAATTTAAGTTTCAGTACAAGTGTTTAATGGCTGGTTCTGAAAATTCATTTTATTCCCTTTATTTTGAAGTATACATACACACACACACACATATACAGATATATATATGTAGTGAATAACTGTGGTATAAAATACTAAGCATGTTTGAACAAGAATGAAGAAAGATATATATAACCTCTGTAGTTTGTGACTATCATTGAAATAAAAGCATAAATGATTATGGTAGTATTAAATAGTGTCATTGATTAGATCCTAATGGGAACTTTGGGCCAGGGAATTTTCTAAAGAATATGTTGTGTTTCTCAGGTGACCACTGACTGTATATTTGACTTCTCCTGATAAGTGTGTAGCATGTGCAAACAACATTTGGTAGAGGTATGACCATCAGGTGCCACAGGGTCAAAATAAGTTATATTAGTAGTTACTCTTCATTGATGCCTGCTATGTGCTCAAGAACTGTGAAAGATACTTTATGTATCTTCATTATCAATTACTTTCCCAACATTCTTACAGATAATAGATGCTGAAATGTCCCAGCAGACCAGAGATTACTCAGGCCTCACTCTTTCTACCACACTAAATGACTTCACATGGATAGAATGTAGCATTATGAAATTAAGCTGGGTCCCAAAAACCAATGTTCATGAAATATTTCTTGAAGACATACCTACTTCATCTCAGGCCTTGATCTCAGTGAAGGGGATATAAATTGAATAAAACATAATTTCTACCTGTATAGACCTCACACTCCAGACTCCTAAGCAAATAACCACATGGGAGAGTGATTAATACTATAACAGAAGCATAAATACACTTCTCTATAAATGCGGAAGAGAGAAAGGTGGATTTGGGGGTGGGAGGATGGATTGTGGAAGGTTTCTGAGATCAAGGTGCTTTTGAAGTGAGTCTTATTCACCAGATAGACAAAACTGGTTGGAAGTAGGTATGGGAGAAAAGGGAGGAAAATAGCATAGAGGTATGCCCTGCAGGGTCATTAGAAGAAACAGCTTTATGTGGCCTGTGAGAATGGAGGAAGTCAGTAAACGGAGATAAAGGAAGAATATAGCATTTCCGTGTCCAACATGTAGGGAATTTGGAAGGCTTCCTTATCAGTATGGTGCCTTTAAAGAGGTTAATAAAGGAAATGCCTCACTCTGATTCATATTTTAGAAGGCATAGTACAGGAGAGCGATTATGAGGGCCTCAACTAAGGCAATGGAGCATAGAATGAGGACATGTCCACAGATCTGAAATACTTTTAGGAAGTAAATTCTACATAGCTTGGTGGACAATGCGAAGTGAGGAGTTAATAGGTTGGGAAAAATTCGAGATAGCTCTTGAGCTTGTAGCTTCAATGCCTGAGTAGTATACAATGTTGTTCTCCTTATCTATTGCTGCATAATAACCTACCCTCAAACTCAGAGGCTTAATACAGCAACCACCTTCTTTGCTGATGATTCTAAGGGTTGGCTGGGGATCAGCTGGGTGGTTTTTTCATTAGTCTTGCTTAGGGTCTGTCAGGTGGTTGCAGTCAGATAGTAGATGGGATGGGAACATCCAATATAGATTCAATCACATATATGCTGCCTTGGCATCATCAGTCAGAAGTCTGGGACTTCTCTCTCTTCATTTGGCTCTCTGAGGACTCTCTATGTGGTGGTTAGATCACAAGAGCAAGTATTCCAAAAAGACAAAGCTTTGATACACAAGTGTTTATTAAGCTTGTGTTTGCTTCATACTTGCTAAAGTCCATTGGCCAAGCCCAGAATCAATGTAAAAGAGGACCTCATAAGTGTGTGACTATTGAGAAGCATGGTTCATTCAAAATAAGAGTTTACCTCAAAGACTATAAACTGAGATAGTAGATAGAAGGAGAAGAATGGCTTTGGAAAAAAGATCATCACATCAGATACTAGTATGTTTGCTTATCTCACGTGCCTTTGGGATATTTAAACAGAGATATCTACTAGGAATCTCTGAGTGGTACAACTGTTTAAGCACTTAGCTACTAACTGAAAGGTTGGCAGTTCAAATTCAACCAGAGGTGGCTTGGAAGAAATGCCTGGTGATCTACTTCCAAAAGATCAGTGCCATTGAAAAACTTACAGAGTACAGTTCTACTCTAAAATGCTGGTGGTGGCCTTGAACTGAAATTGATTCAACAGCAACTAGTTTGTGTTTTTTTTTTTTGGTCTATTAGGCAATTAGAAATTTGGGTCTGGAATTGAGTGAGAGTAGAGGGCGGAGATACAAGATAAGAGCACTTGATAATTAAAGCCACAGGAGTAGAGGGAATGATCCAGAGACAGGGAATAAGGAAACTAAGAAAAAAGCTGAGGGAAGAAAGATGTGTCTATTAGGTGGGACGGCACAGAGAGAGAAGGCAAAGGAAGCTCAGAAATAACACTGCTGTGTAAAGAAAGTGAAAGCAGGGGAGTTGAGCTTCATGAAATAGCAAAAGAGATAGCACTAAAAAGTACCCTAGAATGTACCCTATCTATACAGGCAGAGAAGGGGCCATAGATCAGTCAGTAGGGCATAAGAGTAGAGAGAAAGGGAAAGATGTTGAGAGCTTGCTAAGTTTCACGTGCTCTACCAGGCACTGTATAGGGTAAATCATTACACATGTAAGCAGCTCTAGTGGTGCAGTAGTTAAGCACTTGACTGATAACCAGTTTTTCTGCAGGAGAAACATAAAGGCAGTCTGCTTCCATAAAAATTTCAGCCTTGGAATGGGGCAGTTCTACTGTGTCCTGTAGGGTCACTCAGAATCTACTCGATGGCAAAGGGTATGATACAGGTATGGTTTGTTGGGTGTGGGGAGGAAAGAAGTTTAACTGGTGGGTAAGCAGAGTAGCCAAAAACAAATTCTGGACCAAATCCTCTATTGGGGATAGGAGTTCTTATAAAATCCTGCTAGTCTTACCTCATGACCCAAACTACAGGCTACTTAGATCTCAGTATATCCGCCTGAAATCGTATTCAAGGATGATTCACAGTTCTATGTCAGAATCTAGTTACATAAGTTATTTTATGAACACCACTATTTAATGCCTGTTAGAGAGATACTATCTGGAAGGAGCAAGAAAGAGGAAAAAAAAAGTGGTTGCTCTGGGGTGAGGAACTGTGTGACAAGTTGAGAGTGGGAGGAGACCTACTTTTCACTGTTCCTCTTTGGTACTATATGAACTTCTAAAAAACTGTATACACTTATCACTTTTTTTCTTTTTCTTAAATTAAGTCACACACAGCCAACCACCAATATCCTATTCATAGCTAAGCAGAGTAGAGGTCTGTGAAGTCTTTAATCTTTGGTCTTCCTTTAAATCCATTTCCTGCCAAGATTTCACTGCCAGTAGAAGCCATTGTTAACATAGCCCATGAGTCTGTAGGTCCTAGATTTCTTTAAGAAGAAAGCTCTGCCTGCTTTCCTGAGAAAAATGATCAAATGTGTTGTTCTCAGATACATTATCTTATGTGCTTGGATTCCCTGAAGCCCATCTTTGGTATCCAAGTTAAGCACTTTTGCTTGACTAACATCCAGTTGTCAGACTGAGAAGAACAGATCCCTTCAGAACTTGCAGCTGGTTGAGAGTAGAGGGGCTGTGTTTCTCTTGGATTAAGAAGTTGCAGACCCTGATATATCACAATAAAACAAAAATCTATTAGTAAATAAAGTTTAAATTCCAGAAATCAGGGAGGACTTTATATGTTAGACTAAGCAAACACTGATTTAGTCCCTTGGAACCTTAAAATCTAAATCATGCCTCCCTTTTTATCAATTGTACAGGACCTTACAGCAAGCATTTCTGGATGCAAATCTGATCATCCCTTAGATATACTCTCCATGTTTTCTCTTATCTCCAACTTTTATATCTTACTTGTTTTAAAATTTTGTATAATAAGGAACAGGGTGGGGTATAATCAAGGTATGTTTATATGAGAGAATAATTTATTTTAATTATTCATTTCAAATGTATATCTATTATAATTCATATTTGCTAATCTTTTTCTCCCTGTCACCTATTTTCATAATCTTTTGCATATATTTAATAGTAGCAGATGTTGTCCTACAGTCATTGTATGTATCAACTGATTTAATCCTCACAACAGCCCTATAAAGGCAACTACTTGTGTGGTTAAGGTTGTATTTCAACTTTCTGGGCCATAATTTTCAGTGGTTTGTCAGTTTTGTGATGTTGCTTGGCAGTTATGTAATGATGTGATCATCCTCCATGATGTGATCTGATGTGATCAGCAAATCAATTGTAAGGGAAGTTTCCTCAGAGCTGTGGACTGCATATGTATATATGTGGATGTTCTGGCAAAGGTCCCTTGCTTGCAGATCACTGTCATCTGACCTCTGGTTCTTAGTATTCATCAGCTTCCATAACCTGTGAGCCAGCAGCCTGCCATCTGACATGCTGATTTTGGATTCATCAGCTCCTGCAGCTACTGAGTCAGAAGAAGCCTCCAGCTATATGCTTGACCCAAGGACTTGAGACTTGCCAGCCTCTACAACCACACGAGCTATTTCCTTAAGATAAATTTCTCTCTCTCTCTCTCTCTCTCTCTCTCTCTATATATATATATATACACTTCACTGGTTTTGCTTCTCCAGAGAACCTACCTTAAGACACTATTCATAGTCCCATTTTGTAAATGGAGAAACTGGGGCTCAAAGAAATAAAGTCTCCCTTCAGAGTTTGCCACAATCACACAGCAAGTGTCAGACCCAGAATATGAACCCAGTGTGCCTCCAACCTCTACCTGATACTGCCTCCCTTTCTATGGATACAGTAAATATTAGAAAATGGAGTCATAACAAACACATGTCAACTCTGTTTGCATTTGAGGAAACTGAGATTTAGAGAAAATGAGTTATCTGAAATCACATAGCCAATTAGTGACTCAAACTGAGACCTATTGACTTTAAGTCTAATATTCCACAATTCAAGAAATCTGCAGCTCATAGCTATGTGAAGAGGAGGATATAATTAATTTGCTCTTTATGTTAGAAATCAAGTGAATAATACAAACAGGCAGGCTATTAAACTTCTTTAAACAAAGGTATAGGCAAATTACATTTTGTTAGCTCCTTCAATACAACATATCTGATAAAAATTCATTTTTTAATAAGCACATACATGAACACACAGAAACTGGCATGTCACAAAAAAATTTCTACCCCATTCCAACGTTACTCTGTTAATGAATGGTCACCCATTGTTGTTAATGAACAACACAGAACTTAATTAGAAGAGTTTTATACTAGTGCTACAGTTGTATTTTACAATTTGCAAAAGTCAGCATTTCAGTTATAATCAATTAAATAAGATCTGGGTTTTTCCCGAGCATCTGGAACCATGTCCACCATTTCCACCATACCAAGTGTCTGGTATTGGATTTCCAGAGTCCTTGTTAAGACTATTTCACATCTTCAAACCATCTAACTTTCCTCTGACGAGCTAGGAGTAAATTACTCACCAATTTTGGCCTCAGATAATAATAACAGAAAAAAAAAAGTCCCCTCTTTATTAATTAATGGATGCACATTACTTCATTCAGTCACTTTTTTCCAATATAATTATAATGCTTAGTTCTTTAGAGAAGGCTTTTGCAGGTTCAGAATGTTCAAATAAATAGAAGTTCAAACTGCTGTTTCAGAAAGATATTTACATTGATAATTGTTTCAAAATTTCCTATAAATACAAAATAGGCTATAAAATATGTATGCTTTTAAATTTTTGTTTGGGATGTGTATATAAATTAAGAATTTTAACACTTTGAGTATTTTATTATTTTATTGTGATTTGGGTTAAAGCTTACAGAGTAAATTCATCTTCCATACAGCAGTTCACATACAGTTTGTCTCATGACATTGACTGTAATCTCCCACAGTGCAACAGCTCTTCTCCCACTTCCTCCCCATAGCCACCTCTTCCCTGTCTCCTTCCTTCTCATGCACCCTGTCCCCCATTCCCGAGCTGTTTTTCTGTACATACACAGCTTTCTATTCTCCCATGACCGATCTCTCCAAGGACTGTATCTACCTAATGTAAATGTTCAGCTCATATGTCTGTCTTTTGTTTGGCTGGAAGCCACAGGAGTGGGTTCAATTCTAGACCTGAAGGACAACTAGGGACCATAGTCTCAGGGGTTCCACCAGACTTTATCAGACTAGAAAACCTTTTTTTTTTTTTTAAGATTTTGAGTTTATTCAACCTTGTTTTCCCACTACTTTGAGTCTTTTTGTAGAATAGTTTGGCTTTTAGAATTTGTGGATTTCTGTTTCAAGAGGGTTCGTGAGCTCAATGCCAGGAATGTATGAGAACAGGGATACACTATAACTATAAATGTATTCTGATCTTTAGGTCAGCAGAAACATTTGTTGCATTTGTTTGTCAATAGGTTTTTTGGAAGGATTTTTAAAAATTAACAATAATTACAAAAATATCTAAGAAATACCTACTTACCCACTACCCAGTTTAATAAAACTGTAACTCTTTGCCATATCTGGTACATACTCTTTTTCAAAAAAGAAATGCTAATGTAGATACAGATCATTCTACAACTTGTTTTGTTCACTTAACATCATGTGTCAGATTTGTCCATGATGAAATACACAAGAATGCATTTTAAAAGCTTTCATTTTACCAACCATTCATAGGATGAATCAAATATAGATGGCTTCAACCCATGCCAACTTGCTTCTTTTACTTTCACTTTCATATTCAACCACTTTTAAACAACAGTTCACCAAACCAAACCAAACCAAACTCACTGCCATCAAGTCAGATTCGACTCATAGCGACCCCTCCTTGGGTTTCTGAGGCAATATCACTGTGGAAGTAGATTGTCCAACCTTCCTTCCAAGGGGTGGCTGGTGGATTTGAATTGCCAGCCTCCTGGTTAGCAGTCAAATGCCTTAGGCACTGTGCCACCAGAGCTCAGATTTTCATAAAATAAGGGTATTAAAGGTGGCAATCGGTTTTATATTCTTCAGAATATATTTGGTTTTATATTCTGAAGAATATAAAATATATATTTGGTTTTATATTCTTAAGAATATAAAACCAAAGAGGACCCCAAAATGATGGCAGTATCTCAGATAAAGAAGAATAAACCTCTAAGTTGAGATAAGATGCCAGAGCACCAAACTCAGAAAACTCAGGAGAGGACACTGAAGACAGCTTTTTGGACATTTGCACCAGTTCCAAGTGACCACCTTTCAGATCCCAATAAAGACCAATTGGGAATCTTGTTACTTAGTGCTGTTGTAATAAAACTAAAACAAGTGGTGGCTTTAAAGAACAGAAATTCATTTTCTAATATTTCAGGAAGGAAGGAGAATTCAGGGTGTGGTTCTAAGGAGAGGTCTTTAGTATTCCTTGACTTTCCTTGTCATCTGTCTTCTCCCTGTGTGTGTCTTTGAGTCTATTCTGCTCTTTCTGTAAGTTGGAAATGGTTTGGTTTAGGACACAACCTACACTGGTTTGGTCTCATTAACATAACAAAAATCCATAGTCCCAAACAGAACATATCTATAGGCATAGGGGCCTGTACTTAAATACATACTTTTGTGGACATAATTTAATCCATAACAGCCATTAATAAAAACTCTAATTTAAGTCCAGTAAATTGACTTTCTCAAAGAGGCCTGAACCCTCTCCCCACCACCCCCTGCCCAAAGGTTACACAGAAGGCAGGACCATACCAGCCAGGTCAACTCCTTTTGCTGAGCCTACCAAGCAACGCAACTCTGTAAGAACATGATCGCACATTTTGGGTAAGGGAGTAATAAGGCAATCATTTATTTTATGGGTTGAATGCAGAAGCACAGGAAAAGAAAGCTGATGAAAAGAGTGAGATATGCCATAAAAGTAAGATATTTAACCATTAACATCAACTCCATTTGGGACATGTTATTTGGCATTTTGTTTATTTGACAAATACTTACAGAGTATCCAATATATGGCAGACACTTAATATATAGTCTCTGCTAATGACAGGTCCAGAATGATTTAATTTTTCTCTCTGAAAAATAACATTTTAACAGAGCACTAAATTTTTTGATACCATAGTTTGCTTGACCCATTTTCTTCACACTCTACAATTATATTAATAATACCAACTCAACAACATGTATTCTGTAAATATGATAGCCAGGGACTATGGTAATCTTTGGGGGCACCAAGTTTTATAGATCTGACCCATCTCTTAGGCGCCTTACAATATAGACAAGCAATTATATGATTTATACTGAGGAAAAGCAATCACCCCAACAAGGAAGTAAATAAGTAGTAAGTGTCATAAACCCTGAGTACTACAAGGACAGGAGTCCCTGGGTGGCATAAATGGTTAAGCATTAGGTCACTAACTGAAAGGTTGGTGGTTCAAATCCACCAGAGGCATCTTGGAAGAAAGGTCTGATGATCTACTTCTCTACCTCTGAAAGATCACGGCCACTGAAAATCCTATGAATCCCAGTTATACTTTTACACACATGTATTTACCATGAATTGGAATCAAATCTATGGCAACTGGTTTACTACATGATAGCAGCATCTCTTTGGCCTGAGGGATATGTGTAGGAACTTTGAAGAAGGGTGTTTTAAGAAAGAGAGGGGGAGACATGCAGGCTAAGACTCTGAGTTGGGAGAAAATGGTGTTGACTATGCGGAAAATATCTATACTGTTTGCCTTGAGAGAATGTTTTGTAAACATCCAGATAGTCTTTTCCTTGACTTCTGACCCATAATCACGTCTTACTTTTCTCCATGAAGTGTACCTGCTGTTAAGGTCAATTGTGCAAAAATTCTTTAAAGCCCCCATGTTTTGTTTTTACTGTTACCTTGGCCTGGATTGTCCTTATTTTGCCTCTCTGCCTGGTGGATTATTTACTTCTCTATTGGTTATCTCTGTGCTGCTCTAACAGAACATACCACAAATGGGATGCTTTAATAAACAGTTTATCCTCTTACAGTTTAGGTGCTTTAAGTCTGAGTTTAAAGTCCCAGACTCTAGGGGCTGGGTAAAAACCTCTCAACCTTGGGCTTCAGCTCTGCCTCCTGTTCCTGGCCCACTAAAGCTGGAGGCTTTTCTTCACTCAGATGGCTGCTGGCTGCTGAGGGTGGCAAAACCAAGGTTGACAAGTAAAAAGGCATGGTCCCAGTGTTACCAAACCACATGGCAGGCCACTAATTCAAGTCCATTGAAAGTCCCAAGATTGGCAGAGCATGGTAGGCTGCTGAACGATTCAGTTACATGCAGGATTCAAGTGTGTCATAAGTTAGAGACCACTCCCACAACTGCTTCTTATATATGGGAAGCAGACTACATCCCTAAAGCAACTACTCAGCTGCTTGTGGTAGATACCACCATGGAGCTGATTGCCAGTCTCATCAGGGGAATAACTACCACCAGCTGCCCAGCCATTCAACCCGGCCCAGCCAAGTTGACACATAACCTTAACTATCACAACTTCTATAGCATAGTGCCTACGGCACTTGACTGCTAACCAGAAGGCTGGCGGTTCAAACCCACCAGCCACTCCTCGGAAGGAAGATTGGGCAATCTACTTCCGTAGTGATACTGCCTCAGAAGCCCAAGGAGGGGTTGCTATGAGTTGGGTCCAACTCGATGGCAAACAACAACACTTACCTTTACAGTTTTATATAATATTTTATCTATTCTGAAATACTTTTTTCAAGGTGAATTAGTTTATCCCCTGCTGTGCTCCCAAGGCACAATATTCACTTTAACAATTATATTCTTTGTATCATCAGTGTATCATCTTTATCTTTACATCCCTAGGTCCCTCAAGAGTCTTGGTGTGAAGGAATATTATGATTCTTGAGTAAATAAGCTGGCTGATTCTAACATTCATAAGGTGAATTTCACCTCTCTTAATTACTAATTCAGTTCCAATTTGATAGTGTCTTTTGTAGATTTTGAGTGAGCTGGGATGCTCCTCATAATCCTGACATTAGAAAACCTTGAATAGAGGTATTAATATTTTCTGGGTCAAGTGTTTTATTCTAGATCTAGGCAGCTGATAAAAGAAATTACCTGTTTCCTGCTTTTTGCTCATGTTCTTTTAGCATTCTATTTATATGCTACATGTTACTGTGTCAGATGTTTAACAAGCCTGCTTTCAGGGTCACTTTATATATGGTGATTTAAGGACTTACAGGAAGGCTGCACCCTCAACCCTCCTCCACTATATACTTTTCTGATATGTAATAGTCTGTTATTAATAAGTCATGCTTTTAGTTTAGGATCTCCTAACCTTGGCATTAATGATCTTTTGGGCTGCATACTTCTTTGCTGAAGGGTTCTATCCTGGGCATTGCAGGATGTCTAGCAGCATCCTTGACCTCTATCCATTCATTGCATGACAATAGCACCCTTGTTTTCAGTTGTGACAACCCAGCATATCTCCAGATACAGCCAAATGTTCCCTGGAGGGTAAAATCAAAATAACCCACACTGGAGTACTACTGCTTTAGATCAAGAACTTCTCCTTTACAAACACACATACACACACACACACAAGTACTAATTTTAAAAAATCCATCCCCCATGTTGTCTTCTAAGTACTTGTCCTTTCTTGGTCCTCCAGCAGGCAGAAGAGAGACAGAAAATTCAGGTTTTTAAATCAGATCCATGGGAGGCACCAGTGGGGATGTAAAAGATAAGATAGAGACCATAACTGTTTATATGCCAATCAAGTTATTATCTCTATGGGACAATTTAATGCCATTGTAACTTCCTCTTTTTAGAAGAGTTGATGCTTTTGAATTGTAGTGTTTGTGAAGAATACTGAAAGTACCATGAACTGCCAGAATAACAAACAAATATGTCCTGGAAGAGGTGCAGCTGGAAGGCTCCTTGGAAGCAAGAATGGCCAAACCTCATCTCACCTACTTTGGTCATGTTGTCAGAAAGGACCATTCCCTGGAGAAGAATACTGTGCTTGGTAAAGTAGAGGGTCAGAGAAAAATGGGAAGGCCCTCAATGATATGGATTGACACAGTGGCTATAATGATGAGCTTAAACATAGCAAAGATTGTGAGGTTGGTGCAGGACCGGGCAGTGTTTCACTCTGCTGTACGTAGGGTCATTGTGAATCAGAGCTGACTCCATGGCACATAACAACAACAACAACAACATCAACATCAACAGCAACCCTTCTCAAGAAAAATAAGAGTTTGCTATTCCCCCAGGAATTGAAACACATGAAGCCATTATTAGTTGCTAACAACTTAGTTGGGGTACCCAATCATCCCAGTTTGAAGCTCCCAGGACATGAAAATTTCAGTGCTAAATTTGGGAAAGTTCTGGACAAACAAGGATGAATTTTTTACCAAAAATTTAGCATATGGACTTTTTTAACCCTTGACCCATGTGGGGTCAAGTGTATATATAGACTCTCATTCATAGAAACCCAGACCAAATAATAAAAAATGGAATAACATTCTAATTATTGTGCTTTAAAAATGTTTAAAGTTGACTCTTTACTCTCCCCAGTAAAAACTCTTTTACTTTTTCCTTCTTCCCCCGTTATACGATTCTAATCTACTCTGTTGTTGTTAGGTTCCATTGAGTCAGCTCTGACTCATAGCAGCCCTGCATACAACAGAATGAAACACTGCCCAGTCCTGTGCCGTCCTCACAATCTTTGCTATGCTTAAGCCCATCGTTGCAGCCACTGTGTCAATCCATCTTGTTAGTGTCTTCTTTTTCACTGACCCTCTACTTTACTATGCATGATATCATTCTCCAGGGAGTGGTCCCTTCTGATAAGATAATTAAAGTATGTGAGACATAGTCCAGCCATTTTTACTTCTAAGGTGCATTCTGGCTGTACTTCTTCTAAGACAGATCTGTTTCTTCTGGCAGTCCATGGTATGTTCAATATTCTTTGCCATCACCACAAGTCAAATGCATCAGTTCTTCTGTGGTCTTCTTTATTCATTATATGCTTCGATATGTGTATGCCAGCAAGTTTATTTTGATTCTTAGTGTCTCCCGTTGGGTTTCCAAAGCTATAAATCTTTATGGAAGTAGTTTGCCTTATCTTCCTCCCATGGGGCAGCTGGTGGGTTTGAACTGCTGACCTTCTGGTTAGCATCTGAGTGCCTTACCCACGACACCACAAGAGCACCTTATAAAATCAAAAAAAGGCCCTGCCATCGAGTCATTTCCAACTCATAGTGACCTCCATTGGGTTTCTGAGGCTATAAATCTTTATGGAAGTAGATTGCCCAGCCTTCTTTCTGTGGAGCAGATGGTGTGTTTGAACTGCTGACGTGGTTATCAGTTGAGTGTCTTATCTACTACACCACCAGAGCTCCTTATAAGGCTATTGAAAATATCATGGTTTGGGTCAGGCACACTTTAGTCTTCAAAGTGACATCTTTTTTTTTTT
>NW_006921730.1:8173547-8194459 GCF_000298275.1 Orycteropus afer afer
AGGCTCAGCAGTCCAGGATTATCTTCTGTTTCTGTGTTAATTGGTTTCCCTTTTCTTTGTTGAAGAGGGTTTGTGCAGTCTTTCTACCTAGTCTGCCATATTGCCGGAACTCTCCAAAGTGACATCTTTTAACATTTTAAAGAGGTCTTTTGCAACAGATTGGCCCATGCAATATGTCATTTGATTTCTTGACTGCTGCTTCCATGGGTGTTGATTATGGATCTAAGTAAAATGAAATCCTTGACAATTTCAAACTTTTCTCCATTTATTATGATGTTGCTTATTGGTCAAGTTGTGAGGATTTTTGTTTTTTGTATGTTGAGGTGTAATCCATACTGAAGGCTGTAGTCTCTGATCTTCATCACTAAGTGCTTCAAGATTTCTTGATCTTCAGCAATCAAGGTAGGTTGTACCATTTGCACATCACAGGTTGTTAATAAGTCTTCCTCCTATCCTGATACCATATTCTTCTTCATATATTCCAGCTTCTTGGATTATTTGCTTAGCATAGAGATTGAATATTGTGGTGAAATGATAGAACCCTAACACACCTACTCTAGGATCTTTCATTTGCCCCACATTTTCAAAATTCTTTCATTTCTTTATTTTGAAGATGAATTTAATCTCTTTCTCTTTTTCTCCCATATTTCTGGACACTTTCTTAGCCACCTTTCAACACAAATTCTAGAAACTAACCTATAGTGACAGAGAAGACAGTCCTTGGATGGAGGAGTACTATAAAAACATACTGAGTATGCAAAGTCATCATTCTTCTCTGTGGGGGAAAAGACAATTCCAGAACCATTTATATGGAAATTACATATATATTAGTTTATAAGCATCTTCCCAATAACAATAATTAGAAGTGGGAGCAGAGAAATGAGATAATCCTAATAGTTGAGTTTTGATTCAATGTAAGGATGGAAAAGACAAGATATATCCAGACAAGATAGTACATAGAGTAGTTCTGGGGAGGGTATAAACTGTAATTCAGTATTAAGTGTGTTCAGTATTAGTTCTTGAGTAACTGGCAAAGGGGCAGAGGTAAGGGGTAGGAGTACGTGTACTAAAAGAGAATAAAATTAGTGGTTCATAACACTGGGCAAAGTCAATGTTATGTTCTCTTGGTAACACCCTTATCTCAGTTCCTTTCCCCCCACATTGAGTTATTTTAAATCTAGCTACCTTGGCAGACTACTTTTCTCTTCCTTCAAAGTTTTGAAATCACTACACCACCCACTACATTTTTTTTTTTTTTTTTTTTAGCAAAAGTGTTCTGAAACACAGCCCTTAGACATTCTTAAGCTCGGAAAGGAAACTATTAAACTATTAACTCACTGCTTTGGTACCAGTTAAATGAAGTTGAAAAGAAAAGATTAAAGGAGATAAAAATACTTGTCATATCTGTAAGTAGTAGCACTTTAGAAAAAGGGAGAGAAAGAATACCAGAATGAAACATTCTATGAGCTTATATGATCCTTTGCATTTCCTATGTGTAAAATGTTTCCTTAAGAACCCTCATAATTTGTATTTCGAATGCAACAGAATTAGAATCATTTCCTTCAATTACAAAGGTCACTTCTGCTTGAGGTAAATGATAAAAGCAACTTGAAGATAAGGGAAGAATTAATGGTACACAAGGGTATCTATTTCTAGTTACGGGATTCTGAGTTCTGCAGAATAACTGAAGTTGTTTTAAAACTTTGGGCTTATAATGACTCAGCTCTTCCTTTCCCAGTTACTTTAATTGTTCATGAATCTAGCCTCTCCTTTCCCAGAGACAGTTGATGTTTTTCATTTAATTAAATGTAACTCAACAAGTAGGAGTTTGTGCATGTTGAACTCCTGAGTGAGTTGAGTATGTTTATGAGTACTTTATCTTAATGTTTACTATAGAAAGGATTTTATCAGCCCTTTGTTGTTGCTGTTGTTAGTTGCTATCAAGTTGATTTCAACTCATGATGACCCCAGTGTGCAGATAGAATGCTACCTAGAGTTTTCAAGGCTGTGACTTTTCAGAAGCAGATTGTCAGGACGGTCTTCTGAGGCATCTCTGGATATCACTGGGGAGGCTTCCTTGATTTTGCCTATGACAGGGTCCCAGCTTTATGCAAGGATTGGCCCTATTAGAGGTCCAACAATACTAGTTCTTGAACACATTTGTCTTCTGTAAATACACTTGTGCAGTCATGAAAACAGAAACTTAAAGTCCACAGGAATCTGGTGATGCCATCAAGCACATTTTTCACTTCAATTTTAGCTTTGATGAATACTTACTTTGTTTGCTACCTCAGAGAAAACTTTATATAACAAATATGTCCAAAATTCATTTGCTTAAAACAATGTTTTATTTTTTGCTTAACAATTCTGTATGTTGGCAGTTTGGGCTGGAATCACCTAGGTGGCCTTCAGCAGGTAGCTCACTCATATGTCTGTGGGCAGCTAAAAATCAGCCAAACAACTCTCCTTCTGGGGGTTGGTTAACTATTGACTGGAGTGACATGGATGACTAAACCACATGTTCAAAGAGAGGAAAAGCAGAAGTTCTAAGGCTTTGCAAGGTTTAGGTTTGGAAATAGCATAGCATTACCTCTGTTGCTTGTTGTTGCTGGGTGCCACTGAGTCAATTATGACTCAAAGTGACCCAACGTGACAGAGTAAAACTGCTACATTCGGTTTTCTAAGCTATAACATTTAGGAAAGTAGATCACCAGGTCTTTGTCCCATGGATCCTCTGTTGTTTGTTGTTGTTGTTATGTGCTGTCGAGTCGGCCCCGACTCATAGCGACCCCTCCTTGAGTTTCTGAGACAGTATCACTACGGAAGTAGATTGCCCCATCTTCCTTCTGAGGAGTGGCTGGTGGGTTTGAACCTCCAGTCTTCTGGTAGTCAAGTGCCTTAGCCACTATGCTACCAGATCCTCTGGGTGAGTTCAAATTGCTGATTTTTTGATTAGCAGCCTTGACTGTTGTGCTACTGGTCAAATTAATTGCAAGCCTAACAAAGACTCAAGGGATCAAGAAATAGACTACCTATCCTGATGGAATAAACTACAAGGTATTATAGCCATTTTTTTTTTCTTTTGCAATTTACCACAATCTACCCTTTCGCTTGACTGCTGACCAGAAGGTTGGCGGTTCAAACCCACCAGCCACTCCTTGGAAGGAAGGTTGGGCGGGCAATCTACTTCTGTAGTGATACTGCCTCGGAAACCCCAGGAGGGGTCGCTATGAGTTGGGTCTGACTCGATGGCAAATAACAACAACAACAACAACAACAACAACAACCCTTTGACCACAATAATTATCATTGCTTCTACATGTACAAGGGGAGCTCTGGTGGCATAGTGAGTAAGGCATTTGACTGCTAACCACAGGGCTAGTGGTTCAAATGCACCAGCCACTCCTTGGAAGGAAAACTGAGCAATCTACTTCTGTACTCCCCCTCCCCCTACACACACACATGTGACATCCCAAAAGCCTCATCTAATTATGGTACCAGACTTGAAGTCTGGGGTCTTGTGATCTAAATAAGATTAGATGAAGCTCATTAAATGTGGCTCCTGTTGTTCCAGGGACCTGTGAAATAATATAACTAGTTATCTGTCCCTAGCACACCCAATATACAATGAGGTAGGGACAGGATTATTGCAGTAGGTGCCTTAGTTCATCTCCCTGCTCCATTGTTCTCCAAGGCTCTTTGTTCCACCTTCTGAGCACTGGACTCAGTCTTCTGAGATATTGTTCCTTTTTTTTTAAAAGAAAAGGTCCATGTTTGCAGATGATTAGCATTTTTTGAATGCTTTTTGTTTACAGGAAGTAAGGATTTCAGAAGCTATTGAAATATGAGCAACCTCAGTTCTTGGTGCAACTCTTTCTAAACTTTGCGGTTTTCCTATAAATCTGACTTGAGTCTACTTGAGTCAACAAAAGCCACACTTTTTTCCCATTCTTTTGAGATAGGATGTTCTCTAGTATGGTAAGCAGGTCAGGCTGCTCTGGGATAACACCCTTAAAATCACAACACACTCCCACTTTTAGTTGAGATGGTATACTAGATACTACCTTAAATCTATCAAATGTCTTAATAATGTTTTAATAGCCATACTGTTGATATACTTTTTGACCTGAAACTTCTTTCACTTTGACAATCTTTACAGACTGAAAACAATGACTAGGAGAAAGAGCTTTATTTTCTATACTATCATGCTCTATCCCTACATATTGCTCTAAAATCTTTCTTTAGCTCATTTTTTCTTGCCATGCAGCTACAAGAAGCTTATAGACACTGTGATAATTGGAGCTGTGTGTCAACTTGGCTGGACCACAATTCTGTGTGGTTTAAGCAATTGTGATGTGGGTTGTTTCAATGATGGGATGAGATGTTTTGAGCAGCCAATCCATTGAAAGGGAGTTTCTCTAGGGGTGTGGCCTGCTTCCAGTATATTTATGGACATCCTGGGAAAAGAGACATTCTTCTGTGGATTGGGATTCTGCTTACAACTGTCCATGAGTGAACAATCCACCTTTCATCCTGGAGAGCTTGGATTCGTCATTCGTTGGAGTCAACAGCCTGTATATTGCCTGCCAATCTTGAGCTCCTCAGCCCCTGCAGCTGCATGAGTTGGGAAAAGCCTCCAGCTTGGCATTTGATCCAAGAACTTGGGACCTGCCAGCATCTATAAGTGTGTGAGCCATTTTCCTAAGATAAATTTCTCTTTCTCACTCTCTATATAAACTTTACTGGTTTTGTTTCTCTAGAGAACCCAGTCTAACACAGACACTTCTAAAATTTTCCTAGGAAATCACCTTGCCCACTGCCATTGAGTTGATTATGACTCATAGTGACCCCCATTGGTTTTCCAATGCTGTATCTTATAGAAGCGGATTGCCTCAGCTCCCTCCCTCTGAGCAGCTCATGGGTTTGAACTGCTGACCTTCTAGTTAGCAGCCAAATGCCTTACCCATTATACCACTCAGGCTCCTTTATACACACACACACACACACACACACACATATATTTAATCTTACAAATTACTACAGGCAAAAATAGTTTGCCAGTTGTTTTTAACTACGTAATACATGTTGCCATTTTTCTAGTTGGTTGTATCAATTTCCTCACCATTTTTTCCATACATCATTACATCATTAGCAGTTTGCTTAGTATTTTTCCAGGTTTTCCTATCAGTGTTCCTTTTTTAAAAAAACAAAACAAAAAAACTTTTATCATGATTTGGTTGCAAATTTGCAAAGCACAATCATTTTACTCTCATCATTTCATGCATATTTGGTTTTACATCACTGATTACAATACTAAGTATAAAAAGCTGTCCTCCCATTTCCTCCCTGTGACAACCCTTCCCTGTGTCCTTCTTCTATGCATTCCTGTCTATCTAGCTTTCCCTCTATGCAAATACTGCCCTTCTGATCTCTCATGGTTGATTGACCTAAGGGGTGCATCTCCCTGGGGTAGGAGGGTGCATCTCCCCCAGGTAGGTGTTCTGCTTGTGGGTCTTTCTACTGTTTGGCTGAGATCTAGTCCATGGAAGTGAATCTAGTTCCAGGCTTGAAGGATAATCCAGGACCATAGTCTCAGGGGTTCCACCAGTCCCTATTTGACCAATAATTCTGGTCATTTTTGTGGTTTTGAAATTTTTTTCTACATTTTACCTTCCACTCTGTTTAGAATCTCCATTTTTGATTCCTTTCCAGGTAGTTGGCATTGGTAGTCAGGTACCAGCTAGTTCTTCTGAACTCAGGGTTGTGAAGACTGAGGTTCCTATGATCCATCAGACCCTTGGACAAATTATTTCCATATGACTTTGACCACTAACCAGAAGGCTGGCAATTCAAACCCACCAGCCACTCCTTGGAAGGAAAACTGAGAAATCTACTTCCATGGTATCTCTATAGATACCATCTCCAAAACCCAAGGAGGGGTCATTATGAGTCAGAACTGACTCAAGGGCAGTGAGTTTTTATTTTTTTATTATTTATTTTCTTCACTCTTCTTTGCTCCAGATGAGGGGATACCAATAGTTGCATCTTAGATGACCACTTGAAAGCTTTTAAGACCCCAGTTTCTACTCACTAAGGTAGGATGTAGAACAAGATTTTTATGTACTATGTTGTGCTAATTGAGCTTGATGTCCCCCAAGACCCTGGTGACTCACTCCCTCAAAGTGCTTTGTTGTCACTGAGAAACTACTCCAATCTTGTCCCTTGTTAACACTATAATGTATAGAGATATTTTTGTAGCATAAATACATAAGTAACAATATCATCAGCCAAGTCTATCTATGGTGATGGATATATTTTTGTTTGCCTACCACACCTGATCTTCTTACCTGTCCATATCTTTACCCATAGACTGGTATTTTTGTTACTGGTATTGCAGTATTGTGTATGTAATCGTATTTGCCTCTATTGTCTATATCTTTTGTGTACCTTTCTGTGTCCTCCTTTTTCCTATTGTTATTGTGCTGGTCACACACTATTATTATATTGCCTTTCCCTTCACCCAAATCAACACATGACTCTTAACTAGTCAGAAATTTTCCCTCCCTTCCCTCCATTCCCTGATAACCAACAAAGAAAATTTCCTTTCTGCATAAAGCTTTCCTTGACTTTTTATAATAATGGACTCATATAATGTTTATCCTGGTGTGATTGACTTATTTCTCACAGCATAATGCCCTCCAAGTTCATCCACATTATGAGGTGATTCATAGATTCTTCATCATTCTTTAATGTTGCATCGTATTCCATTGTGTGAATGTACACACAATGGTTATCCACTCAACTGTTGACGGGCACTTAGGTTGTTTCAATCTCCTTGCTATAGTGAATAGTGCTGCAATGAACATGGGTGTGCACATGTCTATTCATGTCCTGGATCTCACCTCTTTAGGATATATTCCTGGTAGTGGAACTGCTGGATCAAATGGTGTTTCTATTTCCAGTTTTTTAAGTAAATGCCATACCATTTTCCATAGCAGCTGTACCATTTTATAGTCCAACCAGCAGTGTATGAGAATTCCATTATCTCTACACCCTCACCAACTTTTATTTTCTGCCTTGTTGAACTTTGCTATTATTGCTGATGTGAGATTATGTCTCATTGTTGCTTTGATTTGCATCTCTCCAATGGCTAATGATCCTGAGCATTTCCTAATGTGTTTGTTGGCCACCTGTATATTTCTTTAGCAAAGTGTCTGTTCATGTCCTTTGCCCATTTTTGAATTGGATAGTTTGTCTGTTTGTTGTTGAGATGTTGAGGTTTTCTATAAGATTTAGAAATAAATCACTTGTCAGATATGTCATATCCAAATATTTTTTTCCAATATGTAGGTTCTGTTTTTACTCTTTTGGAGAAGTCTTTTAATGCACATGAAGATTTAATTTTTAAAAGGTCATAGTCATCTAGTTTCTGTTCCACTGTGCATTTTGGATTATGCTTGATAGTTTATTTATGTCATGAATTAGGGTCCCTAGATTTGCCTCTATTTTATCTTTGATGAACTTTATGGTTTTGGGTTTTACATTTAGATCTTTGATCCATCTGGAGTTCATTTTTATGTATGGTGTGAGGTATGGATCTTGTTACATTTTTATGCAAGTGGATATCCAATTTAGCCAACATCATTTGTTAAACCCATTTAGTGGGTTTTAGCCTTTTGTTAAAGATCAGCTGTCCACAAATGGGCAAAAGACTTGAACAAACACTTTACCAAAGAAGATATACAGGCAGCCAACAAAGACATCAGAAATTGCTCACAATCATTAATCATTAAAGAGATGCAAATCAAGACAACAATGAGATATCATCTCACCCCAGCAATAATAGCAAAGTTCAATAGGTCAGAAAGTAACAAAGGCTGGTGAGGGCATGGAGAGATTGGGGTGGTATTTTTCTGACCTGCTCAATTTCTTCCTTTGTTATGGATCTGTTCAGGTATTCTATCTTAGACTGTGTTAGTCTTGTGTTTCTAGAAATTTTTCCATCTTTTCTAGGTTTTAAAATTTGTTTGAGTATAATTTTTCATAATATTCTGTTATTATCTTTTTATTTCTGTTGCTTCTCTTATGATGGTGCCCATTTCATTTATTATGCCTGTTATTTGCATTTTCTCTTTCTTTCCCTTTGTTAAATTTGCCAGGGGCTTATTGATTTTGGTAATCTTTTTGAAGAACCAGCTTCTAGTCCTGTTGATTTTTTCTACTGTTTTTCTGTTTTCTGCTCCATTTATTTCTGCTATGATCTTTATTATTTCCTTTCTTCTGGATACTGTAGGTTTGTGGGTTTTTTTTTTTTTTTTTTGCCCTTTTTCTAATCGTGGAGTTGTTAAGTTAAAGTATGATTCTTTCTTCTTTTTTGATGTGTGCATTTATTACTATAAATTGACTTCTGAGTGCTGCTTTTACTGTGTTCTAAAGGTTTTGGTAGGAGCTCTGGTAGCTTAGTGACTAAGACACTTGACTGCTAACCAGAAGGCTGGCAGTTCAAACCCACCAGCCACTCCTCGGAAGGAAGATGGGGCAATCTACTTCCGTAGTGATACTGCCTCGGAAACCCAAGGAGGGGTCACTGTGAGTCAGGTCCGACTCCACGGCTCATAACAACAACAACAACAAAGGTTTGGGTAAGTTGTATTTTCATTCTTGTTTGTTTTTAGAAATTTTTTTTTTTTAATTTCACATATTATTTCTTCTGTTTCTCAGTAGTTCTTGGGAGTGTATTATTCAGTTTCTATGTAATTGATTTTTTTCCCCTTGGTCTTCTTTGTTATTGTTATCTGATTTTATAGCATTGTGATCTGAGATGCTTTGTAATATTTCAAAGTTTTTAAATTTATTGAGGCTTGTTTTGTAGTCTAACATATGCTCCATTCTGAAGAATGATCCATGTGCACTAGAGAAGAATGTGTATTGTGCTTTTGTTAGGTGGAGTGCTTTGTACACATCTATGAGGTCAAGTTGTTTGTTTGTGTTGTTGAGATCTTCTGTATCTTTTTTCCATTTTTTTTTCTAGTTCTGTCCTTCATTGAAAGTGGTGTGTTAAATTTCATCTTACTCTTTTACAATTGTTTATTTTTCCTTTCAATTCAGTTAATTTTTGCTTTATATATTTTGGAGCTTTCTCATTGGGTGCAGAGATATTTGTTACAGCAATGTCCTCTTGGTTAATTGATCCTTTTAACATCATATAATACCCTTTGACCCTTATGCTGTTTTTCACCTTGAAGTTTATTTTATCAGAAATTAATATCACTACTCCTGCTCTTTTTTAGTTGTTATTAGCTCGTTATATTTTTTTCCATCCCTTGATTTTTAATTTGTTTTTATCTTTGTTTGCAAGATGGGACTTTTGAAGACAGCATATTCATGGGTCTTCTTTTCTTATCCAATTTGCCAATGTCTTTCTCTTGACTGGTGCATTTGCCAATTCTTATTCAGTGTAATTAATGATAGGCATGAATTATTGCTGTCATACTATTGTGTTTTTTGTTGTTTTGTTGGTGTTCTCTTCTTTCCAAATATTTTTCTGTGCTGTTTTCATTTTGTTATCAATTTTTTTTCTCTTTTCTTCATTATTGTTGGTTTTTTCTTTACTAAGCCTCTGTGAATTTCTTCTTTCTTAAATGGTTAGAAGGCTTGTTCATTTTCTTTGTGGTTATCCTGTATGGTGATTAAGTTTTTATATCAACTTGGTTGTGCCTGGTTGAGTGGCTACTGGGCAGCTGAATGTAGTGTTCTCCATGATGAGACTGGTAATCAACTCCATGGTGGAATCTACTGTGAGCAGCTGAGTAGCTGCCTTTGGCTATGTAATCTGCTTCCTGTATATAAGAAACAGTTTTGGGAATGGTTTCTAGCATGGCATGCTTGAACCCTGCATGAGGCCATGTCATTATTCAGCAGCCTGCCATGCTCTGCTGACCTTGGGACTTTCAATGGACTTAAATTAATGGCCTGTCATGTGGTTTTGTAACATCAGGACTGTGCCTTTTTACTTGTCATCCTTGGGCTTGTCAGTCTCAGCAGCCAGTAACTGTCTGAGTGAAGAAAACCTTCTAACTCCACTGGGCTGGGAGCAGGAGGCAGAACTGAAGCCCAAGCTTGGGGGCTTTCACCCAGCCCCTAAAGCCTGACACTTTGAACTTGGACTTAAAGCCTCCAAAGTTGTAAGAGAATAAACTCCTGTTTGTCAAGCCATACCATTTGTGGTATATTCTTGTCAGAGCAGCACTGGGTAACCAGAATACCCTGTAAACCAAAACCAAACCAAATTCACTGCTGTCAAGTCAGATCCAACTCATAGCTACCCCTCTTTGGATTTTCAAGTTGGTATCACTATGGAAGTAGATTGCCCAATCTTCCTTCCAAGGAGTGGCTGGTGGGTTTGAACCACCAGTCTTCTGGTTAGCAGTCAAATGCCTTAGGCACTACGTCACCAGAGCTCCTGGTTACCCTGTAGTCAATTCTTATTTCCCTAAGTTTGGAACAGTCTGTTCTATATAGATAGCATCCTGACTTCTCTCCATTTGGAATTTTTGTAATTATAACTTTAATTCCCTCTATTTGCTTTGTTGTTTGTATTGTTTACAGTTTGACTCCTCTATTTACATTTTTTTTTTGTGAGCTTATTTTAGTTTTGAGATTCTTTTTTCTGAGTTGGTTTCTAGATGGTGGTGTTAAGTGTCTTGATTTTGATTTGTTGCTTTCTGTTGTTGGTTTTCTGTTGGAAGGACTCCCTTTAGCATTTCTTGTAGGGTTAGTATGGTTGTCACAAATTCCTTTAATTTCTGTTTGTCTGGAAATGTCTTAATTTCACCCTCATATTGGAGGGACAGTTTGGCTGGATATGTAATTTTTGGTTGGCAATTTTCTTTTCCTTCAAAGTTTTGTATATGCTATCCCATTGTCTTCTTGTCTGCACAGTTTCTGCTGAGAAGTCAGGGCTTAGTCTTATTGGTTGCCCATTGTAGGTAAGACTTCATTTTTTTCCCAAACTGCTCTCAAGATTCTTTCTTTGTCTTTTGTTTTCAAATAAATGAACACAATGATGTCTGATAGATATATAAGGAAGAACATAAGTTAGAACCATATGTGTAATTAATATATTTTAATACTAACATTCAAGAACATAAAACAAAACTGTTGAAATATAATATATTGATTTTACCCAATATTTCTAAAATATTATAATTGAACATGTAATATATTATAAATTTTAATGAGCTATTTTGTATTCTTTTATTTTCAGTGTCTTCAAAATTCAAAGTGCATTTTACACTTAAAGCAAATCTTAATTTGGTCTAGTTACATTTCCTGGCAACAATATGTGGCTACTGATTACTATATGTTCAACAGTGCAGCTCTAAATTGGCATGTATAGAAAGAGACTATTACAGAAAATTTCAATCAAACAAAAATAGAGGTAATAGTATGATGAATTTTCAGGTTCCAGTTTCAACATTTATCAATAAATCAATGTTATTTCATCTATCACACTGTACTCAACTCTCTCTTATGCCAATGAATTATTTTTAAGCAAATCTTAGAGATCCTAGAACTTCCCTGTAAACATTTGAGTATTTATGTCAAAAGCATATGACCTCTATCTTTAAATGATAATAACTCTAAAAGATAAAAAGATATGTTGTTGTTGTTGGTAGCTTTCCAGTCAGTTCTGATACAGTGTGCCAATTAACAAAAGAACAAAACATTTCCTGATCCTGTGTCATCACACATTACAGCCGTTGTGTCAGTCCATCTTGTTAAGAGTCTTCCCCTTTTTCTCTGATGCTCTACTTTACCTAGCATGATATGCTTCTCCAGGGACTAGTCCCTTCTGACAACATGACCAAAGTATGTGAGAGGAAGTCTGGCCATTATCATTTCTAAGGAGCTTTCCGGCAGCACTTCCTCCAAGACATATTTGTTCCTTCTTTTGGCTGTCCATGGTATTTTCAACAACACTGCAATAAAAAAAATACACCATTTTTTCTTCAGTCTTCCTTATTCATTGTCCAGCTTTTGCATGCATATAAGGCTATTGAAAATATGATGGTGTGGGCCAGGCACACTTTAGTCTTCAAATCGACATCCTTGTTCTTTAACATTTTAAAGAGGTCTTTCACTAGAAATCTGCAAAACATAGTATGTCATTTGATCTCACAACTGCTTCTTCCATGGGCATTGATTGTGGATCCAAGTAAAATGAAATTCCTAACACTTCTATCTTTTCTCCATTTATTGTGATGTTGCTTATTTGACCAGTTGTAAGGATTTTTGTTTTCTTTATGTTGAGGTATGATCCATACTGAAGTCTGTATCTTTGACCTTCATCAATAAATGCTTCAAGTCATCTTCCCTTTCAGCAAGCAAGGTTGTGTCACTTGAATATCACAGATTCTTAATGAGTTTTCCTCCAATCCTGATGCCACCTTCTTTTTCTTATAGCCCAGCTTCTTGTGTTATTTGCTCAGCAGATAGATTAAATAACTATGAAGAAAGGATAAAACACTGACACAGAGCTTTCCTGATTCTAAACCATTCAATATCCCCTTGTTCTGTTCGAAGGACTGCCTCTTGGTTCAGGTTCCTCATGAGTACAATTAAGTGTTGTTCAATTCCCATTCTTTGCAATGTTGTGCATAATTTTTTATGATACACACAGTCAAATGCCTCTGTGTAGTCAATAACTAACACAGGTAAATGTCTTCCCGGTATTGTTTGCTTTCAACCAAGATCCATCTGACATTAGAAATGATATCCCACATTCCATGTCCTCTTCTGAATCTGGCTTGAATTTCTGGCAGTGTCCTATCATTGTACTGCTGCAACCTTTCTAAAATTATATTCAGCAAAATTTTGTGTGATATTATTGATATTTTTTAATAATTTCCACATTCTATTGGATCACTTTTCTTTAGAATGGGCACAAATATGGATTTCTTCCAGTGTGTTGGCCAGGTAGCTGTCTTCCACATTTCTTGGCATAAACAAGTGAGTTCCTTCAGGGCTGTATTCCTTTGTTGAGATATCTCAATGGGTATTCTGTCAATTCCTGGAGCCTCTTTTTGGCCAGTTCCTTGGTGCAGTTAGGATTTCTTCCTTTAATATTATTAGTTGTCCAGAAATGGCTGAACATTAACCAATTCTTTTTGGTATAAAAAAAAACAAAAACAAACTCACCCGTTGAGTCAGATCCGACTCATAGTGACCCGTCCTTGGATTTCCAAGGTGGTATCACTATGGAAGCAGATTGCCCAACCTTCCTTCCAAGGAGTGGCTGGTGGGTTTGAACTGCCAGCCTTCTGGTTAGCAGTCAAGTGCCTTAGGCACTATGCTAGTGACAGTGTATTCCTCCTATCTTCTTTTGATGCTCCCTGCATCATAAAATATTTTGCTCACAGAATCATTTAATATTGCAACTAAAGTCTTGAATTTTTTCATCAATTCTTTCCACTTGAGAAAAATACCAAGCATGTTCTTCCCTACTGCTTTTCTAACTCCAGGTCTTAGCACATTTCATTATAGTAGTTGACTTTGTCTTCTCCAGCTGCTGCTGAAATCTGTTCAGCTCTTTTATCTTATCGTTTTTTTCCATTTGCTTTAGCTACTCTCCATTGAAGAGCAAGTTTCAGAGTCTTTTCTAACATCCATTCTGGTCTTTTCTTCCTTCCCTATCTTTTTAAAGATCTTTTGCTTTCTTCATGTATGATGTTCTTTATGTCATTCCACAATTACCTGGTTTTTGACCATTGGTCTTCAATGCATCAAATCTTTTCTTTAGATGGTCTCCAAATTCACATGGGATATAATCAAGGTCATATTTTGGCTCTTGTGGACTTGTTTTAATTGTCTTCATCTTCAACTTACACTTGCATATGAACAATTGATGGTCTGTTTTGCAGTTGGTCCTTGGTCTTGTTCTTATTGATGATATTGTGCTTCTCTATCATCTGTTTTCACAGATGTATTCAATTTGATTCCTGTGTATTCCATCTGGCCAGGTCCATGTGTATAGTTTCCATGTATGTTGTTGAAAAAAGATATTTGAAACGAATATGTTGTTAGTCTTGCCAAATTCCATCATGCGATCTCTGTCATTATTTCTATCATGAAGGCCATATTTTCCAACTACACATACTTCTTCCTTGTTTGTGACTTTCACATTTCAATGACCTGTAATTATCAATATGTCTTTTTTTTTTTTTTTTCTCAAAGTACAATTTTTTTTATGATTTGGGTGAAAGTTTACAGGGCAAATTTATTCTCCATACAGCAGCTCACATACACTTTGTCTCATGACATTGACTGCAATTTCACACAATGCAACAGCTCCCTTTCCACTTCCTCCCCATAGTTACCTCTTCCTTGTGTCCTTCCCTCCCATGCACTCCTGCTCCCCGAGCTGTCTCCTTGTGTATACACAGCCTTCTATTCTCTCATGATTGATTTCTCCAAGTAGTGTATCTACCTAGTGTAAATGTTCAGCTCATACACCTGTCTTTTGTTTGGTTGGAAGACACAGAAGTGGGTTCAATTCCATATCTGAATGTAATTATCAATATGTCTTGATTGCATATTTGGTCAATTTCAGACTGCATAAATTGGTAAAAATCTTCAATTTCTTAATCTATGAAAAGGATACATTAAAAGACCCCCAAAAAAGGCAAAAATCCTTAGTATTCTCAAATATCAAGGGAGTGTTCAAATTTCCCAGATTATCTTATAAACATTTTAAACTATTCATTTGTTTGAATTCAAATCCAAAGTAAGTCCATAGTATGTATTTGATTTATCTCTTATTTTCTTAAATCTAAATATTTCCCCTCTCTTTATTTTTCCCTATATTTTCTTAAAGTTTCTCACTTTCCAAATTAATCTTATTGCCCTTCCCTACATTGCCTATCTTTTTTTTTTTTTTTTTTTTATTAGCTCTAGAGGCATGGTCTGATTCAAGGTTTAATTTTTTTCACAGGAATATTTCCTAAATGGCATTGCATACCTCTCCCAGAAGACATGTAATATACAGTTGTTTATTTTATTTTTTCTTTTTTGCTGTCAGTGCTCACTGGTAAACATTACTTGGATATACTATTATTTCATTAAGTACTTGCAAAATGGTGAATTTGAATTCTACTACATCTTCATTTATTAGCTAGAATGCTTCTTTAGTTTGGACTTCCCCCTAAGCAGAACTTAAGGTAAGGATTCAAATGCAGGCAGGTTATTTGGTAGGTGAAAGAAAGTAAAGAAGTGAAACAAGGAAGAGGAGACAGCCAATGAAGTGAGTGTTATCAAGTTAAATACCAGTGTGGGCCTTTATCCTGTTTGAGAAACTCTGGGTATCAATGTAGGAAAATACACCTTAGATTTGTCCTAACTGAGGGGTAAGAACTGGGCTATATATTCACTTATTCTATTCATCATTAGATGAATGTTGCTGGGGGAAGGAATTAGGGTGCTGCATTAATTCCTAGACAGCAAAGTGGGTTCTGATAGAAAGAGAGAGGAAATCTCCACATCCAGATCATAGATTGGTTTTCTTTTTTCATAGATGCACAACCAGCCTGCAATATTTTATGGAGAAAACTAGTTAAGACTCTCCTGTACATATGTTCTTCCTTCACGATTTTCTTTGAAGGACTTTTCATTAGAAATTCCAACTTGATGATTTGTCAGTCAGGTGAGATACCAAGGAAACACCTTCATACTAGAACTTTTATTTCTTTTTTCTTTTCTTTGTTTTTAATAAAGACAAGCTCTTCTTATTACCGAAAATTTGGGAGTCATGGAGAACAGGGCCAGCCCAAGAGGAGGCTGACCTTTGCCAAGAATTGAGTGGAGGTCTGGCCAAAGCCCCATAAACTGTCAGCCAGAGCCCAAATCTATTTATTTAATTTTGTTTTCAGTTTTTAGAAATGCATTATTTTTAATATAAAAATTATTTATCAGGTTCCAAGGTGAAATCTACAAAATCAAATACATTCAGGCAATAGAAACCTCCCTCCCTCTATAGGTAACATTTTCAATATTCCTTAAGTTTATATTTCCATTGTTCTTTTTCAAATATAGGCAAATATGATGTGTTTCCCAGTTAAAAAATGAAAAAAATTTTAAAAATGTATGGAGATCTTCTTTAAGATAGGAAAGAGAAATTGACAAAGTGGATTCAAAAATGCAGAAGGAGAAAAAGAAGTTACTTCTTACCAAGTTTAGCTCTTTCAGTAAACTAATTACAGCATCTCATTATTTTGATTCACATGAAGTTGTAAGTGGGTGGGCTGGGATCTGGGGAACATGATTCATGGTTCTTAGTTTGCTTAACTTTTTTATAAGAAATTAATTGAAACAGGAAAATGTAGGGAATTATTTTTTTAAAATGAGTCATGGCATATACGGGATTAACCTACAATGGAGAGAGAATTCCTTGTCAAGGAGAAGCAAATTGTCATAGGAATGTAGGATGTGTTGGAATTATCTGAGGCCAGTAGAGCATAATCATGTCAAGCAACCTTTCACAGGGATGCACTGCTGTAAACATTGCTTTATAAATTAGTCCACACAACACCATCCTCTTGTAAAAGTGAAGTAAATATGATAATAATCAAATATTTGAACAGAAAATATTGCTTGACATACTGTTGTTGTTAGGTACCATTAAGTCAGTTATGACACGTGTACCCTATGTACAACAGACAAAACACTGCCCTGTCTTGCACCAACCTCATGATATTATGTATGAATCCATTGTTGCAGGCACTGTGTCAATCCATCTCATTGAGTGTCTTCCTCTTTTTGAGTTGGAACCGAATTGACGTCAGTGAGTTTGTTTTTTGGTTTTTGCTACTTTACCAAGCATGATGTTCTTTTCCAGGGATTGGTTCCTGCAGATAACATGTCAAAAGTATGTGAGACAAATTCTCACCATCCTTACTTTGAAAGAGGGTTCTGGCTGTAATTCTTTCAAGACAGATTTGTTCATTCTTCTTGTAGTCCATGGTATATTCAATATTCTTCATCAACATCATAATTCAAAAAAATCAATTCTTCTTTGTTCTTCCTTATTCATTGTGTAGCTTTTGCATGAATATTAGGCATTTGAAAATACCATGGCCTGGGTCAGGCAAACCTTATTCCTTCAAACTGACATCTTTTTTGTTTAAAAAAAAAATATATTTTCAAGAGGTCATTTGTAGCAGATTTTCCCAATGCAATAAGTTGTTTGATTTTTTTGCTACTGCTTCAATGGCCATTGATTCTGGATCCAAGTAAAATGAAATTTCAATATTTTCTGCATGCATCGTGATGTTTCTTATTAGTCTAGTTATGAGAATTTTTGTTTTCTTTATGTTGAGGTGTAAGCCATAGTGGAGATTGTAGTTTTTGATCTTCATCAATAATTGTTTCAAGTCATCTTAACTTTCAGCAAGCAAAGTTGTATCATTTGCACATCACAGGTTGTTAATCAGTCTTCCTCCAATCTTGATGCTGTGTTTTTCTTCATATAGTCCAGATTCTCAGATTATTTGCTCAACATACAGAATGAATAAATATGGTGAACAGATACAACCATGACACACAACATCTCCTGATTTTAAACTATACAGTATCCCCTTGCTCTGAAGAACTGCCTCTTGGTCTACTATAGGTTCCTCAGAAGCACAATTAAGTGTCTTGGAATTCCTATTCTTCATGATGTTATCTATAATTTGTTATTATCCACACAGTCAAATGCCTTGGCATAGTCAAAAAGACATATTGTTTGCTTTCAGCCAAGATCTCTGACATCAGCAATGATATCCCTCCACATCCTCTTCTGATTCTGGCTTGAATTTCTGGCAGTTCCCTGTTGATATACAGCTGCAACCATTTTAAAATTATCTTCAGAAAAATTTTACTTGCATGTGCTGTTACTGATATTGTTTAATAATTTTAATGTTCCGTTGGATCACTTTTCTTTGGGATGGCACAAATATGTATCTCTTACAATCAATTGGCCAGGTAGCTGTCTTCCAAATTTCTTGGCAGAGGCAAGTGAGTGCTTCTAATGTGCATCCATTTGTTGAAACATGTCAACTGGTTTTCCATCAATTCCTGGATTTTGACAATGACTTCAGTGCAGCTTGGACTTCTTTCAGTGCCTTTGCTTCTTCATCATTTGCTGTCTCTTGAAATATTTAAACATTCATCAATTCTTTTTGGAACAGTGACTCTGTGCATTACTTCCATTTTCTTCTGATGCTTAACATAGTTAATTACTTTTTGTCAGAGAGAGGCTTTAGGAACATCTTGAAGCTAATGACTTTTCCCTTATTCTTTTCTTGTTGTTGCTGCTGTCATTCAGCACATACTTCATCTAGCACTGCACACCTCAACTCTCCTTCCTTCCTATTTTGTTGACTACAAATAGAAAGACCCACAAACATCCTGATAAAAGAATGTGGTCATGACAGCTAAACAGGAGGACACAGGAGATGCTGGGAGATGGTTTATCCTTCTATAGTAGGGTAGGTACAGATGGAGTACTAGGGTAGGCAGGAAACTGCGAAACTCTTCTCAGAATCATCAGGTAAGTGGTGGCTGTTGGAGGGAGCCAGTGAGCTGCTCCCCAAGCCTTTGTTTTGTGTTCATGAAGAAGACAGCAACACCTCTTACACTGGCTGGTATTCATAGGAGGAAGGCTTGGCAGTGACATGAGTTCCCTGTCCTTTTGGCATCCTGCAGAGAAGTGTGCTTTGACTGAGCCCATCTGGATGCACCATGGCCTGTGATCCATCTCCTTTCTTACTTTTGTTCTCCTTTATTTTTATAAAGCATGTTTGAAAAGGCCTTGTATGGAGACAATATGTATGTTGGGCTCTAGTGCCAAGCGGTCTGAGCTTTAACTCCATTAGGTAAGCTGGGAACTGCCATCGGTTCAGTTCCTGGAATCTCTGGAGGTGTTCAGTCCTATGGAAAATTGGGCCCCTTCTGCTGAGTGGTTGGGGGCATCCCTTGTCCAGCTAGCTCATTGCCAGACAACCTAGGGTAACTGACAGGACAATCCTGTTTGGCTCTAAAGACAATAATGACAGAAGAAGGACTACAATGTTAGTGGTTGCCAGACTTTCATGATTTCTCACTTCATGTAGAAAGTAATGTGAGTACATTATACTATACTTGTAGTTATCTAGTTTCATAACTGGGATACTGAGGAGCTTTGTGCAGTATAATCACCAATGAAGCCTTAGTTTTTGGTTGGGCAATCCTACTTCCGTAGTGATACTGCCTCGGAAACCCAAGGAGGGGTCGCTATGAGTCGGGGCTGACTCGACAGCACATAACAACAACAACAACACTTCTTTAGTGGGGTTTGTTCTTTTCTTGCACTTGCATGAAAATGTGGGCAGTTCCCATGCCATTTTTGCTCTCTTTTGGTTAATAGAAAGGCCCGTGGTCATCTTAAGCACAAAGCCAAAAGTCAGTGGCAAAAATTACTAGCAAAAATTAGCAACAATGGTGAGTTTGATTGAGACATAAAATTTCTTCCTCCCTCCACCTGAAGCCTCCTATAGGTGAAAACCTGCATCCAGCAAAGAGGACATTATTGGCTTCATCTTTCTCACTACATCCCCAGAGTCTTCTTACCTGCTGACTCTGAGGACATTCTGATTATAAGGAAGTACAAAAGGAATTAGGAATTGGGAGAGAAGAGAAGTAAATGGGGCAAAAAGTTCTTGCTTTACTTATTCCAGGTCTCTCTGGGACTGGCTGATGTTTGAAGCTAATTCTTTCCTATGAATGTCTCTGGAGACTCCTGCTGGGCCTTCCCTATGTAGCCTCCTTGTTATCAGCAAGCCTGGCCAATACCTGTCTCCCCAGATTGCCTACCTTTTGATCCCATGGGTACCCCACACATTTTATTACTTGGGTACCCTTACCTTGGCAGACTACCTCCCTGGATTTTTGACTCATCATGGAAGGGAGGAGTGGTCATTTTCCATATGCAGCCCTCTGGTCTGCTGCTACCAGTTGCTTTAGCATCTTAGAGGTGATTCAGGCCCTGGCTCACTCTTTAGAAATTCAGGCTTTTTAAACTCTCTAAGTAAGCTTGTTGACAGTGTTTTTATTAGGTTTGGATTAGGAATAACCTGTACATAGATCAAGAGACAGTTATTTGAACAGAACAAGGGAATACTGAATGGTTAGGATCAGGAAATGTTTATGTCAGAGTTGTATACTTTCATCATATTTATTCAATCTGTATGCTAAGCAAACAATCCAAGAAGTTGGACTATATGAAGAAGAACATGGCATCCGGATTGGAGGAGGATTCATTAACAACAACTTGTGACATGCAGACAAAGCAATGTTGGCTTGCTCAAAATGAAGATGACTTGAAGCACTTACAATCTTCACTATAGCTTATACCTCAACATAAAAAAATTCTCACAAATGGACAAATAAACAACATCATGATAAACTGAGAAAAGATTGGAGTTGTTAGGGATGCCATTTTACTTGGATCCACAATCAGCATCCATGGAAGCACTCACTGTTCAAGAACTCAGATGACATATTACACTGGGCAAATGTGCTGCAAAAGACACATTTAAAGTGTAAAAGAGCAAAGATCTCACTTTGAAGACTAAGGTGTGCTTAACCCAAACCTTGGTATTTTCAATAACCTCATATGCATGTGAAAGCTGGACAATGAATAAGGAAGGCCAAAGAAGAATTGACACATTTGAACTGTAGTGTTGGAGAAGAATATTGAAAATACCATGGACTGCCAGAAGAACAAATAGATCTCTCTTGGAAGAACTAGAGCCAGAAAGCTCCTTAGAAGCAAGAATGGCCAGACTTCATCTCACATACTTTGGTCATGTTGTCAGAGGGACCAGTCCCTGGAGAAG
>NW_006921730.1:8194604-8195212 GCF_000298275.1 Orycteropus afer afer
GCAGTGTTACATTCTGTTGTGTATTGGATTCTTATGAGTCAGAGCTGACTCAATGGCGCCTAACAACAACACCAGCACTTTAAGAGGGATGAAGGGAGAAGGAGGAGAATTATGAAGGGATTTCTCAGAGCACACATCTCTTACCGAATAATTTCTCCTCCAACATTTTCTCCTAATCTTAAATCTCTCAATCCTTTATTCCATCATCTGATATGTTCTGGATCATGATGGACTGTTTCACAGCTCACTTGTAATGTATCATCTTTTCTTGGTGCAGCAGTGGGTCACAAATGGGACTCTGTATTAGTTTTATATTGTTGCTGTAAGAAATTACCAGAAATGTAGCTACTGAAAAACAAATTTATTATCTCAGAATTTCTGCAGGTCAGAAAGCTGGCATGACATGGCTGGATTCTTTGCTCAGAATCTCACTGGGCTAAAATCAAAGTGGCTGAGCTATGTTCTTATCTAATACTCTGGGTACTCTTCCAAGGTCATTAGCTGTTGGCAGAGTTCTTTTCCTTCTAAAATTTTATATGTGATCCACTCCATCTTTAAGCCAGCAATGACATGCTGTGCTTCTGACTCCTGTTTCGTATCTCTGCTTT
>NW_006921730.1:8197002-8200483 GCF_000298275.1 Orycteropus afer afer
ATTTACTAGCTCTAGACTTTGGGCAACTGACTTCATTTCTCTGTACTTCATTTTTCTTATCTAAAAAACTGGGACATTTATAGTACAAGCCTCATAAGACTGTTGTAAAGATTAAATAAATTAATGACAAAATGTGTTAAGTAGTAACTAGAACATAGAAAGGATCATAAATGTAAGTGCTTTTGTTCTGTTCTTTAGTTTTGACTGATCTTACTTGGTTTTTGTTCAGATAATAAGCAATGTTTTTCTGCCAAACATATTACTTTCATTCTGGAGAGGAAAAAATATTGTAATTCCATAGGATGTGGTATAAGAATTGGCCAGATGTATAAGAAAGAATAGTTTCTATGGAGATGATAAATAACATCCTGAATTTGGATTAGACGGCTAAGGAACATGACCATGAGTCATGAAAATACTGTTAAAGTACAAAAGTTTTCCATCAACTGCTTTAAAATTAAGAAAGAAGGATGAGGAGTCTGATAGATTCTCACTTTTTTTCTCATAGAGTTTCAATACCATGAGGTGCAAGGCCTTCCAAAGCGGGATTTGATGCTTCTATTATTTTTGGTGCCTGGTAGAATATTTGCTTCTCTGCTGAGTAGGAGTAGGAAGGAGTCTGGGATTCTTCATACATTTTTGATGGGTTCTTTTACTGAATGTGAATAAGCATGAAAAAATTTGTTTATATAAAATACTGTTAAAATTTCAATGATAGGCACAAGGCAGACACAAATTGCCATTGATTTGTAAAGACTGGAAGGAAAGGTTAATTCTAACATGGAATCTTGAAGTTTTTCTTTTGTTTTGGAAGTAGAGTTTGGGCTAGTCCTCATAAAATTAGAAGGACTGTATCCAGAGCATGCCCAAAAGAAATGCCATCAAACGTGACAGTCTATTTTTATATGGAAAAATGGAAAAATATAAACTAACATTTTAATATAATTAACCCCAACCCAGTCTTATTTCTTACTATATAGAATACTTAGGAGACCCTAGAAGAAGGAAGAATTCTACACCAAAAATCCCAGCGCATGTTTGGTTTTCTTTTCTCTAGCAATTATATTTAAATAAGCTGAAGCACACATTACATAATTGCTTAACTAAATATTCTTGCATTGTTCTCTTATCATTCCATGTGATTTATCATTCTCTCCACAACTAGATTATGAGCTCTTTGAGAGTAATGGCGGTGTTTAAATACATTAATGCATTAGTTGATTAATTGAAAAATTTGAAAAGTCTATATTCTCTTGGGCTACTATGTCAAAGAGAGAGAAAAAGGAATGAATGTTTCTACTCAATGCCTTACTTGTGATAGACGTTCTCTCTCATTTACCTTAACAGGCCTCTGATGTAGCTATTACCACCTTCATTTTAGCAACGAAGAAATTGCATCATGCTTAAAGAGTTGGCCAACTTGTCTGGTGTTTTTTTGCTAGGATACAAAGGAGCCAGAATGGAAATGAGATCTGTATTTTTCCAAAGTCTACTGCCTACCAAGGCATTTGACAGCTAATCAAAACTCTGGCAGTTCAAACCCACCAGCCACTCCTTGGAAGGAAGACTGGACAATCTACTTCTGTAGAGATACTGCCTCAGAAGAGGAGGGGTTGCTATGAGTTGGAATCAACTTGACGGCAGTGAGTTTACTATCTATCTATCTATCTATATATAAATATCTCACACACACACACACACACACACTATATATATATATATATATACACACAGTATGTATATATTTAGAAAACATACTTATTTTATAAGGTTTGTTATCATATAAGCACATGATGATCAGATTTATTTATCACATCTTCACTCATCATCTTTCTGCTGTCTTAAGTAAAACCCAGACTTGTGCAGTTATTTGTTACATGCCATCAAGTCCGTTGTAACTCAGCATGCAACAGAATGTAACACTATCTGGTCCCGTGCCATCTTCACAATCGTTGCTATGTGTGAGCCCATTATTGCAGCCACTGTGTCAATCCATTTCATTGAGGGTGTTCCTCTTTTTCACTGACCCTCTTTCCAAGTATGATGCAGTTCTCCAGGAACTGGTCCCTACTGATAATATGTCCAGAGTATGTGATAGAAGGCTTTACATCCTCACTTCTAAGGAACATTCTGGCAATACTTCTTCCAAGACAGATTTATTTTTTCTTCTGGCAATCCACGTTATACTTAATATTCTTTGCCAACACCCTATTTCAATGCATCAATTCTTCTTTGATCTTTATTCACAATGAGGTGCTGTGGTGGTTATGTTTTTGTGTCAACTTGGCTGGGGTTGGCTGAGTGGCTGGGCAGCTGAATGTAGTTATTCCCCATGGTGAGATTGGTAATTAACTCCATGGTGGAATCTATTGGAGCAGCTGAGTAGCTGCTTTGGGTATGTGGTCTGCTTCCCGTATATAAGAAATGGCTTTGGGAATGGTCTCTAGCTTATGGCATGCTTGGACCCTGCATGTAGTCATGTCATTGTTCAGCAGCCTGCCATGATCTGCCAACCTTGGGACTTACAAATGGAACTTGAATTAATGGCCTGCCATGTGGTCTGGTAACATCAGGACTGTGCCATTTTATTTGTTGACCTTGGGCTTGTTAGCCTCAGCAGCCAGTAGCTGCCTGAGTAAAGAGATACCTCCAGCTTCAGTGGGCTCGGAGCAAGAGGAAGAGCTGAAGCCCAAGGTCAAGGGGCTTTCACCCAGCCCCTAGGGCCTGGCACTTGGAACTTAGACTTAAAGCCTCCAAACTGTAAGAATGAACTCCTGTTTGTTAAGGCCATCCCATTTGTGGGATATTCCTGTAAGAGTAGCACTTGGTAACCAGAATAGGTGCTGTATGAAAATATTCCTGTGAAGTTGCTATGAGTCAGAATAGAATTGAATGTAACAGGTTTGATGCTGCTTCCCATTAAGGATCTCTGATAACAGAATGATTAAGTGCTCAGCTGTTAACTGAAAGATTGGTGGTTAAAACCTACCATGAGCTCCATGGAAGAGAGATGTGGCAGTTTGCTTCTATAAAGATTACAGCTTAGGAAACCCTGTGGGGTAGTTATACTCTGTCCTATAGGGTCACTATGAGTGAGAATTTAGTTTTCTTCTTCTTCGTCTTCTTCCTCTTCCTCTCCCCCTCCCTTACCTTGTCCCGCTCCTCCTCCTCCTCTTTCACCTTCTCCTGCTTCTTCACTTTTGTAAGTGAAAGAATGTTCAGTCCCTGAGTGATGTAAATGTTTAATGCTGACTGAAAGATTGAGGATTTGAGTCCATTCAGAGGTACCTTGGAAGAAAAGCCTGGTGATCTACGTCTGAAAAGCCAGCCACTGAAAACCCTGTGGAGCTCAGTCCTACTCTGACACATTGGAGTTGCTTTTGACTCCAAAGCATCTAGAATTAAGAATATTAGTAATCTAGAATAGAGAGAGGTAAACTAACATTTCTTTCCTGTTATTCACAAAGATAAGATGTATATG
>NW_006921730.1:8200813-8206265 GCF_000298275.1 Orycteropus afer afer
GGAAGGAAGGTTGGGCAATCTACTTCCATAGTGATACTGCCTCGGCAACCCAAGGAGGGGTCGCTATGAGTCAGGTCTGACTCTACAGCACATAACAACAACAACAACTATATATATTTGTATATAAGTGTATATATTGATAAAACATACTTATTCTATAAGGTTTGTTATCATTATAAGCACATGATAATAAGATTTATTTATCACATCTTCATTCATCATCTTTCTGCTGTCTTAAGGAAAACCCAGACTTGTGTAGTTATTTGTCAAATAGTGAAATAGCAAATAGTAAAAGTCCCTCTCTCTTCCAGAGGCCCTGGTCAGGACTTGGCAAAGCAAAACTCCTAAAGACTACCACAAAGCTTAGCCTCACACATTAGCCTGCTCTGGTCAGACAGATTGGGAGAGTGCTCTTGTTCACTGACCTTAGTGCAGTCCTTGGTAACTGAGGCAGAGGATAAGTTAGGGAGGCTGGGAGGTTCTGTAAACATGCCATGCTCTTTAAAGGACTCCGATTTCCCATCTCCCAGGCTGTCAGCACTTTGGAATACATGTTCTTACTTCACAAGTAATGTTGCCAGCATTTCTTCTTCTTTAGCTCTGCTGTGTGGAGTCTAGAGGGAACCTGTTTATGTCACCTTTCTCCCAGAACCACCCACTTCACAGGCAGGCAGGACAGGGGCCCAGGGGAAGCAAGAGACGAGGATTGGATGGGAGGTAGCATATTGGTAAAGCTCATTGGAGCATATCCTGGAAGAGGTGTAGGAAAATAAGTTAGACTAGGCCCAGCATGCCTGAAACTGAACTGGGAGTTTGTAAGCCCAAGCCTTTGGGCAGGGAGGGAAGGAGGTAAACTGTAGTGATGCAATTAGTGACAGCAATTGAATTTGGCATAGTCTCTGTTAGTTCTGCTTGCTGGCCAGACATATTTTCCCATTCTGTTTTCCAGTCTGCTCTAGAATTTATTCTGTTACAGGAGAATAGACAATAATTATGGCACTTTCCACTCTTCCTTTCCTTTGCCCCATATACACATTTCTTTCTTCCATCCTCCTCTCTTATTTTTCCTTTTATTCATGTATCCCATTTAACTGCTGGTACCTATAAATACTAAATAGTGTTCTTAATGTCTTTAATAACAAAAAACTGTTTCTCACATATTAGAGGATATAAATCAACCTTACTTTAGAAACTATGAAACATAGACATACATCTTTGCATGTGTGTATGTGTGTGTGTGTGTATAATATGGGAGCTCTGGTAGCATAGTACCTGAGGCATTTGACTGCTAACCAGAAAGCTGGCAGTTCAAACCCACCAGCCACTTCTTGGAAGGAAGGCTGGGTGGCCAGATATTCTTGTCATGGATGGAGGTGTGATACCACCACAGTACTATGAATTTCTGTTTGAAGTTGGTGTTTCCAATGTATTTGGTCCTGGGACTCAAATTCCAAAGGCTGCTGTTTAAGTACTTGATGATATTGAGAAGTGTTTGGAAAAAAAAGCAGCAATCTATGTAACATTTCTGGTTTTATTTATTTTTTTCTTCAAATAGTCTTTCAGTTGTGATCAATGAAGAGGGAAAAGCCTTGTCTTCAATTTAATTCAACACTTATATGTAGTTTTCTTGAAAGCTTTACATTAAAATACCCTATTTACAAAAACAATGACAACAACAAAAACCCAAGGAGGGGTTGCTATGAGGCAGTGACTCCACGACAGTGAGTTTATATATAATTTTTCTATTGGCTAATAAAATTTATTTTGCTATAAGAGTCTATTCAGGAACTTTTACACGGTGCAGTAGGAACTGAACTTAATCTAACCCTACTGATGAATGTTGAAGGAGATGACTAATCATTTGTGCTAGATAGATAAAACTATGAGGGCAACTAAAGAAAGTACTGATAATGAATCAAGAACTACAAGCTGCAAGAAATCTGATAAAAAAAATCTTGAGAAACAGGACATCAGAGTAAGCTTAATGTAACTACTGATCCAAACTGAATAGCTACAGTCTGTTTACTAAAATTAGGATGGTTATCTATGGCTTTAATTCCATATACATATAATTGAATATCTACAATAGCTTTGTAGCCACTTGTTGTTTGTGTGCAAGAGTTCAAGTTTTTTGTTTGTTTGTCTTTGCCCAATAATAAACTTAACTTATTCTATATTTATAAATTGGTCTGTTCCTGTGGATTTCAATTTCTTTTTTTCCCAACAGTGTTGAATATGTATCGTTATGTATGCTGGCTTTGGAATCAGATGGGCCTGGGCTCAACTTCCCTGTTCTGCCACTTACAAGTAATTACAGAGGTAAGTATTAACCTCTCTGAGTTTCAATTTCCTCATTCGTGAAATAAGAATAATAATAACTACCTTGAAAGATTGTTTTAAATATTAGAAATTCTCAGGTACATCCTTTGTTAGATAGAATTTAATACCCAATAGGTATTTTGTAAATGAAAGAAATACTGCTTATTATAAGTAAGTTATTTCTTGCATGGAGTATTGCGTAGCTATTTAAAACAAAATTTCTGAAGACTAATGCTGTGAAACAAATGTTCATATAGTGAAATGTTAAGTTATCGATGCAGATTACTAATCTGATGTACAGTATGATTTGAACAATGTAGGAAAAAAACTGCCCAAGAAAAAATGTTTTGCAGAACATTTGTTGTTAGCTGCTGTCAAGTTGACTCTGACTTTTCACAACAGTGTACTATAACAGAACAAAAAGGTGCCCTGTCCTGCATCATTCTCATAATCACCAGCATGTTCAAGTCCAAGTTGCCACTATTGTGCTTATCCAATTTACTGAGCATCTCCCACACTATCTTTAGCCCTCTACTTCACAGTATCTACTACATGGTATCCTCCTCTACTGATTGATTGCTCTGATGATGTGTTTAAAGCAAGCAATTTGGATGATTTTCTGTTGTGCTTCTGCCAAAAGGGCAGGGAGGCCACATCTTCTGACCTCCTCTAACCCCACAAGAGGAAGACAGAATCACCATCAGTACTAGCTCAAGGGCTATTGCTGCGAGGCCAGACATGCTGCTTCCCTCCAGCCCTTTCACCAACCCTGACACCAACCGTTCCTCCCGCAGCACTCACCATCTTTCTGCTGGGTTTGATAATTCACTGCAGTGGCCACACAGAACTCACAGATTATGAGGTTCATTAGGGAAGCACCAGGCTACAATTCAAGTTCAGGAAAAACGCTCAGTCACTCTCCCAGCCCGCCGTCTCTCAGCCAACCATCTCTCTCCCAGCAGTGAGTGTCCCTCAGTGTCTCTTTCAGCAATGTGTGTCTCTGTGTCTCTTTCCGAGCAGCTCATCCTTCCTCAGCCAGCAATCAGAGAGAAACTTCTGCCTCTAGGAGGCCTGCTTTTGAGCCTGGTAGAGTGGCCAAACTAACCAATCATAACATCAGAATTCTAAACGCCTGAGAGAGCCTCTCAGAACACTGCTTTGTGCCACTCTCAACAGAGATACCCCAGGTAGATAACTTTTACAATTAGGTGCTCCTCAGTTGCTCACAGCAAATTCCACCATGGAGTTTACAAAGCCATAGGCTAGAAAAGTCATTTGAGGTAATTTACTACATCACAGCTCCATATGGTTTTAATTGACTAATTTTTGGCAGTAGATCACCAGGCCTTTCTTCCTAGGCTGTCTTAGTCTGAAGCTCTATAGAAACCTATTCACCATAGGTGATCTTGCTAGTATTTGAAATACCAGTGGCATGTTGTTGTTGTTGTTGTTATGTGCCGTCGAGTCGGACCCGACTCATAGCGACCCCTCCTTGGGTTTCCGAGGCAGTATCACTACGGAAGTAGATTGGCCCATCTTCCTTCCGAGGAGTGGCTGGTGGATTTGAACCGCCAGCCTTCTGGTTAGCAGTCAAGTGCCTTAGCCACTATGCTACCAGAGCTCCCTACCAGTGGCATAGCTTCTAGCATTATAGCAACACATAACCGAAAAACCAAACCCATAGCCGACGAGTTGATCCTTTCATAGCAACCATATAGGACAAAGTAGAATTTCCTCAGCGGGTTTCCAAGGCTGTAATCTTTATGTAAGCAAATTCTCAGCCACATCTTTCTCCCACAGAGCAGCTGGTGGGTTTGAACAGCTAATCTTTGGTTAGCAGCTGCTTGCTTAACCACTGCACCACCAGAGCTCCTTTTAGCAACATAAACCAACATATAAAAGTGACTGTGTTGGCTGTGTGCCCCCTTTTCCTTTTTGGTCAAGCATGGCTCCTTTGATACAGACTGAGCAGGCAGGAGCTATGTGGTTCCTTATAGCTGAGGCACAGGCATGAAATTCAGTTCTAACCAGTGGGACATAAGAAGTCTGGGAAGCCTGTCCACCCTAAAAAATGTGACACATGGGAAAAAAACTCATTTTAGGGGCCTATATACAACAACAACAATAAATATATTGTCATATATACATGTGGTGCCTGGAACAGGGGTAGACATCTTACAAATGTGAGAACACCAAGCCAATGTACCAAGGATAGAGGATGGAGTGTCTTGTCACCTGATGAAATTGTTGTTTTGTTCTAAAAAACCTGGAATCATTTTCTACAACTTTGTGGTTGTAAAGTAACCAAAAAACTCAAACCCATTACTATCAAGTTGATTTCAACTCATGGCAACCTCATGTGTTACAGAGTAGAAGTGAAATCCATAGGGTTTTCTTGGCTATAATCTGTATGGAAGATCACCAAGCCTTTCTCTCACCTTGCCTCCTAGTGAATTAGAACCACCAATTTTCTAGGTAGCAGATGATTGCAAATAATTTGCATCACTTAAGGACCCTGGGAGCTCTGGTAGCGTAGTGGCTAAGGCACTTGACTGCTAACCAGAAGGCTGGCGGTTCAAATCCATCAGCCACTCCTCAGAAGGAAGATGGGGCAATCTACTTCTGCAGTGATACTGCCTCGGAAACCCAAGAAGGGGTCGCTATGACAACAAGGACCCTGTAAAGCAATAAGCTCCTATTATTTAAACCACTTTTAGCAGCATATTGTGTTTTTTGAAGCTAAACATATACAAAAGTATATTGTAAACACACACTAAGAAGTTTTAAAAAGACACCCATTGCTAAGGAGTTGATGCCAACTCATAGAGACCCTATAAACAAACTCATTGCCATTGAGTTAATTCTGACACGTAGCGACCCCCATTGAGTTTCCAAGGCTATAAATCTTTTTTTTTTTTTTTTTTTTAATTGTGATTTTGGTGAAAATTTACAGAGCAAATTCACTTTCTATACAGCAATTCACACAACTTTGTCTCATGACATCGACCACAATTTACCACAATGCAATAGCTCCCCTCCCATGTCCTCCCTATAGTTACTTCTTCCCTGTGTCCATCCCTCCATGCACTCCTGCCCCCTGAGCTGTCTCCCTGTGCATAAGCAGCCCTTCTTT
>NW_006921730.1:8207585-8208915 GCF_000298275.1 Orycteropus afer afer
ACCTAGTAATGGAATAGCTGGGTCAAATGGTATTTCTAGTTCCAACTTTTGAAGGAATCGCAAGTCTATACATCTTTACAGAAGTGCATTTCCCCATCTTCTTCCCACAGAACAGCTGGTTTAGAACTAATGACCTTCTGGTTAGCTCCTAAATGCCTTACTCACTGTGCCACAAGAGCTCCTTAGTGACCTTACAGGACAGAGTAAAGCTTCCCCATAGGGTTTCCAAGGCTATAATCTTTACAGAAGCAGACTGACACATCTTTCTCATGCAGAGCAGCTGGTGGGTTCAAACCATTGACATTTCAGTTAGCAGATGAACATTTAACCGCTGTGCCACCAAGGCTCCTTTTGAAAAATATAGCTATTTTAAAAATGTTTCTAAAATTTTTCCCATTTCAGGTTTCCAAATTTTAAAATGGAAAAAGTTTGTTAAATAGTAAGTTATTAAATTCATAATATAGTGAGTTATTCATGTGATTTGATGTTAATTTCAGGATGGTTTCCAAAAGTAATTGAGTATTTCCTTTCTTCCCTCCACACCTTTCTGATTGACACCAGCTATTCAACTTTTTAAAAACTCCCTCTGAAAGGCCTACACTTGTAAAATATTTGAAATATGTATCAGCAAGTGTTACTGATACCATGCAAACCAGCAAAATACAAACAAATACATCATCTCAATTTTTACTAAACTGTTGCTGTGATATATCTTACACAAAAATATTACAAATTAATGAAAGATGAAAAGCATTCACTAACTCGGCATTTATGGATAGTTTTCTTTTGTTCAGCATGAGCACTTATTAATACATTTCCTATGCTTTATGGAGTCCCTGCTTGGTGCAAATGGTTTACATGTTTGGCTGCTAACCAAAAGGTTAGAGGTCTGAGCCCATTCAGAGGCATCTAGAAGAAAGGCCTGGTGATCTGTTTTCAAAAAAAACCATTGAAATTGTGTGTAGGACAGTTCTACTCTGACACACATGGGATGATTGCCATGAGTCAGAATTGATTTGATGTCAGCTGGTCTGGTATGATTGATGGCATTAAGTAAAAGTCAGAAACCATGATTGACAAGTGATGTGCTTGCTTGTTTTAGCAAAGGTATCAGAAATCTTAAAATATTATTAACTTTAAAGTTACTTATGACCTAATTCTTATCACAAACAAGCTCCAAGCATTATTTTTTTATAATCTATAGGTACTGAAACAAGGCAGGCTTGTGCTTACTCACTAATCTGCACTGAACACTTTCCCTTGTTACCCTCCCGAGAGGGACCGGGTCTCCGGGAGCTAAGTAAGCACGGGCGGGCTTGTGCTTAGTCCC
>NW_006921730.1:8211370-8212634 GCF_000298275.1 Orycteropus afer afer
GATGTCATGCTTGGTAGGGTGGAGGGTCGACGAAAGAGGGGGAGGCCTTCAGGGAGATGGATTGATACAGTGGCTGCAACGATGGGCTCGAGTATAGCAGGGATTGTGGGGCTGGCGTGGGATTGGGCAGTGTTTTGTTCTGCTGTGCATGGGGTTGCTATGAGTTGGAAACGACTCGACGGCCCTTAACAACAACAACAACATAGAGTCTTAAGATCTTTGCAAGTATATCACCAAAATCTTCATTTTATGGTTCTGAAGACTAGAACTAAGGGAAGCTAGGGGTGGAGCCTAAGTTTGCACACCTGACAAAGAGGGAGCTATGATCCAGGCTATCATCTATAATTTAAATTACCAATCTAAAATTCTTTTAGTAGATTTTTGGGAACATGTAAAATTTTACAGTAGCCACTTTTCTTGTTAACATTCTCTTTTTGAATTTTTTTCCTATTAAATAAAGGTGTACAGAGAGCAGGTATTTATGGCGATCATACTAAAATTCTAAAATTCCCAAATGATTTTGTTGTCAAATAAATAGAATTTAAATATATATTTTTTCCAAAGAAAAGCATTCTGTTCAATATATTGCAGTGTAATTTTGCTTTAGTAATGCTTTGTATATATTAAATTTGCAAATATAATGTGTTGAAATAAATGATTCAACTTTTACTTTGGAAAATGTACTTGCTGTAAAGCTGATTCTGACTGATGGTAACTCTGTATGTGTAGAGTAGAACTGCTCCACAGGGTTTTCAAGGCTGTGACTTTTTGGAAGCAGATTGCCAAGTTGTCTCTGGGTAGGTTTGAACTGACAACCTTTCTTTTAGGAGTCCAGCGATTTGTGCCACCCAGCAATTCTAGCTTTACATATAAATGTCTTAAATTGCAGTTTGTGAAAAGAATGAATTCAATTTCCTGTGTAGTAACCATAAAGGCTAACATCTATTGAGCACTTATTTTGTGCCAGGCCTTGTTCTAAACATTTCTTATTTATTAACTCACTTCTTGTTGTTGTTGTTATGTGCCGTCGAGTTGTACCCGACTCTAGCAACCCCTCCTTAGATTTCCAAAGCAATATCACTATGGAAGTAGATTGCCCCATCTTCCTTCCGAGGTAGAGGGTTTGAACGGCCAACCTTCTGGTTAGCAGTCAAGTGCCTTAGCCACTATGATACCAGAGCTCCCAACACCCATATGAATACCTGATAAAATTATATTTTAAAGTTTTTAAATTAAAAAATAATATGCTGATTAAATAAAATGT
>NW_006921730.1:8212779-8247210 GCF_000298275.1 Orycteropus afer afer
TTTTTTTTTTTTTTTTACTATATATATAATTTTGTGATAAAATATTTCTTGATGTTGAAATGTAGGCTGTAGGTTAGTTTCTAGTAGGGATCCACAGTCACTCATAATCCTTTTCTTACAGAAATATCTTCTTCCTGTGGGACAGGTCACCGTTTTCTACTGGTCACACCTCAAATTGGATGTGCAGTTTGGAAAGTTATAAATTCTCTTTGTGGTGACTTTGCTATTAGTTTGGAGGAAATCTTAATGTTCTAAAGCATCTCTAGATTACCATGAGCTATATCACTAAGCATACATCTATCAACATTCTGCAAAGGGTGATCCTTATATTAAGAGAGGCACTTGAATCCAGAGTTGCCAAATCTATTCTGGGGTGCTATGAGAAAATAGCAAACACAAGAGAACATCTGTATTTAGGGCTCCTAACTGAGCTCCTCACATTCATTCTTCTGGTTCCTTATTATAAACAAACATTGAACAGATACAGTGGTAAATTTCTGATAAAGAGGTATTTTAATTAGGAAGTAATCTTTTTGGTCTAGCCTAGAAGATGATAAAAATTGAAGGATTAACATAGGTTTGGGAACAATAGGAGGAGAGATTCTAAAATTCTTGGAACACATCACAAGGAGATGAATCACAGACTAGAAATCTGTATCCATCATGCACAAGCGGTACATTTATAGCTGGGAAAAGGAAGGGGAGATAATCATTGGTCTGAACTAAGTCTTCGGGATTAAACACTTACTGAACATATAACAAACCAATTGTGAATCCTCTTCCTTAGGGATGATGGAAATGCTAAATTTTGTTCCTTTCTTTAATGGCCCCACCCATGATTAGTGCTGTAGTCATTGTGAGGATTTCTGTAAGATGAGTAATGCATTCAGTGATTAATGTAACTAGACAATGAAAACATCCAATGAATTAATCTGAGAAGTGGATATATAGGTGAGGGGTGATTTATAGCTACAGGTAAGAACTAATTTACTGTGAGGCTGATGTCAACCAGTTATTACCTATGTTTGGGTGTCAGTGGCACATGGAATTAATACTTTGTATTAGTGTAATTAAATCTTTTAAAGGTAGAGTTTTTTTTTTTTTTTTTTTTTAAGTGCTTTGGAGTAGTTTGTTGCAGCCCAAGACTTCCTTTGAGAATTAGAAATAATGGACAAGGTGTCAAACCATCTGTTAGAACTATCAAGGAACCAAGAGCTTTGAGAAACAGGCAGCCGAGAGAAGCTGCATTGGACACAGTTTTGGAACCTGTGCAGATCCACTAGCCCTACTGTCTTCTATGTGCTCAAATTCTTATCATGGGCATGAGATTACCACCACTTCATGAATGAGCTCTACACTGCCTCAACCACCCAACAGTCTGAGTTACAGTCTCCAGCATGGACTGCAGTGTGCTTGATGTAGGGTGAGCTGCTGCAGTTATGGCACAAGGCCCCAGCATATCCATGATATGAAATAAAATGGTGTAAGGTATAAGATCTGGTTTCCCTTGCGGTTCTAAAGAGTCCAGTTGACACAATCTGGCAATGCATGAAAGTAAATGTCCTACGGGGCAAATTTGGATCAATAACAGTTAAGTCAGGAGGTAGCCATTAGATAATTTCCTCTCCTTTTCTGCCTCTGATAGACCATTCCAAGGCAAGATATTTCTGCACAGCTTGTCTGAACACTTCTGTGTGATTGAGCACCAGGCTGTGTCTCTTTTGAACTTGTAGTCAGCTACAGTCATGCATCAGCTTGCTTGCTTCTCCCTCTTTCCTGCCTCATTTTCTCTGTCCTGGGGTTAAACCTCCCAATAAACAATTAGCACTTCAACTTTGCCTCACAATTTCTTTTCTAGTGAACTTGGTCTAAGACAGAATGAAAGTATAAGACATGAGACAATATTTGGCACTGATTTCTCCCTTGAGGTATTTGTCTATTTGCTAGTAGGAGCCAAGAGGCTGAGAAGCTGAACAGATTTTCCAGGCTCACCAAAAAGGAGAAGCCCTGGGAAACACCTCCATCTTTAGTTGTAACTCTACACAGAAACGAAGCCTGGCATCAAACCAACCACATTCATGATTGAATTAAAAACAATCTACACTTTGCCCAACTGGCAAACAAAAGTGAATCCTTACTGGAAGAATGTAATGTTATCTAGAGTCTTAAAACATTTCTACAATTTATCATACACACTATCTGACAGGAGGTTAATAAAAAATTACCTGGCATGCCAGAAGATGAAATAACAGGACAAAAAAAAAGACTAAAAATATGTTACAGAAACATACTAACAGAAGGTTCAGATATTGGAATTATTACACATGGACTTTAAAATAAGTGATATTCTTATCACTTATGGTCTGGAAATCAGATGACAATGTGAAAAATCTCAGTGGAAAATTGGAAAACATAAAAACTTTTCAAATGGAAATTTTAGAAATGAAAAAAGTACAGTACCTAAATTTAATACAAACTTAATAGAAACATTTTAGAAGTAAGTAAAGAAAGCATTAGTAAATTGGAACATACATTGGAAGAAAATATCCAGTAGAAGCACAGAAAGAAAAGAGACTGGAATATACAAAAGGAAAGGAAGCAAAAAGGATGTATAGTGAAAAATAACTAACATATAAATGTAAATGAAAACCTCAAACAACAACAAAAAAGGAAAGTATGAAGCAAAGGCAAAATCTGAAGATAAAAATGACAGAATTTTTAAAAACTGATGGAAAACATCAAATTACAAGTTCAGGAAGCACCAGAAACGCTATGTACATTAAACACAAAGAAAAGACTAATAAAGATATAGTGAAATTGCTAAAAATGAAAGAATATTAAGACCAGATAGAGGAAAAAAGAGAAATGATTTTCAAAATAGCAGTAAAACTACCCTTGAAGTCTCAACAAAAGGAAAATAAATAAATAAATAAAGGAGCTCTGGTAGCACAGTGCCTAAGGCATCTTACTGCTTAGCAGAAGGATAGTGGTTCAAACCCACCAGCCACTCCGTGGAAGCAAGACTGGGCAATCCACTTCCGTAAAGATTTACCATCTCGGAAACCTAATGGTTGCTATGAGTTGGAATCGGATTGACGGCAGTGGACAGGGGAAAGGAAGTCACAAACACAAAAATAATATCTAATGTCATAGCTAAAAGGAAATAACTGTACTAGAATTTTATACACAATGAAAATATCTTTGTGAAATAAAGATTTAGATGAACAGAAGCTTAAAGAATTATTCATCAGCACATTCACACTACACAAATACTAATGGCAGTTCCTTAGTGAGAACATAAACAGTCCCTGATAGGAAGTCCAAAAGGAAAATAAAGGGGGGGGGGGCAGAAATAAGAAAAACAGAAAGAATAAATATAAATGAATATGAAATTTAATAAAACAATTATATCTGAAAAGATTTAACATGTATACCAGAGGTAGTGATCCAGAGGCAGAGACAAGATGGCTCCGGGTAACACATTCCACCAAATTCCTTCACAACAGAGACCTGGAAAAACGTAGTGAAACAGAGACAAATAATGATACTGCAATTCTGAGCATCAAATCAGAGGGTAAAGAAATAGACTGATCAGTGACTGGAAAGATAGACAGAATGAGGACAATGACTGGAGAGACAGAAGGAGCTGAGGCCAGACAATGAATGGCTATTTTGAGACACACAAGACATCATACATGGGTGAGAAGAAACTAACTCCACAGAATCCACACTGGGACAGAAACACAGTGTGGATGTATATGGAGAGAATCAGAGTGACCAGAATATACACTGGATCTGGGAGAAGAAAGAGCTGGAAAATGATGAGATTGCCAGTGGCATAGGGGACCATGGAGTGAGGGGGAGCTAGAGAAGGAGAATGAAACAACTCACCACTAGTAAACACTAGTCTTTGAGTTGGGGGCCTATGTGAAGGGGAAGGCCTATGAGGAGGCAGCTGGAGATGCTGGATACCAGGTGGCCCCACCACTTCACTGAGTCTGGGCAAGAGCTGAATAATTGACTGTGATCACCCAGAAATGCATCAGGCCCATACCAGTGAATTGTGGCTGGAGAAGTGCTTTCTTCTCTCTGCCAAACACAACTTCCTAATGACTATGGGTGATCCCTCTTCCCACACCAAAAAAACCCACACCAAAAACATTGCGATGGGTGGCTAGGAATGCCCCACTGCCTGCACTTCTGTGGTTCCTCAGCAGCCTCCTATGCAATACAGCCACCCATTGCAATGTGACCCAAGCAGACAGAGCCAGTGTCTGGGGCTCTGCATGCCTGCACCAGTGCCATCGAAAGGTCTAACTCCCAATGAACACAAGATGCATGATATTGCAGCCTTCTCTGTGGGAAGCACTCATACATGCCAGGCTCCTGCCACCTCCATTGGCATGCACTCTGGTGGATTGTACCACAGCCACCTGCTGCCACTGCTGCCAGTAGATGTTAACTAAATCAGAGCCTCCCACATTTTTAATTTAATTTTTTCCTTTTCTATTTCTTTTTCTCTTTTTCCTTTTCTTATTCTACTTTTTCTTTTTCTTTCTGTTTATTTCTCCCTCTTCCCTTTCTTCTTTTATTTTTATTCATCTTTCTGCTCATCCACACCCATTTATTATTATTATTTTCTTTTCTTTTCTCTGCTTCCATGGGAAGCAGATGTTTATTCCCTACTAGTCAGGAAGTTTAGTGCCTAAGGCATTTGGTTGCTAACCAGAAGGTGGGTGGTTCAAACCCACCAACCACTCCTCAGAAGGAAGATTGGGCAATCTACTTCCATAAAGATACCACCTCAGAAACCCAAGGAGGGGTCACTATGAGTCGGATCCAACTCGATGGCAGTGAGTTTTAGTTTTGTTAGTCAGCCATACCTACTACATCTACCACCTAACACGTCACTCAACTGGCCAGCACCACAACCCACTCATGCATCACGTGATCAATGACAGATGATGGACAACACTTGCTCATCCCACTTGCAGCTCCCCTTCACAACCAACAGAGGCCTATACCCACATTCCCATCAATTGAATCTGCCTCATAGTGACCCCTCCTTGGGTTTCCAAGATGGTATCACTACAGAAGTAGATTGCCCCATCTTCCTTCCAAGGAGTGGCTGGTGGGTTTTAATCGCCAGCCTTCTGGTTAGCAGTCAAATGCCTTAGGCACTATGCCACCAGAGCTCCCCTTCTTTTTTTTTTTTTTTTTGGTTTTAGAGAAAGATGGGGAGAGCCCCAGTGTTGCAAAACTAGCAACCAAAGAAACATGCCTGCCTAACCCATCCTGACATATAGAAACAAAGCAAAACAAAAAATCAGGATGAAACAAATCAACACAAAATTGACAAATAAAAACAGTAACTCCAAAATGTCTCAGAGACAACAGACAACTTCAGTTCAAACATGGAAGCAGGAGAAGATAGCTTAAGCAAGTGACTAAAATAAAGAACTAAGAAAACTCCCTAAGGAAGAACAAGTAATGAAACTACCTGAAGAAGAATTCATAATAAATATATAAAGTGCCTTCCAAAAGCTCAAGGAAACCACAAAAAATCAGAGAAAAGACAGACAATACCCTAGAGGAATCCAGGGAACAATACAAAAGCATAATGACAAAATAAATACAACATTAGAAATCATACAAATGCAACAATTAAAATATAGAAAATTAACATTAAAATTATGGAGGTAGAGAAGATGTTCTGAGAACAAAAGAGTAGAATTGAAGCAAATGAAAAACAGGTTTTTGTTCTTGTTGTCAGGTGGCATCGAGTCACCTCTGACCCATAGCAACCCTAGGCACAACAAAACAGAACACTGCCCAGTCCTGTGCCAGCCTCACTATCCTTGGTATACCTGGCCCATCATTGCAGCCAGTGTCAATCCATCCCTTTGAGGGCTTTCTCCTTCTTGGTTGACCCTCCACTTTACAAACCATGATGTCTTTCTCCAGAGAATGGTCCCTTCTGACAACATGACCAAAGTAGGTGAGAAGAAGTCTGGCCATCTTTGTTTCCAAGGAGCATTCCAGCTGCACTTCTTCCGGGACAAATGTGTTAGTGTTTTTAGCGGTTCATGGTACTCCCAGTATTCTTCACCAATGCCACAACTCAAAAGCATCAACTCTTCTTCAGTCTTCCTTTTTCATTGTCCAGCTCTCACATGCATATGACAAGATTGAAAATATCATGGTGTGGGTTAGCCACACTTTAGTCTTCCAGGAGACATCTTTGCTCTTCATCACTCGAAAGAGATCTTTTGCAGCAGATTTACCCAATGCAATACATTGTCTGATGTCTTGACTGCTGCTTCCATTGGTGTTGATTGCAGAACCAAGTAACATGAAGTCTTTGACAATTCAGTCTTTTCACCATCTATCATGATGCTGTTTATTGGTCCAGTTGTGAGGATTTTTGTTTTCTTTATATTGAGGTATAATCCATACTGCACACTGTAGTCTTTAATCTTCATCAGTAAGTGCCTCAAGTCATCCTCATTTTCAGCAAGTCAAGTTGTATCATCTGCATATTATAGGTTGTTAATGAGTCTTCCTCCAATCCTGATGCCATGTTCTTCTTCATATAGTCCAGCTTCTCAAATTATTTGCTCAGCCTACAGATTGAACAAGTGTTGTGAAAGGATACAACCCTGACACACTCCCATTCTGATTTTAAATCATGTAGTATCCCTTGTTTGGTTTGAATGATAGTCTCCTAGTCTATGTACAGGTTCCTAATGAACACAATCAAGTGTTCTGGAATTCCCATTCTTCTCAATGTTATCCATAATTTGTTATGATCCACACAATTGAATGTTTTTGCATAGTCAATAAAAGATAAGTAAACACCTTTCTGGCATTCTTTACTTTCAGCTAAGATGTATCTGACATCAGCAATGGAATCTCTCATTCCACATCCTCTTCTGAATCAAGCTGGGATTTCTGGAAGGTCTCTGTCAATATACTGCTGCAACCATTTTTGAATTATCTTCAGTAAGTTTTTACTTGCGTGCAATATTAATGATATTGTTCGATAACTTCCACGTTCGATGGGATCACCTTTCTTTAGAATGGGTACAAATATAGATTTCTTCCAGTTAGTAGGCCAGGTAGTTGTCTTCCAAATCTCCTGGTATAGCCAAGTGAGTGCCCCAGCACGACATCCATTTATTGAAACATCTCAATGGGTATTCCAGTAATTTCAATTAGTGGAGCCTGTTTTTTGCCACATCCTTCAGTGCAGTTTCAACTTCCTCTTTCAATACCATTGGTTCTTGATTGTATGCCACTTCCTGAAATAGGTGAATATCGACTGATTCTTTTTGGTACAGTGAATCTGTGTATTCCTTCCATCTTCTTTTGATGTTTCCTGCATTGCTCAACATATTGCCCATAGAATCTTTCAATATTGCAACTTGAGGCTTGAATTTTTTCTTCAGTTCTTTCAACCTGAGAAATGCTGAGCATGTTCTTCCCACTCCAAGTCTTTGCACATTTCATTACAGTAATTGGCTTTGTGTGCTTGAGCTACTCTTTGAAATCTACTGTTCAGCTCTTCTATCTTGTCATTTCTTCCATTTGCTTTAGCTACTCTCCACTCAATGGCAAATTTCAGAGTCTTCTGACATCCATTTTGGTCTTGTCTTCCTTTCTTGTCTTTTTAATGACCTCTTCCTTTCTTCATGGTTGATGTTTGTTCTGGTTACCTGGTGCTGCTCTGACAAGAAATATACCACAAATAGGATGGCCTTAACAAACAGAAGTTTATTCTTATAATTTGGAGGCTTTAAGTCCAAGTTCAAAGTGCCAGGCTCTAGGGGCTGAGTGAAAGCCCCTCAACACAGTCACGATGTTACCAAGCCACACGGTTTGTGTGAAAGCACAGTCATGATGTTACCAAACCAAACAGCAGGCCATTAACTTAAGTCCATTGTAAGTCCCAAGGTCAGCAGAGCATAGCAGGCTGCTGAGCAATGACATGGCTACATGCAGGGTCCAAGTGTGCCACAGGCTAGAGATCATTCCCAAAGGCTTCTCCTTATATACAGGAAGTAGACCACATACTCAAAGGCAGCTAGCTACCCAGCTGCTTGTGGTAGATCCCTCCATGGAATTTATTGCCAGTCTCCTCATGGGGATTAACTACCACCAGCTGCCCAGCCACTCAACCAGGCCCAGCCAAGTAGACACATAAACCAAACTACCACAGTGTTCTTGATGTTATCCCACAATTTCTCTAGTTTTCAGTCATTGGTGTTCAGTGCCTCAAATCTATTCTTTAGATGGTCTCTAAATTCAGGAGGGGTATAATTAAGGTCATATTTTGGCTCTTGTGGACTTGTTTTAATTTTCTTCAGCTTCAACTTGAATTTGCCTATGAGCAGTTAATGATCTGTTCCACAGTTAACTCGTGGCCTTGTTTTGGCTGAAGATATTGAGCTTCTCTATTGTGTCTTTCCACAGATGTTGTCAATCTGATTCCTATGTACTCCAGCCGGTGAAGCCCGCGTGTAATAGCTGCTGTTTGTGTTGTTGAAGAAAGGTATTTGCGCATAAGTTATTGTTCTTGCATAATTCGATTTCCAATATCATTTCTATTACCAAGGCCATATTTTCCAGCTTCAGGTGATTCTTCTTTGTTGCTAACTTTTGAATTCCAATCAGTAGTGATAATCAATACATCTTGATTGCATGTTTGGTCAATTTCAGACTGCAGAAGTTCATAAAAATGTTTAATTTCCTCATCTTTGGCTTTGGTGGTTGGTGCATAAATTTGAATAAGAGCACTATTAACTAGTCTTCCTTGTAGGAGTATGGATATTATCCTATCACTGATAGGACTGTACTTCAGGATAGATCTTGAAACATTTTTTGTAATGATGAATGCCACATCATTCCTTTTCAATTTGTCATTCCTGGCATAGCAGATCACATGGTTGTCTGATTCAAAATGGCCAAAACCAATCCATTTCAGCCGAGTGATACCTAGGATGTAGATCTTTATGTGTTTCATTTTATTTTTGACAACTTACAATTTTCCTGGATTCATACTTTGTACATTCCATATTCTGATTACTATTGGATGTTTTCTGCTGTCTTTTTCTCATTTTGATTGTGCCACATCAGCAAATGGAAGTTCTGAAAGCTTTACTCTATTAAGGTTGGTTGTACTCTGAGGAGACAGATCTTCCCCAGTTGTATCTTGAGTGCCCTCTGACCTGATGGCCTCATCTTCCAGAACTATATTGGACAATATTACAGGGCTCTTCATAAAGTTTTCCACTAATATATCTGCAAAAAGGGCAGGGAGGACACATGTTCTGACCTCCTCTAATCCCACAAGAGGAAGACAGGATTACCAGCAGTAACCCAAGACCTATTACTGCAAGGCCAGACATGCTGCCTCCCTCCAGCCCTTTCACCAACCATTTCTCCCAAAGCACCCACCACCTCTCTCCTGGGTTTGATAATTTGCTGCAGTGGCCACACAGAGCTCACAGATTATGGGGTTTATTAGGGATGTACCACAGGCTACAATTCAAGTTCAGGAAAAAATACTCAGTCTCTCTCCCAGCCCACTGTCCCTCAGCCAACAGTCTCTCACAGTCTCTTTCCCAGCAGTGCTGGTCCCTCGGTGTCTCACTCAGCAATGCGTGTCTCTTGCATCTCTTTCCCAGCAATGCATGTCTCAGGAGCCTGTGTCTCTTTCAGCAGCATGTCTTCCTCAACTGGCAGTCAGAGAGAGTTCTGCCTCTAAGAGGTCTCCTTTTGAGCCTGGCAGGTGGTCAAACTAGCCAATCATAGCATCAGAACTCTAAGCACTTTAGAGAGAGTGGGCATCTCCCAGAACATTGTTTTGTGCCACTCCCAACAGAAATACTCCAGGTAGACAACTTCAGCAATCAGGAACTCCTCAGTTGCCCATAGAAAATCCCACCTTGGAGTTTACAAAGACTTATGGGTAGAAAAGCCACACTTAATAATAATTTACTACACCACAATATCAGACAGTGTTTCACTGCTATTCATAAAGTTCTCACTGGCCAATTGTTTGAGAAGTGGATGGCCTCTTCCTTCTTCCAAGTCTGTCTTAGTCTGAAAGCTCTGCTGAAACTTGTCCACCATGGATAACCCTGCTGGCATCTGAAACACCAGTGTCATCACTTTCAGCCTCACAGCAACACAAAAGTCACTACAGTAGGACAAACTGACAGACAAGTTTTTCTCCCTTAGCTGTTCCAAACTGCTCCACTCACTTCCTGGTGAAAAACAGATTAGCTAACTAGAATTGTATGAGTAAAAATCAGAGAAAAGAAAAATGAAGAATGCTTAAGACTCATGTGTGATAATACTGTTGTTGTTGTTGCTATGTGTTGTGGAGTCGGACCTGACTCATAGCGACCCCTCCTTGGGTTTCCGAGGCAGTATTACTATGGAAGTAGATTGCCCCATCTTCCTTCCCACGAGAGGAATGATTTACATATGATTGGAATTCCAGAACAGGAGGAGGCCAAAAAAAAAAAAAAGAGGGGGGGGGAATTGTAACTGACTTGCTAATACAAAACTTCCCCAATATCATGAAAGATGAAAAAATACACACCCTGTAACCTTCATATAAGCCATGCAGAATAGATCACAAAAGAAACTCACTGACACATATCATAATCAAACTGTCCCAAACCAGAGAAAAAGAAAGAATCTTTCAAAGCAGCTCAGGAAATATTAAATGTTACCTACAAAGGACAAACAATAAGACCAAACTCTGATTTCTCAGCAGACACTATCTAGGCAAGAAGGCAACGAGAAGACATATGTAAAACACATAAGTGATGTATATAAACATTTGTGCCCATTCTGAAGGATGGTGCTCTAACAGAACGTAAAGATTATCAAAATATATCATTCATATCATACGTAAGTAAAATTTTGCTGAAGATAATTCAAAAATGGTTGTAGCAGTAGTAGTATATTGACAAAGAACTTCCAGAAATTCAAGCTAGATTCAGAATAGGAAGTGGAATGAGGGATATCATTGCTGATGTCTGATGGATGTTGGCTAAAAGCAAAGAATACCAGAAAGATGTTTTCTTGTGTTTCATTGACTATGCAAAGGCATTCAACTGTGTAGATCATAAAAAATTATGAATAACTGTAAAGAATGGGAATTCCAGAACACTTAAGTGGGCTAATGAGTAACCTGTACATATACCAAGAGGCTGTTGTTTGAACAAAACATGGGGACACTGCATGGTTGAAAATCAGGAAAGGTGTGCATCAGGGTTGTATACTTCCAACACACTTATTCAATCTGTATGCTGAACAAATCATCTGAGAACCTGGACTATATGAAGATGGAAGAATCAGAGTTGGAAGAAGATTCATTAGCAACCTGCAGATGACACAACCTTGCTTGCTGAAAGTGGAGGACCAGAAAAACTTACAAAGACTACAAAGGCTGTCATCTTCAGTATGGATTATACCTCAACATAAAGAAAACAAAATTCCTCACAACTGGACCAATAAGCTACCTCATGAAAAATGGAGAAAAGTTTGAAAATGTCAGGGATATCATCTTACTTAGATCCACAATCAACATCCACAGAAGCAGCAGTCAAGATATCAGGTGCTGTATTGCACTAGGCAAATATTCTGCAAAAGGCCTCTTTAAAGTGTTAGGATGAAAGATGCCATTTTGCAGACTAAGGTGTGCCTGATGCCTATGGTATTTTTAATCATTTCGTATGCATATAAAAGGTGGACAATGAATAAAGAAGACCATAGAATTGATACATTTGAATTGTGGTGTTGCCAAAGAATACTGAAAACCCCACAGACTGCCAGAACAATGAAAATAATCTGTCCTGGAAGTAGTGCAGCTGAAATGCTTCTTAGAGCAAGACTTCATCTCATCTAATTTGGTCATGTTGTCAGAAAAGACCAATCCCTGGAGAAGGATATCTCCTTGGTAAAGTAGAGGGTCATTAAAAAAGGGGAAGACCCTCAACAAGATGGATGACACAGTGGCTACATTGCTGGGCTCAAGAACATCAAGGGTTGTGAGCATGGTGCATGACCAGGCAGTGTTTCATTCTGTTGTATATAGGGTCACTATGATTTGGGGTTGACTCAAACAACAACTAACAACAGCAATAATATAAATCCTTGAAGGAAGGAAATTGCCAAACAAGAATTGTATGTCCAGCAAACCTGTTCCTCAGATGCAATAGTGAGATTAAGACATTTCCAGATAAACAGAAACTAAGGGAATTTATAAAAACTAGACCAGTCTTACAAGAAATGCTAAAAGGAGTCCTTCAGACAGGAAACCAATAGTGAAAAATAGCAACCTAAATTAAGACACATGACAGCACTACTCAGAAACCAACCCAGGAAAGAATTCTCAAAATTAAAATAAGCTTACGAAATTGAAAATAGAGAACCAGAGACATCAATATGTAAAAAACAATAATTACAAAGCAAAAAAAGGGAATAAATGGTGTAATTACAGAACTTCCAAATAGAGAGGAAGTCAAGATGATATTAATATAGAACAGACTGCTTCAAACTTGGGAAGATAAACATGCACTGCAGGGTAACTGCAAAGAAAATCAGTAAGTCTTCTAACCAAAAGAAGAAAAAAAGAAAATCACAAGGACTTAGTAAACACAAAATGAATAACAGCAACAACAAAATGAAAATGAAAATAACATCTGATAACAAAATGAATTCAGCACAGAAAAATACTCAGAACAAAGAAAGCATCAATATTACAATAAAAAGCTCAAAAGAATGACAACAATACATTCAAGCTTGTCATTAATTATACTGAATGTGAATGGATTAAATGCACCAATCAAGAAAAAGAGAGTGGCAGAATGGATAAGAAAACAGAGCTCATTGATATCCTGTCTACAAGAGATTCACTTTAGAAACAAAGATAAAAACAAATTAAAAATCAAAAGATGGAAAAAATATGTGAAGTTAATGGCAAAAAAGCAGGAGGGACAGTATTAATTTCTGAATAAATAGACTTCAAGGTAAAAACTGGCATAAAGGACAAGGAAGACATTATATAAAGATAGAAACATTAATCCACCAAGAGTGACTACTATAATAAATATCTAAGCACCCGATATAAAAAGAGCCTCACAATATATAAAGCAAACGTTAACAGAATTGAAAAAAAGAAATACAATAGTACTAGGACACTTGAACAAACCACTTTTGATGAAGGAAAGAACAACTATAAAGAACTGAACAAAAATACAGAAGATCTCAACAACCCAATCTAATACTTTGACCTCATTGACATTTATAGAACACTCCACCCCACTAAAGCATAATACACATTCTTTTCCAGTGCACATGGATCATTCTCCAGAACAGACCACATGTTAGGTCACAAAACGAGCCTCCATAAATTTTAAGACATAAATTTACAAAGCATTTTATTGATCACAATGCTATAAAATTCAAAATTAATAAGATCAGGAAGAAAAATCAAATATATGGAAGCTAAATAACACCCTGCTCAAAAAATACTGGGTAACAAAGAAAATGTGGGAAAAAAATTTCTTAGCAAATGAGAATGAAAACACAATAGTAAAAATACCTTTAGATGTTTTTGTTGTTGTTGTTCCATGCTGTTGAGTCAGACCTGACTCATAGTGACCCCTCCTTGGGTTTCTGAGGCAATATCACTACAGAAGTAGATTGCCCCATCTTCCTTCCAAGGAGTGGCTGGCACTTTCATCCTAACCACCAGCCTTCTGGCTAGCAAGCAAGTGCCTTAGGCACTTTGCTACCAGAGCTCAGTAAAAGGCAGTACTCAGAGATCAATTTATAGCAATAAATGAGCATATCAGAAAAGAAGAAAGAACCAAAATCAACACATTAACTCAATTCTAGCAAGTAGAAAAAGAGCAACAAAAGCCTACAGTCTCCAGAAGAAAGGAAATAGCAATGGTCAGAAAACAGATAAATGAAACAGAAATTAAAAAAACAGTAGAAAGAATCAACAAGATTGGAAGTTGGTTCTTCATAAAGATTAATGACATTGACAAAACACTGGCAAATTTAACTAAGGAGAAGAAAGAGAAGATGCAAGTAATACAACTAAGAAATAAAATGGGCAACATTACAAAAGAACTAACCAAAATAAAAAGGATAACAGAATACTATGAAGAACAGTACTCAAAAAAAAAAAAATAAATAAATTAAGAACCAAGAAGAAATGGACAAATTTCTAGAAACACATGACTTACCTAAACTATCACACACTGAGGTAGAAAATTTGAAAAGGCCCATTACATAAGAGTAAATTCAGCAGGTCATAAATAATAATAATAATAAACAAAACAAAACAAAACCTCCTAACAACAAAAAAGTCCTGGCTCAGAAGCCTTTACTAAAGAATTCTACCAGATATTCAGAGAAGAGCCGACACCAATCCTACTCAAATTAGTCCATAACATGGAAAAGGATAAAATGCTCCCAAATTTATTTTATTAAGCAAGCATAACCCTGATGCCAAAGCCGGGCAAAAACACAACTAAAAAAGAAAATTACAGACTAACATCTCTCATAGATGTAAAAATCTTCAATAAAATTTTCACCAATAGAATCCAACATTATGTCAATAAAAATAATTCATCATGATGTAATGGAATTCATACCAGTTATGCAAGGATGGGTTCAACATTAGAAAAACAATCAATGTAATCCATCATATAAATAAAACAAAGAAAAAGAACCATATGATCATATCAATTGATACAGAAAAGGCTTTTGATAAAATCTAACACCCATTCCTGATACAAACTCTCAGCAAAGTAGGAATAGAAGGGAAATTCTTCATTATAATTAAGGGCATATACACTACACCAATGGCCAAAATTATTCTCAAAGGAGAGAGACTGAAAGTATTTTCTTTGTGAGCAGGAGCTAGACAAGTATGCCCTCTATCACCATTCCTGTTCAACATTGTAGGAGCTCTGGTAGCATAGTGCCTAAGACACTTGACTGCTATCCAGAATACTGACAATTCAAACCCACCAGCCACTCCTCAGAAGGAAGGTTGGGCAATTTACTTCCGTAGTCATTCTGCCTCAGAAATCCAAGGAGGGGTTGCAATGAGTCATATCCAACTTGATGGCACATAACAACAACAACAACAATTCAACATTGTATTATAAGTTTTAGGCAGGGCAGTAAGGCAAGGAAGGGAAATAAAAGACATCCAGATTGTTAAAAAAGAAGTAAAACTATCCCTATTTGAAGATGATATAACCACTGAAAATCCCAGAGACTTGGCAAGAAAACTACTGGAACTAATTGAAAGATTCAGCGAAGTGGCAGTGTGCAAGATCAACTTACAAAAATCACTTAGATTTTTCTACAACAACAAAGAGATCTCTGAAATGGAAATAGGGATAATAATATAATTTACAATAGTTACCAAAAAGATAGAATACTTAGGAATAAATCTTACCAGATACACAAAAGACCTATGCAAGGAAAACTGCAAATCACTATTACAAGAAGCTAAAAAAGACCTACATGAATGGAAGAACATACCATGTTCACAAATAGAAAGATTAAATATTGTGAAAACACCAATACTAACCAAAGTAATCTATAGATACAATGCAATCCCAATGCATATTCCATCAATATATTTTAAGGAGCTTGTGTTAGACTGGGTTCTCTGGAGAAAAAAAAAACAGTAAACTTATTTATATAGAGAAAGAGAAATTTATCTTAGGAAAATGGCTCACAAACTTATAGAAGCTGGCAAGTCCAAAGTTCTTGGATCAAACATCAAGCCGGAGGCCTTTCCCAACTCACGCAGCTGCAGGGGCTGAGGAGCTCAAGGTTGGCAGGCAGTATACTGGATGTTGACTCCAATGAATAACAAATCCAAGATCTCCAGGTCGAATGGTGGATTGTTCACTCATGGACAGTTGTAGGCAGCACAACAGAATCCTGATCCACAGAAGAGTGTTTCTTTTCCCAGGATGTCCATAAATATACTGGAAGCAGGCCACACCCCTAGGAAAACTCCCTTTGAATGGATTGGCTGCTCAAACCACAAACATCTGATCCCATCATTGGAACAACCCACATCACAATTGCTTAAACCACACAGAATTGTGATCCAGTCAGGTTGCCACACAGCTCCAACTATATCACAGAGCTGGGAAAACAAATCACTAATTGTATATGGAAAGGAAAGAGACCATGGATAATCAAAGCACTACTGAAGAAGAAAACAAAGTAGGAGGTCTCACACTTCTGGTCTCAAAACCTACTACACAGCCATAGTAGTCAGAACAGACTGGTATGGGTAAAATGACGAACACATAGACCAATGGAACATAGTTGGAAACCCAGGAATAGATCCATCCACCTATGGACAGCAGATCATTGACAAAGGACTGGAATCAATTAAATGTGGAAAAGACAGCTTCTATAGCACATAGTGCTGACAAAACTATACCACTTGCAGAAAACTGAGACGAGAGCCACACCTCACACCATATACAAAAACTAACTCAAGATGAATCAAAGACCTAAATATAAAACCTAAATCTGTAAAGATCATCACAAAGGGGGAGGGGGCAAAACTGGGGCTCTAATTCATGGCATAAATAAACTACCAAACATAATCCAAAGTGCACAAACAGCAAAAGATAACCTAGGTGACTTCTTGTTAAGTGTCATCCAGTCAGTTCCAACACATATTGACTTAACGTAAAACAGAACAAAATATTGCCTGATTCCGCACCAGCTACACAATCTTTGCTATGCTTCAGCCCATCATTGCAGCCAGTGTTTCAATCTATCTCATTCAGGATCTTTCCTTTTTCACTGATCCTCTCCTTTACCAAGCATGATACTCTCCTCCAGGGACTGGTCTCTTCTGATAATATGACCAAAGTATGAGAGATGAACTCTGGCCATTCTTGTTTCTAAGGATCATTCCATATGCACTTTTTCCAAGACAGTTTGTTCCTTCTTCTAGCAGTCCATGGTGTATTCAATATTCTTAGTCTGTACCAAAATTTAAATGCATTAACTTTTCTACAATCTTCCTTATTCATTGCCCAAATTTTTTATACATATAAAACAATTGAAAATACCATGGCTTGTTTTTTAGGTGCAGTTTAGTCTTCAAAGTGGTATCTGTGCTTTTTAACATTTTAAAGAGGTCTTTGCCAGCAGATGTACCCAATGCAATATTATGTTTGATTTCTTGACTGCTGCATCCATGGGTATTGATTGTGGATCCACAGGAAATGAAATTCCTGACAACTTCAACGTTTTCTCCATATATAGTGATGGTGCTTGTTGGTTCAGTTGTGAGGATTTTTGTTTTCTTATACAGAGTTCTAATTAATACTGAAGGCTGTAGGCTTTGATTTTCTTCAGTAAGTGCTTCAAGTCTTCTGCTTTCAGCAAGCAAGGTTGTGTCATCTATAGCTTGTTATCTATAGTTTGTTACAATGCACACAGTGAAATTACTTTGAATAGCAAATAAAATACAGATAAACATCCTTCTGGTAAGCTTTCCTTTCAGCCAAGATCCATCTGACATCAGCAATAATATCCCCTCATTCCACATCCTCTTCGGAACCCAACTTGAATTTCTGGCAGTTCCCTATCAATGTAGTTCTGCAACTGTTTTTAAATTATTTTCAGCAAAATTTATTTGTGTGTGATAGTAACAATATTGTTCTATAATTTGCACATTCTGTTGGAGCTCCTTTCTTTGGAATGGACTTTTGGATTAACTCATCTAATTTTCTGTCACTGGTGTACAATACATCAAATTTATCCTTGAGATGGTCTCTGAATTCAGGTGGGATACAAACAAAGTCAATTTTTGGCTCTCTTGCACTTGCTTAAGAGCAATTGATGATCTGTTCAATGGTCAGCCAAATATTAATACTTACTATAATGTTGCAATACTTTAGACTGTGTAGTATTAAACAATTGACTTTTAGGATGGAATAGAGGCTCCAAACAAACTCACTTACATATGGAGACTTAATCAATAAGATAAGTGGCTCTGAAGAGGAGTGAAGAAAGAATATTCTTTATATCAATGTGCTGAGTTAATTGGATATATATAAGAAGCAAAAATGTGAGTACTGATAGCTTTTCAATACCAGAATAGAAAATAATTTCCAGGTCTATTTTAAATTTTTGGCAAAAGTTAAAAAGTAAAGTTTGTAAAAAAAAAAAATATAGTAAAATATCATCACAATCTTGGGGTAGGCAATTATTTCTTAAATACTATGAAAACATTAACCATAAAGAATGATATTGACAAACTGTGCTACATTAGATTTAGGAACTTCTTTTCATTGGAAAACAATACTAATATACTGAATGGAGAAGCCACAGAGTAAAGGCAGATTACACATAAAGAATTTATAAAAAAAAATAATAATAAATAAAATAAGATACCTAACCCAATAAAAAACAAGCAAAAGATGTTTAAACAGCCACTTCATAGAAGAGGGTAGCCAAACAGCCAAAAAATGTGTGAAAAGGTGTTCAACTTTATCAGTTATCAGGGAAATGGAAATAAAACCATAATGAGTTAGCAATACACCCACACCAGAAAGGCTAATGTTAAAAACAAAACAACCCAATACCAAGTGTAGAGATGTGGAGCAGCAGGAATCTCAGACTGTTTGTGGGAGAAAAAATTGGCGTGGACACTTTGGAAAACTTGTAGGCAGTATCTACTAAGCTGTAAATACACACACCATTTGGACCAATACATTTAATTCCTAGGCATACTTCCAACAGAAGCACATACCTATGAGTACAAATCATCACAGCCTTTAGTAATACTGGCCCTAATCTGGAAACAACACATGTTCACCAACGTAAGAATGGATGAATGTAATGTGGTATATTTAAACAATGAAAAGCTACTCACTAGGGAACATGAACATGCTCCTATTTCATGCAAAATATGAATGAATTTCATCAATTAATTAGAAGTAAAAGAAACCACATACAAAATGACGCATAATGAATGATCTAATTTGTATTTAGTAAAAAAAAAAAAAGAAATGTTGCTGTTTGAAGTCAGGATAGTGGTTACATTGGGGAAGGAATTAGATGGGCTAACATTTGGAAGATGACAACACAAGGAAATGCTTCCCTGACACTGGTTATGTCCTATTCTTTCATCTCCTGGTGATTATAAGGGTGTGTTAATTCTGTGATAATTCATCTAAGCACTATGATTATTATGTACTTTTTTGTATATTATAGATCCATAAAATTTATCAAAAATTGAAGGAAATCAAATAAGCTAATTGTGGTTATAACAGAGGAGAAAACAAGCATTTCTCCAAAGCCATGTGCCTTTAAACATGTATGTATTTTCTTTTTGTTTTTTCTTTTTTTCATGAGTAAATTTATTTTCTGATCCTTGTCTATGCCCCTGAACATATTTCTTTTCCTTTTATAATTTTTTGTTGTGATTTGGGCAAAGGTACGGAGCAAATCTGTTTTTCATTCAACAATTCATACATATTTTGTTCACGCCATTGATTGCACCTTTAGGCATGTCTTTATTTTCTTCTTCAGCATAACCTGATGAAGAATGTACTTAAAATACTTATTTTACAGATGAAAATATTGAGCCTGAGAGGAGGTAAGCAGGTTGTCCAACATGTCACAACTTGTTTTTCTGTCTCAAAACATTTTGTTTTCTGTACTATGTTGCTCTTATAGTTTGCTTCAGAGCACACAAACTGTCTTGTCAGACAATATCTTGTTTAAATAATGTTTGTTTGAATCTAATTATGTAAACCACCATCCATCTGTCACTGTTTTCTGTGGTCGCTTGCATGTTGCTGTGATGCTGGAAGCCATGCCACTGGTATTCAAATACTAGCAGAATCAGCCATACTGGACAGGCATCAACAGAGCTTCCAGACTAAGGCAGACTCGGGAGAAAGGCCTGGTGATCTACTTCCAAAAATTAGCCAAGAAAAACCCTTTGGATTTCAAAAGGATATTTTTCTATATAGTTCTAAATGATGGGCTCCTTAGGTGGACCCAACAAAATGCATTGTCATCAAATAGATTATGACTCATAGTGACTCTTTAGGATAAAGTAGAAATGCCCCATAGGGTTTCCAAGACAGGAATCTGTATATAAGCAGATTGACACATCTTTTTCCTGTAGATAAGCTGTTGGGTTTGAACCATTGACTTTTTAGTTAGCAGCCCTTAACAACTATGCCACAAGGGTTCCTTATTCAGCCTAATAGAACTTCTCAGTTATAAGCCTGAGAAGCCCTGCTACAACTTTCTGAAATGATTGTAGCTCAAACAGGAGTGGATGTTTGGTGTCATCAAGTCACCTCCAATTCATAGCGACCCTGTGTACAACAGGGCCAAACACTGTCTGGTCCTGCGCATTCCTCACAATTGTGCTGTACTTGAGCACACTGTCATATCCACTGTGTCAAGCCATCTCATTGAAGGAGAAATAAGCATGAATTGCCCTATTCACTTAAAGTCAAAGCATTGTAACATTCTTTTATTTTTCTAAATGGACTCATTCTATTTCCACACTTACCCATCAAGTTTGGAAGAAAATTCCATTTTTAGTTGGCAGAAAATCCAATTTTAGTCACTGAGTGGGTGGGTGGGATCTCTTCTATGTGTCAGGAATCTATTGAAGTCCTGGTATATTGAGGATAGACCTCTGATATTTACTCTATCATTATCACAGTCAAAATGTTCACTGTCCAGACAATATGTTCCATGCCAACACAATTTGAAACTGTGGTGTAGTGATGCAAGCATCCCCCATGTGCAGTCTAGGCATCTCTACTACTTGCAGACTCTTTTCTACTCCCCACCCTCAAATTTAGACCACTCTACTCTCCCACAACTCTCGAGACCCTGACCTTTTCAAACAACCCAGCTCCTAGACTTTGTTCAGAGGTTTTGAAAACAAGCCCTTTAACTTCTTTCCTGATGAAAGTGAAACTCAGGCTCTCAATATTCAAACCACTGCCAACCCTCCTCAGATTGAAAATAAAATGTTCCTAAACCCACATGGCCTTGGTGATAGAAATTACACTGGAGATCATATGATAGAATTTTGCAAGACCAATGACATAGTCATTGCAAATACCTTTTTTTTTTTTCCAACACCATAGGCAACGACTATACATGTGGAATTCACCAGATGGAATACACAAAACTCAGACTGATGTCAGCCAAAACAAGGCCAGGAGATGATTGTGGAACAGACCATCAACTATTCATAGGCACATTCAGGTTGAAGTTGAAAACAATTCAAACAAATACACGAGAGCCAAAATATGACCTTGATAATATCCCTCCTGAATTTAGAGACCATTTAAAGAACAGATTTGATGCATTGAACACCAATGACTGAAACCAGAGGAATTGTGGGATAACATCAAGAACATCAACCATGAAGAAAGCAAGAGGTCATTAAAAAGACAAGAAAGGAAGAAAAGACAAAAATCAATGTCAGAAGACTCTGAAATTTGCCCTTGAGTGGAGGAGAGTAGCTAAAGCAAATGGAAGAAATGACAAGATAAAAGAGCTGAGCAGAAGATTTCAAAGAGCAGCTCGAGCAGACAAAGCCAATGACCATAATGAAGTGTGCAAAGACCTGGAGTTAGAAAACCAAAAGGGAAGAATGCTTTGGCATTTCTCAAGCTGAAAGAACTGAGGAAAAAAATTCAGCCTCCAGTTGCAATATTGAAAGATTCTATGAGCAAAATATTGAATGATGCAGGAAGCATCAAAAGAAGATGGAAGGAATACACAGAGTCACTGTACGAAAAAGAAATGGTCTATCTTCATCCATTTCAGGAGGTGGCATATGATCAAGAATAACTTGAAGGAAGAAGTCAAAGCTGCACTGAAGGAATTGGTGAAGAACAAAGCTCCAGAAATTGACGGAATACCCACTGAGATGTTTCAAAAAACCAATGCTGTGCATATTTGTACCCATTCCAAAGAAAGGTGATCCCAAAGAATGTGGAAATTATCGAACAATATTATTAATATCACATGCAAGTAAAATTTTACTGAAGATAATTCCAAAATGGTTGCAGCAATGCATTGACCTTCCAGACCTATAGAGACCTTCCAGAAATGCAAGCTGGATTCAGAAGAGGATGAGGAATGAGAGATTCCATTGCTGATGTCAGATGGATCTTAGCTGAAAGCAAAGAATGCCAGAAAGATGTTTACTTATCTTTTATTGACTATGCAAAAGCATTCGATTGTGTGGATCATAACAAATTATGGATAACATTGAAAACAAGGGGAATTCCAGAACCTTGATTGTATTCATGAAGAACCTGTGCTTAGATCAGGAGGATATTGTTTAAACAACAAAATCAAGAAGGGAGTGTGTCAAGGTTGTATCCTTTCACCATATTTATTCAATCTGTATGCTGAGCAAATAATCTGAGAAGCTGCATTGTATGAAGAATGTGGCATCAGGATTGGAGGAAGATTCATTAATAACCTACAATATGCAGATAACACAAGTTTGCTTGCTGAAAGTGAGGATGGCTTGAGGCACTTACTGATGAAGATTAAAGATGACAGTTTGCAGTATGGATTACACTTCAGTATAAAGAAAACAAAAATCCTCACAACTGGTTCAATAAACAGCTTCGCAATAAATGGAAAACAGATTGAAATCATGAAGGACTTCATATTACTTGGTTCTACAATCAACACCAATGGAAGCAGAAGTCAAGACCAAGACATCAGACAACGTATTGCATTGGGCAAATCTGCTGCAAAAGACCTCCTTCAAGTGATGAAGAGCAAAGATGTCTCCTTGAAGACTAAAGTGTGGCTAACCCAAGCCATAGTATTTTCAATCACCTCTTATGCATGTGAGAACTGGATAATGAATAAGGAAGACTGAAGAAGAGCTGATGCTTTTGAGTTGTGGTGTTGGAGAAGAATGCTAAGAATACCATGGTCTGCTAAAAGGACTAACAAATGTGTCCTGGAATAAGTGCAGCTGGAATGCTCCTTGGAAGTGAGAATGGCTAGATTTTTTCTCACCTACTTTGGTCATGTTATCAGAAGGGACCATTTCCTGGAGAAGCATATCATGCTTGGCAAAGTGGAGGGTCAACGAAGAAGGGGAAGGCCCTCAATGAGATATATTGACACAGTGGCTGCAACAATGTGCTCAGGTATAGCAAGGATCATGTGGCTGGCCCAAGACCAGGCAGTGTTTCATTCTGCTGTGCATAGGGTTGCTATTAGTTGGAGATGACTCAACGGCACCTAACAACAAGAAGTCCTCATCTAAGAAGAAACCACACATACACACATAGTTAGGGAAGAATCTTGGGGATTTGTAGCCAAAACCCTTCGGGCAGCACTGTGGGAAAATGTCAAAAATTTTTGGAGCACTGTTTAAACAATTATGTATGCTCGTGAGTGTAGAAATTTTCAGGAGTTAGGTCATAGGGCTCCTGCAAAAGTGCTAGAAGTTTAACTTAATGTACAGTCACAGATTGGTAAGGCTAAATTATTCCCCCAAAGAACAAGGCATCCTTTGGGATTTCCCAGATGCTATGGTTGGGGTGAAGCAGAATTATAACCTAGAAGGTGCAATGGCACTTTAGTAGAGCAGACCGTGAGTGTTAGAGGAAAATCAGAAGTGGAGGTACTGCTGGTGCCAGGGAAGCTCAGCTTGCACCAGAATGGTCCATGGACATGCACAGTGACACACACACACACACACACACACACACACACACACAGAAGGAGGAGGTGGTGGAGAACCTCAGTCCTGGTATGGCACACAGGCTCAGTGGAGGTACAATAAGAGTTCTAGGAAAATGGATTGGGCTCTGAAACAATTACACATAAATATGGATATTCTAGGCATAAGTGAGCTGAAATGGACTGGTACTGGCCATTTTGAATCAGACAGTCATACGCAGGGAATGACAAATTGAAGAGGAATGGCTTCACATTCATACTCAAGAAGAATATTTCAATATTTATCCTGACGTACAGTGCTGTCAGAGATAGGATAATATCCATACACCTAAAAGGAAGATCTTCTATGGATTAGACCTCAACATAAAGGAAAAAATAATCCCCACAATTGGACCAATAAACAATATTGTAATAAACCAAGAAAAGATTGAAGTTGTCAAAGATTTCATCTTACTAGGATTCACAATCAATACCCATGGAAGCTGCACTCAAGAAAACAGATGACATATTGCTGCAAAATGCTTCTTTGAAGTGTTAGAGTAAGATGAGGTACACCAAAATCAAGTCATAGTATTTTCAAACATCTCATATGCATATGAAAGGTAGAGAATGAAAGGAAGACAAAAGAAGAATCAATGCTTTTGAATGATGGTGTTGACAATGAATATTGAGTATACCATAGACTGCCAGAAGAATGAAGAAATATGTCATGGATTAAATACAGGCAGAATGTGCCTTACAGACAAGGATGGTAAGACTTTGTACTTTGGTCATGTATCAGGAAGAACTGGTCCCAGAAGAAGGACATCATACTTGGTAAAATAGAGAGTCAGTGAAAAAGAGGAAGATCCTCAATCAGTTGGATTGACACAGTGGCTGCAACAATGGCCTGAAACACAGCAATGATTATGAGGATATCATGGAACTGGGCAGTGTTTTTTTCTGTTGTACATAGGGTAGCAATGAGTCAGAACCAACTCTATAGCACTTTAAAACGACTGCAACAACAATAAAATATCACAGTCTGAATAAATAGAATGGATTCAAGATTATTTCAATAATACCTTCCTCACTCCTTTGTATTACAATGTTGTTGTTGTGTGCTGTCGAGTCGGACCCGACTCACAGCGACCCCCCTTGGGTTTCCAAGGTGGTAACACTATGGAAGTAGATTGCCCAACCTTCCTTCCAAGGAGTGGCTGGTGGGTTTGCACTGCCAGCCTTCTGGTTAGCAGTCAAGTGCCTTGGGCACTATGCTACCAATATGCTATTTTAAATGGAAAAAAATGAAGAGGAATCACAGATACACAGAAGGAAATTCTCATAACCTGGGTAAGTCCACAGGATTGTGTCATGTAGTCAATATCATCTGCCAATTTGCTTTCTCAGTGGAGAAAAAGAGACTGAGAACTGCTCTTCTACTTGTATATTACTACTGTGTTTTCCCCCGTGGTTCTCTCTAGTGAATGTGTTTCCAGACAATCTCTTAATTTCTGTACTTCATGGAATCATTTGAGCCAGAATGAATGGGTGAGCAAGCATGACTAGTCATCATGGTTTTGGTGGCAGTGATGACTACTTTTCAAGAAGAAAATGAGCATTTGGGAAAAGGATTTGGGGCTATAAATCTTTAATCCTACTACATGGAGATTTGCTCTCCACTGCTGAACTACAGTGTTCTTTTATTTTGTAAAAGGCAATATTTTTATGAAAAATGTTTTTAACATCTCCAGAAAAAAATACGCCATTCACTATTTGTTCTTCTATAATTATTTATGTATAATTCTACTATAGATTTTATCAACTCACATTGTAAATATTTATTTACATGACACAGTACATTGAAAAGTCATAGGAAACAGGTATCAGACTTTATATGGCTTTGAATAGGAGCTCTGGTAGCATAGTGCCTAAGGCACTTGACTGCTAACCAGAAGGCTGGTGGTTCAAATCCACCAACCACTCCTCAGAAGGAAGGTTGGACAATCTACTTCCATAGTGATACTGCCTTGGAAACCCAAGGAGGGGTTGCTATAAGTTGGGCCCGACTCGATGGCACATAACAACAACATGGCTTGGAGTTACCATAGTTTATAGCACTATGCCTGGCCTTGTTATAAGCCTTATCAGCTCTTGATAAATAAGTGGAACATGATCAGAAAAGCAAACTAATATTTATTAAATTCAATTTTTTTTAAATAATAATGTTAGCTTAAAGTCATCTGTAATGAATAGCTTTAATCTTTTTTTTTTTTAATTTTTATTGTGATTTGGGTGAAAATTTACAGAGCAAACTCATTTTCCAATAATAGTTCATACACATGTTGTCTCATGACATTGGCTGCAATTCCCCCACAATGTAACAGCTCTCTTTCTACTTCCTCCCCATAGTTACCTCTTCCCCGTGTCCTTTCCTCCCATGCACTCCCACCCCCTGAGCTGTCTCCCTGTGTTTCTGTTCTCCAATGATTGATTGGTCCAAAGAGTATATCTACCTGATGTAAATGTTCACCCCATATGCCTGTCTATTGTTTGGCTGGAAGCCACAGGAGTGAGTACAGTTCTAGGGGACATACTTTCAGGGGTCTCACCAGGCTCTATCAGACCAGCAAACCTGGTCTTTTTTTTTTTTTAATGATTGTGAGCTCTGTTCCACATTGTTCTCCCATTCTGTCCAGGATCTCCTGCACCAATTCCCCTCTGAACGGTTGACAGTGGTAGCCAGGAAGCATCTAGACTGAGGACTGCAGGGTCTACGAGTCTCTTGGACTAATTATTTCCATGAATCTTTGGTTCTCTTCATTCTTCTTTGTTCTGGATGAGGAGAGACCCATCGTTGCATCTAGATGGCTGCTTGCAAGCTTTTAAGATCCCAGTGGTTACTCACCAAAATAGGATATACAACAATGTTTTTGAGTAGAATGTTACACCAATTGAGCTTGATGTCCCCTGTGACCATGGTCTTGAGCCCACAGGTCCCACACTCACTCCTTCCGGGTAGCTAGCTGTGGCCAAGAAGCCACCACAACCTTGCCCCCTGTCAGCTCTACTATACACCTGGACATTCTTACAGCATATACAAACACTCTTGTAGAAACATTGTCTGCTAGCCCTATACATGGTCATGGGCACGCCCTCCCCACCCCCCGCCTAGACATGTCTTATCATTCAACCTGTCCATCCATCTATCCACCTGTCAATTAATGCTTGCCGTCAGTGACAACACAGTACTCTATGTGCAAAAGAGTTCATCTTTGTTTTGATACATAGGAGACACTCAATAAACATTTGCCATATCAACATGGAAAACGTGACCTAGAGAATTAAGAGATGTTGTTGTTGTTATGTGCCGTCGAGTCAAACCTGACTCATAGCAACCCCTCCTTGGGTTTCCAAGGAAGTATCACTATGGAAATAGGATTGCCCAACCTTCCTTCCGAGGAGTGGCTGATGGGTTTGAACTGCCAGCCGTCTGGTTAGCAGGCAAGTGTCTTAGCCACTATGCTACCAGAGCTCCCATTAAGAGATGTGTAGTACACAATCAGACTTGTTTTTCTAAAACTCAGATTTGATTAAGTGACTCCCTTGACTTAAATTTATTCAGAGCCTACTAATAAAATTCAGACTCTTTGATTTGGCATTCTGCCATCTTTATTAGTATGTTTCTGTAGTTTCTGCACCACTATATTCTTCTACCAGACATCTTATTGCTAGACAACCTGGTCTAATCCAAACTTCAGAGTATTGGAGGGGTGGTTCCCAGGTAACCTTTTCTTTCCTTTTTTCTCAATCTTCCTGGGTGATCTCACTCAGTTCCATGACTTTGATGACTCCTGCTCTCCAATCTTATCGTCCTTAAGGTTCAATTTTTATGTTCAATCATCTTTTAAATATCTCTGCTTCATCAATATGTGTCTCAAACATAACATGGATAACAAAACTCATATTTCCTATATCAGCACACCCTCCCCTACAGAAAGTATTCATGCTCCTGTTTCCTTCACCTTGATAAATGTTACCCTTTGCTCAAGGCAAAAACTCTAGGTATTTTTCTTAGCACCTCTTTATTTCTTCTAACATTACCTTCCTAAATACAAATCATTAGCAGGTCCTATTGGCTCATTCTCCAGAACATAACCCTAATCGATATACTTTCTCCATTCCCACTGTCATTAGCGTAGTTCTGAACTGTTGCAATACCCTCCCCTAGCTAGCCTCCCCAATCCCACACTTAACCTTCTTGGATCCATTTTTAAAATGTTAGAAGAGTCTGACTTTCAACCATAGTTATAGATGTAGGCACTACTCTCCCTTATCATATTGTGAACAGAAACCTTGAAAATAGAAGCCAATTATTATCTTTCTTATGTCTTACCACCTCAAATTCAGCATTTAAAACAATTCTGGAACAATAATTGCTTAACTAATTTAAGTGTCTATGTTATGAAAAATCCTGTATAAACTGATGAGAAATGCACAAAACCAGAAATATGTATGATTCTGATATCAAGCTGAGAGGGAATAAGTCACCTGTGAAATGCCCTAGGACTGTAAACAAACCAAACTCACTACCATCCAGTTGACTCTAACTCATAGCGACCCCCATTGGGTTTCTGAGATGGTTAATGTTTATGGAAATAGATTGCCCCATCTTCCTTCTTCAGAACATCTATGTATGGATTTGATAGGAGATTCCTAACTGTGGTAGCATTTTGAGGATAGGAGCTCTTCAAGAACTTGTTTTGGATTAGCAAGAAAAATGTAAAGGTTATTTTAGTAATCAAGATATTTAAGATTAAAGACATTGTGAATATAATTTCAAAGAATATTTTAGAAATTGGATATTAACTGTAAGAACAACTGGAATTAGTTCTTTCCCACATTTGTTAACACCACATCATCTCTAAGGCAGCAAATCCAAGCTCAGTTCCTGCTTCCTCTGTGAAGCCTTTGCTGACCAACCCAGTAGAAATTTTTTTCCCCCCACTTAGACTTTGTATTCAAAATGATGGTAAGGATAAAAGTATAACTCAAATGAATAGAAATCAAAACAAGGACCTTAAAAATTGTTTAGGAATGGGTATTTGTCTTACTCTCTAGGTCTCAAAGGATACCTTTCATTATTCCCATTTTTTCTTCAGTGTTTAGGGGATTAGGTCTCCTAGGCTAACTCTGATATCAATGCCAAGGAAATCCCTTTAGGATTATTTTGAACCTTTAAATCATTCTCTACCAAGGGCATAAATATTATCATTGACCTGTTGGTGGAAATGGTATCCTAAGCAATCCAGAGAATAGAATTTTATTTCTTGATATACTTTAAAAACTGACATCAGGCAACCAAGTGGCCTCTGTAAAATTCTTACCAAGGATATCTAGGTGAGAAATTATTTAAAACTTATTTTTACTAGATACATTAATTTCCAGAAATGTTTTTTTTCCTCTAAATTCTTTAGTTTTTTTTTTTTTCTGGCAATTCTTATTTTTCATTCTTTTAAATTTCCTAAAGTATTACCTTTAACCTAAACTCTATGATGTAAGCACCAACCAAATGACAATAATTTATTTGTATCATTTCTGACATCAAAAGAAGCAAAAATTTATCCAAAACTAAATAGGTAAAAGGTAACAATAGCAGAATATATACTAGAATTTTGAAGCTATTTAAATAATGTGGTTTGCCATAGAGCATAACTTAGCAGATGAAATGGATTATTAGCCTTTATAATAAAAGTATTTATTTCTTTGTGCTATGTTTACCTACATGTTAAAAATATATATATAAGCAAGGACTATACATTCAAGCCATTCTTTTAATTCCCCAGTGTAATTTTAGAGAGTTTTCTATTTTCTTTTTGGTTCTTACAGAAATAAAATATCAATGGAAAACTTATCCATGCCCGATCAACTATAATCAGCTGGTTAGCCTGCAGTCAATCTCATGTGACTTCAAGCTGGCAAAGATAAAACATTTAATGAAAAAAGAAAAACAATTCAAATTATATAGACTTCATATGCTGATTTTTTTTTTTAACTTCAAGCAGACAAAGGTAAGTCACTTAATGAAGAAAATAATTCAAATTACAATTACATAGATTTCAGATGATCATTTAAAATATTATTTTCTAAATGTATCAGTCCCAAATAATCTAAGATTTAAGTCAGCAATATTTTAAGAAAATAAAAATGAAGAATTCTTCTAAAATCTCTCTAAAAACTTTTGCTTCTGTGCCCAGAATATGGAGTTTCTAACACAGTGTATGGTGTTGAGCAGGCATATTAGGTCAATGAATAAATGGTCTTCAAATTAACTAAAATAAACAAAGATAGATTGAAATAAAAATTCCCCAATAATTTAAATACTTTGTCTATAAGGATAAATCTAAAGGATAGATAATGGAAGTTTTAAAAATATACTGAAAGTTTAGTAAATATGAGTGTCATAGAATCTTAGAATATCGTGGAAACACCTAAGATTCAAAGCAGTAAAACTTGACCACATGGAAATATTCCTTTACATAAGGCAAGCAACCTTAAAACAGTACAGCATCTTAGTAGGTGAATATACTTCCAAATGGTTTAAAATGAGTACAAGATTGTCACCAAATGTGAAAGTCCTTATCATAGGAATTAAGCAGCACTTTCTCTTAGTATCCAGGGTGGACTGGTTCCAGTACTTCTACGATACCAAATACACAGAAGGTGAAGTCCGTTATACATAGTGGCATAGCATTTGTATATAATCTACTCATATCCTCCTATATACTTTAAATCATATCTAGATTACTTATAATACCTAATACAATGTAAATGCTATGTAAATAGTACTTTTTACTCCCTTTTGGGGATTGCATTTGTCATTTAATTGCTTTTCTTTCCATTCCCCTACCCTATGCCTGAGTATTTTCTATCACTCTTTGGTTCACTCTGTGGATGTGGAATCTGCAGGTAAGGAGAGCCACTATATATCCTTTGTGACATTACCTGTTATAGAATTACAAACCAAATTCAATAAATTAGTTGAAATCCTAGTGATTATTGAAGGATTGTCAAATTATAAAACTCAGTAGACATAGTAGAGTGCCATTTTATATATTTTTTTTAAAAATTATTATCTATATATAAAAATAACAATTATCATAGAGAATTTGAAATAGGTTCAAATATAAAGAAGAAAAATAACATTACACAGAGAAAATTAGTATTAACATTTAGTTGTTACAAATACATTTTTACAGTAATAAAAATACATTAGTATTCTATGCTGCCTTTTTGTATTCATATATAAGAATTTATTTGGAAAATTAGAGTTATTCTGCATATAAAGCTTTATGTATAGTTTTTCACTTAGTATTTTATTGTGACTGATTTATAATCACATTGAATATTCTAAGAAGTCACTATTCTTAATGAGTCATCATATAGATGATTCATATTTACCTCATCACTTTCTTTCTTTCTGTAATATCTGCTTCCGTCCACATCAATTTCCCTGCAAATCCTTCAGTGATAAAATAGTCTTTTAAATAGCTCTCTCTTCCAACAAGGCATTTTATTTTTAAATGGATATTCCACTAGCACCGGAGATATTAAATTGCAAAGAATATGCAAATGAAAATAGCCTTTTAAATATTATTAAACAGTACATATACAGTCATTGAAATTTCTTGGAAACACTACTTGTTGCCTTTTAAATTATGAATTAATGTGGTGTGACGCCTAAGGCATGTACTACTAATCAGAAAGCTTGCAGTTCAAATCCACCAGACACTCCTCACAAGAAAGATCAGGCAATCTACTTCCATAGTGATACCACCTCAGAAACTCAAGGAGGGTTTGCTATGAGTTGGATCTGACTCAATAGCAGTGAGTTTTAGTTTTTTTTTTTTAACCCATATAGACAAGTTTTTTGGCTTAAATATTCCTCTCAAGACTTTATAAGTCATCTTTGTGCACCTAATCATATTTTTTCTTCAAAATGTGATGAAAAGAAAAAGTTAACTCAATAACCAAAAAAATTAACCTAATAGCATCAGGAGATACTTAGAAGGATTATACAATATGGTCCTTCTCCTTCTAGGCCAGAGAAAGTTCAACAGCTAAATTGAGCATATTATAAATTAGCACAAATTTCTCCAATTTTTTTTTTTTTCCTCAACAGAGAAGTCAGGGATGGCTGAAGAAAATCTTACCATGAAAAATGTGTTTATTCTCACAGGATTTACTGATCAGCAAGAACTGAAGCCCCTTCTATTTGTGATATTCTTTGCCATCTATCTGATCACTATGCTGGGAAATCTTGGCCTGGTGACAGTGATTTTAAAAGAGCATCACGTCCACACACCAATGTACATCTTTCTGGGCAACCTGGCTCTTGTGGATTCTTGTTGTGCGTGTGCCATTACCCCTAAGATGTTAGAGAACTTCTTTTCTGAAGACAGAATAATTTCCTTCAATGAATGCATGGCACAATTCTATTTTCTTTGCACTGTTGAAACTGCAGACTGCTTTCTCCTGTCGGCAATGGCTTATGACCGCTACGTGGTAATATGCAGTCCATTGCAGTACCACACCATGATGTCAAAGAAACTCTGCATTCAAATGATCATAGGGGCCTACATAGCTGGGAACCTTCATTCCATGACTCATGGAGGGCTTTTATTTAGGTTAACTTTCTGTGGATCTAATCAAATCAACCACTTCTATTGTGACATCCTTCCTTTATACAGACTCTCCTGTGTTGACCCTTATATTAATGAACTGGTATTGTTTATTTTTTCAGGATCAATTCAAGTCTTTACCATAGGCAGTGTCTTAATATCTTATCTCTACATTCTTTTTACTATTTTCAAAATGAAGTCTAAAGAGGGAAGAGTCAAAGCTTTTTCTACTTGTGCATCCCACTTGTCATCTGTCTCTTTATTCTATGGATCCATTTTCTTCATGTACGTTAGACCAAATTTGCTTGAAGAAGGAGATCATGATATACCAGCTGCTATTTTGTTTACAATAGTAGTTCCCTTACTAAATCCTTTTATTTATAGCCTGAGAAATAAGGAAGTAATAAGTGTCTTGAGAAAAATTCTGAAGATAAAATCTCAAGAAAGTTTGAAACAAATGACAGCTACTATGGCTTAATGATTTAAATGTAGCAAAAATTTCCAAATGAAATTACACAGAGACAATGTACAAATTATATGTATAATATTAAAATATATCAGAATACAGCTAAAATGAAACAGTAATGTATAAGAGAGAAAGAAATATGTAAGCTATATTAATTCAAAATAAAAATAGAAACAAAACAAAGCTTTGAATTCATTCAGGAAACAATTGTCAATTACATGCACTGTGTCAGCATCAGAGATTATAAACACCAAAAGACAAAAACAAAACTAATAGTTACAAATATAAACAAGAATTCTATTAAACATTGATAACCACCCCTTTAATAACGTGGAGCATGAGCATTGCAATTAAGCTACAAGGGTTTACGGTCATATGAACCCTAAATCAATGGAATCACTTATAGCTATAAGTAACAAAATGTGGCAATTGAATTTTGAGGAAGCAGTTCAAAGTGATTAGCAAGGCAGAAAATGAGAAATTTACAAATGGCAAACAAGCAGATGAAATGCTGCTCAACATCATATGTTATTAAGGAATTGCAAATTAAAACAATGATCAAATATCATTACACACCTAATAGAATGGCTAAAATAAAAAAACACTGACAAAACCAAATTCTGGCAAGGATAAGTAGCAACAGGAATTCTCATTCACTGCTGGTGGGAATGCAAAATGATATAGTCACTTTTCCAGAAGGAGCTCTGGTAGCATAGTGCCTAAGGCACTTGACTGCTAACCAGAAGGCTGGGGGTTCAAACCCACCGGCCACTCCTCGGAAGGAAGGTTGGGCATTCCTACTTCCGTAGTGATACTGCCTCGGAAACCCAAGGAGGGGTCGCTATGAGTCGGGGCTGACTTGATGGCAAATAACAACAGCAACAACAACATGTTTTTAGTTGCTATTGAGTTGATTTCGACTCATGATGACCCCATGAATTACAGAGTAGAGCTGCTTCATAGTGTTTTCTTGGCTGCAATCTTCATGGAAGCAAATGACCAGGGCTTTTCTTCGACAGTACCTCTGGGTGATTTTGCACCGTCAACCTTTAGGTAACTATAGGCTTACCATAGTAAGGCTTACCAGCAATCATGCTCCCAAGTACTTACCCAAATGAGATGAAAATGTATGCCCATACAAAGACCTGTACATGAATGCTTATAGCAGCTTTATTCATAATTACCCAAAATTGAAAGCAACCAATAAAAGAGCTATAAAGCTATGAATATACATGGAGGAACCATAAATGCATATTGATAAATGAAAGAAGCCAATTTAAAAGATTACATATTATAAGATTCCAACTATATGACATTCTGGAAAATACAAAAATAGAGACAATGTAAAGATCAATGTTTCTCAGAGGTTTTGGGAAAAGGGGAGAGGGATGAATAGGTAGTACGTAGGGCATTTTTTAGGGCAGTGAAATTATTCTGTATAATATTGTAATGGTAGATACATGACATGCATTTGTCAAAACCCCTGTTGTTGTTGTTGTTGTTAAGTGCCATCGAGTC
>NW_006921730.1:8248281-8275547 GCF_000298275.1 Orycteropus afer afer
ATATCCCTTGTTCCATGTCCTCTTCTGAATCTGGCTTGAACTTCTGGAAGTTCTCTGTCAATATACTGCTGCAAACGTTTCTGAATTATCTTCAGTAAGATCTTAGTTGCACGTGATATTAATGATATTGTTCTATAATTTCTACATTCTGTGGGATCACCTTTCTTTGGAATGGGCACAAGACTTTTACAAAAGAATGAACTCTAAAGTAAACTATAAAAACCAAACTCATTGCTGTTGAGTTGATCTGACTCATAGCAACCCCTCCTGGGGTTTCCAAGGCAGTATCTCTATGGAAATAGATTGCCCAATCTTCCTTCTGAGGAGTGGCTGAACCGCCAGCCTTCTGGTTAGCAGTCAAATGCCTTAGGCACTGTACCACCAGACCTCCCAAAGTAAACTATAGACTTTAGTTAATAAAAATGTTTCTCTATTAGCTCATCAATTATGACAAAAGCACTAAACTAATAAAACCAAAAACCAATAGAAGATATTAATAAGGGAAATAGGGACGGAGAGTGGAGTCATGTGGAAATTCTTTATACTTTCTGCTCAATTTTTCTGTAAACCTAAAACTGCTTTAAAAAATAAAACTTATTAAATCTTGGTGTATTCACCAGTAAAACCATCTGGGTCTGGTGCTTTATGTTTGGAGGCTAATAGTTAGTGATTCAATTTCTTTAGAAGATACTGACCTATTTGGGTTATCTATTTCTCCTTATGTGGGTTTTGGTAAATTGTATCTTTTCAAGGACTAGATCCATTTCTTCTCAGTCATCATAGTTGAAGGCATCGAGTTGGTCATAATCCTTTTATTATCCTTTCAAAGTCCACAGGATCAATTTTATTCATTTTTTCAAAGAATCAGCTTTTGATTTCATGGATTTTTCAAGTGATTTCCTGTGCTCAACTTTATTGATTTTTTTGCAAGGAGATATAGATTAACCTACTATTGTAGCTGGAGATATCAACACTCGCCTCTCAGTAACTGACAGATCCAACAGGCAAAATTAGTAAGATATGGTTGTGCTGGACAGCACCACCAATCAACTAGATCTAATTGACACTTATAGAATAATTCATCCAACACCAGCAAAATACACATTCTTCTCTGACTCACATAGAATATTCACCAAAATAGATCACATTCTGGGCCATAAAGCATACCTTAACAAATTTAAATAATGATATAAGGTATGTGTGGTGTAGTAAATTAGTATGGCTTTTCTAGCCATAATGGTAGAAAGTCTTTGTAAACTCCATGGTGGAATTTGCTGTGAGAAACTGAGTAGCTTCTGATTGTTAAAATCATCCACCTGGGGTATTTCTGTTGGGAGCAGCACAAAGTTATGTTCTGGGAAGTTCAATCTCTCTCTCATGTGCTTAAAATTCTGATGTTATGATTGGCTAGTTTGGCCACACTGCCAGGCTCAAAAGGAGGCCTCCTAGAGGCAGAACTCTCTCTGACTGCTGGCTGAGAAAGACATGCTTCTGAGAGAAATGCGCTCCTGAGAAACACGTGATGCTGAGAAAGAGACACTGAGAGACATGTGCTGTTGTGAAAGAGACACTGAGAGACATGTGGTGCTGGGAAAGAGACGCAAGAAACACACATTGCTGGGAGAGACACCAAGAGACATGCACTGCTGGGAGAGAGACTGTGAGAGACTGTTGGCTAGAGATGGTGGGCTGAGAGAGACTGAGTGTTTTTCCTGAACTTGAATTGTAGCCTGATGCTTCCCTAATAAACCCCATAATCTGTGAGTTCTGTGTGGCCACTGCAGTGAATTATCGAACTCAGGAGAGAGGTGGTGGGTGCTGCAGGAGGAACGGTTGGTGTCAGGGTTGGGGAAAGGGCTGGAGGGAGGCAGCATGTCTGGCCTCGCAGGAATAGGCCTTGGGCTACTGATGGTGATTCTGTCTTCCTCTTGTGGGGTTAGAGGAGGTTGGAAGATGTGGCCTCCTTGTCCCTTTAGCAGTATGCTCTTAGATCACAATGATATTAAACTAGAGATTGCTAACAGAAAGATAGTTGGGTAATATAAAAATATTTGGAGAGTAAACTATACATTTCTAAATAATACATGGACCAGAAAAGAAGACTCAAGAGAAATTTAAAAAATATTTTGAATCAAATGAAAATAAAAATGCAACTTCTCAAGTTTTGTGGGGTGCACTGAAAGCAGTGATTAGACTGACATTTACACCAATGGTGTATATATTAGAAGAGAAAAAATATTTAAAGTCAGTAATTTAAACTTCCACTGTTGAAAACTAGAAAAAGAAGAACAAATTACACTCAAAATAAACATTGATAACTAGCCCGTTTAATAGCTTGGAGTATGAGCATTACAATTAAGCTAAAAAGGTTTACAGGGACTTGAGCCTATAAATGACAAAATTGTGGTGAGTGAATTTAGAGGAAGCAGTTTTAATACTGTTTGTTGTTGTTATGTGGCGTGGAGTTGGACCCAACTCATAGCGACCCCTCCTTGGGTTTCTGAGGCAGTATCACAATGGAAGTAGATTGCTGAACTTTCCTTCCAAGCAGTGGCTGGTGGGTTTGAACCACCAGGCTTCCAGTTAGCAGTCAAGTGCCTTAGGTACTATGCTACCAGAGCTCCTAATACTGTTTGTGGACATTATTTTAGGAGAGAGGAAGTAAGGAATGAAGGTGGCAAGTAAAAGTCAATATTATATTTCCACATTGAATAATTAAACAAAGAATATCATATTTGAAGAGAAGTTACTTTTAAAGAGGTTTATTTACTCCAATAAGGAGCTCTGTGGTACAGTTGTTAGGGGCTTGGCTGCTAACCAGAAGTCAGTGGTTCAAATCTACCAGTGGCTCCATGGGAAAAAGATGTGGCAGTCTGCTTCCATAAAGAGTACGGCATAGGAAACCCTACAGGGCAGTTCTACTCTGTGCTATAGGGTTGCTGTGACTCAAAAGCAACTCAGTGGTAACGAGGTTATTTACTGTCAAAGCTACACGGACAAAGATGCACATAACAAAGTGTCAAACATATATGTAGGATTTTAAGAGCCTTCATTGTCAGTGAGTTAAGCTAGACTTCTCTGCAATAGGGACACTGCCTTGGGTATTTTATTATATATAGACATGAATTCATGAAGTAAAATATGATAGTTGAACTAAGTATATGGTTAATCTTTTCTTTTTCTTTTCTTTTCTTTTGAATTTGAGAAATGTGGGTAGAATATGAATTTTCTTAATGTGGCATGTTAAATGAACTACTGTCCAAGTTTTCTCAACATGTGTTTATTGAAAACTTGCAACATGCAAGCACTGCTCTAGCTTACTGAGACACATAAATGAATAAAGAAACACTAGCGCTTCCATCCTCTTCAATAATAGAACATTGACATGATTTTAATTACCATGATTTTAATATCTGGATCATGGGAACTCACATCAAGTAACAGAAACATTCCCTGTTCTGCCTCCTCTCTTGATACCTTGAAGTGGTTGAGTCAAATTTAATTCTTAGAAGGCAATTGTCAGTTGCAGCTATTCTTCACACTAGGCAGACACCCAGAAGAAGACCTTACATGACAATCAGCAAGCACATGAAATCCTGTGTGTAGTCCCTGGGTGGTGCAAATGGTTAATGGGTGGGACTGCTAATCAGAGAGGCCACAGATTCAAGTCCACCTGGAGGCTCCTCAGAAAAAGGCAAGGCGATCTACTTCTGAAAAATCAACAACTGAAAATGCAATGAAGCACAGTTCTACTTTGATATACAAGGAATCACCATGAGTCAGAATCAACTCGATGTGGTAACTGCCTTTTTTTTTTAAGTAATGTTTAAAGCTAGCAGTGGGAACAAGACACACAAGTAATGTTTTCTGTTCTCTACCTCATAGATGCAAAAAATCTAATCAACTTGTTTCTATTTGTAACATCCAAGGAGATCTAATCTAGGACATTTCGGTTTATACTAAGATGTTCCAAGATATTCTTGCTTATGTCAAATTTATTTTTGGCTGCCGTCTAGTCTGTCCCTACTTCATTCACTGTGGGTTCTCCACCATCCCTGTGATGGCTTGAAGATTAGACCATTGTGTTCCAAAGGGTTTTCACTGGCTTATTTTTGGAAGCCAGATTTCTTTTCTTAGCCTGCTTTAGTCTGGACATTCCAGTAAAACCTGTTTTTTCATCATAGTAATATGCAAGCCTCCACAGCCAGTTGCATAGTGACGGCACATGAGTGGCACTGGCTGGGAATCAAACGCAGGTTTGCTACATGGAAGGGGAGAATTTTACCACTGAACCACCAATATTCCTGTTTCAAATTGAAAGCCTATCAATTTAGGATTTTCCCAGCCTCACCTCCATTTTGCTTTGGTTGCATCAAAATTTATAGATGCATACCTGATATCATGACATTTAAGGCAGATGCCTTGTTGTAGACTGAACTCTGTCCATGCTGTTCTTCTCTGAGCTGTCCAGTTCTCTATGATTCTTTGGTAATCTCTTCATGTCACCATCAGTTTCAGTATCTGCATCCATGTCTAGCACCTAGTGTATGATGATCCTAAGAGTAAAAAGAAGAAATTAAATAGTTTCTGATCAATAAGTAATTATCAAGGATAATGTCATATCTAGGAGCTCCGGTGGCTTAGTGAGTTAAATCATTTGACTGCTAACCAGAAGACTGGCGGTTCAAACACACCAGCCACTCCTCAGAAGGAAGATTGGGCAATCTACTTCCATAGAGATACTGCTTCAGAAACCCAAGGAGGGGTCCTTGAGAGTTGGGATCAACTTGATGGCAGAGAGGTTTTTTTTTTTTTTTTTTTTTTTAATGTCATATCTATGTAGGAGATCATGAAAAGTTTCCATTGAACTAAGGATCTTACTAATTTCCTTTATTTTTGTTGTTACTTCTTCTAGCCAGCTCTGACTCATGTATGCTGAGTAGAACTGCTCCATGGGATTTTCAAGGCTATTGCCTAAAGAAGAGGAGTTCAAAGAGTTTAGTCAGAAATTAGCAGAGAAAGAGCAAGAGAGAGTAAGTTGGAAGACCTAACTCTAAAACTGGTTGCCATCAAGTTGGTTCTGACTTATGGCAACCCCATGTGTGTCAGAGTAGAATTATAGTCCACAGGATTTTTGATAACTGAGTTTTTGGAAGTATAACACCAGGCCTTTCATCCAAGACGCCTCTGGATGAACTCTAGTCTCCAACTTTTCAGTTAGCAGCCAAACATGTTAACTGGTGCAACATCGAAGGAATTCTTCTACCCAGAATTTCACTAAACTCCCTTAAGCCAGTACATAAGCTTCTGGTTCTCAGTCCTTGCTTACAGTCTCAATACGTACTTCAGGTTCTGCCTCTCACATTCCTCTTTTTTTTTTTTTTTTAATTTGTATTGTGATTTGGGTGAAAGTTTACAGAGCAAATTCACTTTCCATACAACAGCTCACAACACTTTCTCTTATGACATTGACTATAATTTCCCACAGTGCAACAGCTCCTCCTACTTCCTCCCCATAGTTACTTCTTCCCTGTGTCCTTCCCTCCCACTCACTGTGCCCCCTGAGCTGTCTCCCTGTGCATATACAGCCTTTATATTCTCCCATGATTGATCTCTTCAAGGAGTGTGTTTACCTAATGTAAATGTTCAGCTCATATGCCTGTCTTTTGTTTGGCTGGAAGCCACAGGAGTAGGTTCAATTCTAGACCTGAAGGCAGCTAGGGACCATAGTCTCAGTGGTTCCATCAAGCTCTATCAGACCAGCAAACCTGGTCCTTTTTTTTTCAGAAATGATTTTGAGTTTTGTTCCACATTGTTCTCCTACTCTATCAAGGATCTCCTACAGAAATCCCCCTCCACATGGTTGACAGTGGTAGCTGGGCACCATCTAGTTCATCTGGTCTCATAGTTGAATAAGATGAGAATCACATGGTGTACCAGTTACTTGGACTGATTGTTTCCATGCCTCTTTGGTTTTCTTCATTCTTCTTTGCTCTGGATGAGCAAAGATTGCATCTAGATGGCTGCTTGCAAGCTTTTAGATCCCAGTCACTACTCACCAAAGTAAAGAAGGATGTGGAACAATCAGATCCCTCTTTAGAAGTGTCCATATGTAGTCTATGGACCAGATCAGGAATGGAAACCATACCATGTTCTCCTCTCCATGCCAACCTCATTTTTCTCAAAATTATTTATTATGGGTTGGATTCCCTAGGAGACAGACTCTGATATGAAGTTTATTGCATAGAACATTTACTAGAGAATGTATGTGGGATCAAATCTTATGGAAGTAAAAGGAAAGGATTGGGTGAGGGTGAAATCTAGCAAAATACAGGACCTCCTTGGCACCGTGGGCCATGAGAATCCCGGAAATAGAAGTGCTCCAGAGTCGTCATGACAAAATAATAAAGGGGTTGGGGGGGTACTCTAGACAAAGGAGATGTATCAGGTAAAAAAGGAAAACTTCAGAAAATGTTATCATTTATACCATCAGAGAAATTAAAAAAAAAAAAAGATATTGCATCCAAAATACAAGAACTGAAGCTATAAGAAGGAACATTCCAAATACAAAAAGATCTTGAAAATTTAAATTATGATAGTACACATTAGACAAAATAAGTTCAAGTTAGAACATAGAGTTGACCTAGCAGTTTGGACAGAACAAAAATTGAAAATTAAAGAAAAAAAAAGAATAATATTTTATCTAGGAACTCTAATTTTCAAATAATAGGAATTCCCAAGAGAAAAAAAAAATGAACATGGAAAGGAGAAAATCATCAAAGAAATAGCAAAAAATATTTTGTTCCTTGACATATAGTTTCCAGGTCAACAGAGCCTGCCAAATGCACAATGAATGGCCAAAGAAGGAAAGGAAGGGAAAGAAGGGACAAAGAGAGGAAGAGAGGGAGGGGGAGGGAGGAAGGAAGGAAAGATGGAGGGAGAGGGAGAGAGAGAGATACACCCAAATACAAAAAAAAAAAAAAAAAATCCTAAAATTTTCCATGGAGAGGACATTAAAAAAATCTCAAATAATAAAAACAATCAGGATATCATCATGACAACAGACTTATCAAGCTATAGTAAATTATAAACCAAAAAGACAGAGGAATTCATTTAAAATTATGATAAAGAATTCCAACATAAAACTTTATATATTTTAAAACTGTTGATAAAGCTTTGAAATACAAAGTATTTTTAGACAGGAAAGGACTCTAAAAAGGACAACTAAAAAGAAATGAGTTTTGAAATGAGAGACTACAATATAGGAGAGCTGCAAGAGGATCCCCCAGAATGATTGTGAAGTGAAATCTTAAAACTAACAAGAACAATAATCCAGTTAAAGCAGGGCACAGAGGGCTCCAGAGAGCTGTCCCAATTTTAATAAGCAACCTGATGCATTTACTGTTTTGAGAAAAGAATTATAGTAATGGCAAATAATGTGTGGGAAAATGGTGGAAAACAAGAAAAAAGGCATTTATTAACCTAAAAGAGAAAAAAGTTCAATAAGAAAAAAATTGAAATGATAATTCCCTACATGACTCAGCTAAGAACAAGTATGTATTGATATTAATAGAATATTGAGTATTGACTTAATGACAATTATGATATAATTCTATTGATAGTATAAATGAAGAAAAAAGGTATATCTTGAATATGTGGTATAGTGACAGAACTATATAGTCCTTTTGCATGCAGGGTATTTAAAAGATATGGCTATAACAGAAAAAAATGAAATAACAACACACACATATTGTTTTAAAAGATGGAAGCAAATACAGAAGAAACAGTTTAAAGAGTTAAGAGTGGTTAAAGGTTGAGGAGGGCAGAAATTGGGTTGAGGGTATGTATACTATTTTTCATTTAAAGCCTTGTAAAATTATCTTCAAAATTACTTTGATAAAAAAGAAAAGTTAAATTTTAAAACGTTGATGATGGTATGCTCTATTTTGTTAAACTTTAGTAGTTTGCTCATCCCCACTGCAATATTTATGGTAGAAAGCTAAGAATTTTTGAGGATGAATATGTCAGCTCCAATCTAGAAGTCTCAAGGTTCTTTTGGGCTATGTGTCCATCTATCTATATATGTTTCACCGATTTTGCTTTTCTAGTGAACTCAGACTAAGACAGTCCCCATGACTGGAAGTTAACGATGGCTGCTAGATGAAATCTCATCTAGGTGAAAGGCAACCTTTCCTTGTGGCCTGAGTTTTCTTACAGTATGGTTACTGGCTTCCAATAGTGAATACACCAAGAGAGCAAGGCAGAATTGCTTGGCATTTTAATGACATGGTTTTGGAAGTCACATAACAGCACTTTGGCTACACTCTAACACTGAGTCACAATGTTTCAAGGAAAGAGGACAAAGACCCACCGCTTGGGAGGAGTGTCAACATTACATTGCAATAAAAGCATGTGAGGTGGGATATATTGTGCTGACCATCTTTGGTAAATAATTTCTCTCACAACTTGCAAAAGGTTAGGAAGACTTAAGGAAGATGTTAGGAGTGAGACTGCATAATCACAGAATGGAATTGGAGGAAAAATACTAGGTACTGCTTAATCAATTTTTTCTTTGTAAACTTTTTTTTCTTTTTTAATCTGGATAAATGTAAGGTGGTTGTTGTAAAACAAAAATTAAGGCAATGAACTCTGAGTGTGGGTCTTCACTTTCTTAGCTCTTCAGATGTTTTGTAACTCCTATTCTCCTGATAAAACTATCAGTCAATTCTATCGGCTCATGTAAGTCATGGCAGATTCTAAAATCTTGGTCTTCACCATCAGCATACAAGCATTACTTGGATACTTACTATCTAGCTATCCTCTGCTAAGCTGTATATAAATATTACCTCATTTAACTCTTTCCAAGATCTTATGAAAAAGGTCCAATTATCATCCCCGGGTTATTGGTGAGAAAACTGAAGCAAAATGTTGTTGAGGCACTTGTTCAACATTGCATAGTAGTGTGCTTGATCTGAACACCAGGCTTACTACTAAATCCACGTTCTTAACTACTACACTAGAAATCACAAAAGGTTACCCAAGGTTTTCATAGAATTGTTTGATTTAGTCCCTGCAGTAGAGAACATGACTTTTTTCTCCAATTAATTTCCAAGACATAAAAATTGAGTGATTTTTTAAAAATAAAAAACAAACTTTTATTTGACTTGAATAGTTGAGAGGTTTGTCAACAATTGGCTCATTTATGCCACCTACTTGGCCCCTGTGAATCTTTGGATGTGCAACCTTGTGTTACAAAATACTGCCTTTAATTGTTTCAGTAAAAATATACTAGATTGCTAATATAAATTATAAAATATTCTGCCTGGGGTAATATTTCACTGTGTTAGCTCACATAAAAAGTGAAAACTTTAAAAGGGAAAGAAATGACCAGTAAGGCCCAGAAGGGGTAATATATTAATTTACTGACAATCTCATATATATTATGTGGATTGTGAATAAATAAAAATAAATAATAAGCTGAATAGATGATTCATTTTCTAAAAGGATAGTCTTAGAAACTAGACTGTGTGAGCCATATATTCTTTTGTTTGTTTGTTTGTTTGTTTTTAGTTATTCCAGCTTTACCAGGGACTGTGGAGGGAGTACATAATGAACTTGGTAAAAATATGGTAGATCAATAGGCAACACAAAACTCTTATTAACTACATAGCGTCACAGAGCAAAATGAAAAAGTCTGGTTGAAATGAAAACTAAAGTCCTTTTATTGAGAGGTAAGGCAAATTGTAAAGTCCAGAGGATTTTGAACTAAGTAATCTAAACAGGAGACCGTTCAAAGTTTATATAAGAAATTACAAGGAAATTCAATAAAAATTCAGTGATTAGTGACAGTTAGGTAACAGTTACAAAATTGGGTGATGGTACATCTTAGTGTTAGGAGATTACATGTGTCTCTAAAGTTGTTTTTGTAAACTCCCTGCCATCGAGTCGGATCTGACACTTAGCGACCCCTCCTTGGGTTTTCGCAGCGGTATCACTACAGAAGTAGATTGCCCAACCTTCCTTCCATGGAGTGGCTGGTTGGTTTGAACCACCAGTCTTCTGGTTAGCAGTCAAATGCCTTAGGCACTAAGCCACCAGAGCTCCTAAAGTTGCAAATAAATCATTAGACTTGATACATCTGGCCTGGATACAATCAGGATACTCTCCTCCTGTGACTGCAGGAAGGACATGCGTAAGTCTGAAGTTCATTTTGGGTAAAGATTAGTTTTGAGAATTGGTTTGGCCTGGCTTCTCAAGCTACAAACACATCTTTTAAGTGATTAAAATGCATACTGTTTTCCGAAATTGTTCAAACAATTTTCTCAGAGTACAGGGGAGAGTTATAGGAATGACAAGCAGCATTCTTGATCAGAAGTTGTTTTTGATTCAAAATAGAGTTTTAGCCTCACACTTTAGCATAGCCACCATCTCATGATGGGAATGCTAAACTAATTTGGGATGATCTTACTCAATACTTACTATTTTACTTAGTTTTAATGACCTTCTTTTCTTCATATTATTATAATTGTATGTTTTCTGTTTGCTGTTGAATAAATTTCAACCCCAGGGGAACACAAGAACAAAAACTTGTTAATCCTGTTTAATATGTTAACAGGAAATGCAGTTTCTTTTAGTAAAGGGAAGGAGCTCTGGTGGCATAGTGCCTAAGACATTTGGCTACTAACCAGAAGGCTGGTGGTTCAAACCCACCAGCCACTCCTCGAAGAAAGGTTGGGCAATCTACTTCCAACATGATAGCACCTCAGAAACCCAAAGAGGGGTCACTATGAGTCAAATCCAACTTGATGGCAGTGAGTGTGGTTTGGTTTGGAATGTGGCAAAGATTGTATTATCAAATTGTTGTTAGTTGTCACTGAGTGAATTCCAATTCATGTATTGTAATTTTGGAGAAGGGAGTTCTTATATACTGATATTACTTACAAATAATTTTACTTGATATTCACTTTAGAAGATAAGGATAAAAAAACACATACTCCATAAGGGAAAACAGACTGAAATAAAAATCCAAGATTTCAGAGAAGGGGAAAAAGTAGTGGAAAAATTTAAAAACATTAACCTGATGTCATATAGAGATATGTAGCTGCATGGAACTAAAACCAAAAACCACACCTACTGCCATCAAGTTGATTCTGACTCATGGCAACCTTTTAGGACAGAATAGAACTGACCTATAGTGTTTCCAAGGCTGTAATTCTTTACAGAAGCAGACTCCTCATCTTTCTCCCACAGAGTGATTAGTGGAGCAGTCCTAACTGACAGTGTTTTGGTTAGAAGCATAATGCTCTAACCACTACACCAGTATAGCTCCAACAATTTTGGTAGTGTGTATTAACTAGTGTGTGTGGAACTAGTTCTTCATTAAACCAGAGTGTGACCATGAGAAACATAAAGAGCAACTTTCAGCTGTGATTCCTTGGCAGTCATGTTAAAAAAAAAAAAAAACTCACTGATCTCGGGTCATTTTCTACTCAGAGCGACCCCTCCTTGGGTTCCCAAGGCAGTATCTCTATGGAAACATATTTCCCAATCTTCCTTCCGAGGAGTGGTTGGTGAGTTTAAACCACCAGCCTTCTGGTTAGCAGTCAAATGCCTTAGGTATTTTAATTGCAGAAGCCCAAATTTATTGTTAAACTACCTTAAAAAAAGGAAAGAAAGAAAGGTGGCGTTTGGACAAATTTTACATGCTTGCAATAATTCTGGAACATATAAGCTCACAGAAGTATTTTAGTACCAAAATTAGGAACAGTGGGATAGGGAAAATTGATTTATTAATTGCTGAAAGTCATTTCTAGACTAACTATCCAAGTATGCATAAATTAGCTTTATGAGTTTGTACAGTAATGTAAATTGAGAAGCCCCCAAACTATTCTAGTCAAAAAGTTTTTCCAGCTCTCCAGCAACTACATGTTATTAGAATGTTAAGTTGTTAAACATGGCAAAAAGATGTATCTTTCCTGCCAACCAAGCATGTAAGAGTACCATTTATTTAGTAGGGGTATTGTTCGTGGTTTCAGAAATGTGTTATGGGCCAATACAAAGCATATTCATTTGCTTTGGTTTAGTTTTTAATGGCAACCATGTTCCACATTATTCCTTGAGGTTGGGGACCTCACTGGGGCCTAATGCAATAATAACTGGGACAAGCTTACGTGCTCGTTAACTACATTGGGAAAGAAAGGTAGGCAAGAAGGGAAAAAAACAAGAAACAACAACTAAGGATTAAAGTCTTCTAAATTCAAGTGTTAAAATGGAAGAAATAATTTACCTGGAAAATGTAACTAGTTAACTCAATAGTCCAAATTAATCTTTTTTTTTTTTTAGCTATTCAGTAGGAAGCAGCCCAGAGGAATGGAGCACAAATTAAGGGAGCCATTAATCTCAGACCAAAGTCAAATACTGTGCAAAACAGGAGGTTCCTGGAAGGCAGAGAGAAGCCTGAGGACACTGGGTACAAAGGAAGGAGCAGTCCTAAAGGTATGTGGGAGGAAAACCTTGAAATAAGTTATTTTCTGTCAAGTGAACTAGGGGTGTGACTCTTCTGAGAATCCATTGGCTGAATGCTCTATTAGTCTTACATTTTCACACACATACATACACACACACTCACACACAAATGTAAGACTTAACTTTATAATGATTAGAATTTTTGCAGAGATGTGGGCTATGAGTACCAAAGGGATGATGAAATCATTGGCACGACTTTTCAAAATTCGCAGGGTTGTCCTCCTTTCTCTCCTTCATCCCCTCCTATAAAGTGTGTCATCCTTCTTCCTGTCATCACCAAAAAGATATGTACTGACTTTAGTTCCTCTTTGTGTAGAAAATGATACAGGGCTGTTGTGTGCCATCAAGTCCATTCCCACTCAGAGTGACCCCATATGACAGAGGAGAAATTATCCCAGAGAGTTTCCAAGGCTGTGTAATCTTTACAAAAGCAGACTGCCACATCTTTCTCCCACAGAGTGGATTCAAACTGCCAAACTTTCAGTTAGCAGGCTAGCACTTACCCATGTGCCACCAAGGTCCCTGATGCAAAGCTAGACACAGTAAGAAGAATTAAACAGCCCTAATGCCTGGTTTTTACAAAATGTATCTCATTCAGACTACTAAAAAAAGGAAAGAAAATACTGTGAGATATTTATAGTGAGTGTAAATAATTGTTTAATACTAAACTAAGCAGACTGTCATTCTCCACATCTCTTCCCCTCTCTTATTTGTGTATCTATTTAATTAATGCCATAGTTAAATATGTAAGTCCTGCTCAGAGAGAAATAATAATTTTGAAGTGGAAAGATGTATCACTCTCCTGTCCAAGCAATATCTACCAAGAAAATAGCTTTTAATTTGTTTTAGCATTAATGGGGGGAAATAATGAAGTTAAAATAAGTATGTGTATATCTGTTACTTACATCTGAAAAATGAGCATTGTGGGTAACCAGATTTAAAAGATTAGTTCATAGAGAACAAAACATCAAATATTTACATAATCTAAATTTTTTTTATGGGAGCTCTGGTAGTGTAGTGCCTAAGGCACTTGACTGCTAACCAGAAGGCTGAGGATTCAAACCCACCAGCCAAGCCTTGGAAAGAAGGTTGGGCAATCTACTTCCATAGTGATACTGCCTCAGAAATCCAAGGAGGGGTCGCTGTGAGTTGGGTCCGACTCGACAGCACATAACAACAACAACAAGAAATGTATTTATTTATTCACCCACCATTCAATGAATACTTTTTGAATATTTATTTATACCTGGCACAGTACTAAACATTGAGCATTATGAATGCAGAAATTAGACAAGATTTCTACCCTCATTGGTCTTACAGTTGTCTAACGCAGGAGGAAAACTTCAAACACAAGTTATTACAATTTAATAAATGTTTAGTGGCGTTTAAGTGAAATTTGGCATATTATCTCAATTTAGTTTTATCAAAATCACCATATGACAAACTGAGGTCTGAGATCCCCTTGCAAGATTTATGACCTTTATCTCATCACACTTTTCAAAGATCTATGAGTATTTTGGGGATTAAATCAGAATTTGAAGAATTAAGAGACAGGCATTCTTTATAACAAGATGTTGAAGACTTGAGGGCTTTCTTCCAGTCCTACTCATTGAGGTAAGGAGGGGTTTGCCTCCCCTCAGTCTTCTGAGCCAACTGAGAGGTGTTTCAGAGTTTGACAAGGGTCTGCAGGAGTTTGGGAAATCTATTGAAGAACGTCTGGCTCACCCTTGTAAAGTGGAAAGACAGAAGGCCTGGGCTAGATGGGCCTGAAGCAACACAGCACTGACACCTGGCTGAAGTGGAGAGATCTATATTCCCACCATCCAATATGTTAACTGTTTGTGTTTCTTGGGGCTAGATGTGTTCACCATAGGAGGAGCTAGCCTGAAGTCCTAATACAAGAACTTTTAAACCACCTAAGGGCAATGTGACCCCAAAAAAGAGGAACCAGCTTGCCAGGAGCCAGGGGGAGCTGAGGAGACTTGGCAGGCAGATAGCTGAAGGAGAGACACTTATTTCACTTGTTCTCAGAACTTCAGGCTAAAGGTCTGGAGAGTGAAGGTTTCTGAGAAACTACTGAAAATAGCCCTTAAATGAGCTGGCAATGGAGCATTACCTTCCAAGACCAATGTCAGATGACAACTGTACTGGCTACATCAGAGTGTATTTTTTCGAATTTACTCTCTCCAGAGTTTGACCACAAGGGGGTCAGAAATAGTCACTGTTAGCGAAGAAGAAGTGATTGAAAACATAGAGAAGCAGCTGACCAAGTCTATTCCAGCAAAACAGTCTTCCCTGCAAAGGGGAGAAATTTCAACATTGAAATTTTAGAGTGTTAGAGTTTTCACTGCCAGGACTGTCATTATCTAATTGTCATACTGAACAAGAATGTTTTAACGTTCTTCCCCAAAGGATTATTTCATTCATTATTAAGTGACCCAAAAACCTACTTTAGATTTTATTATGATTTGAAGAGAATGGGTCCAAGGAGTTGAAAACAAGTGATAAGAAAAAATGGAGTTGCTCTCAAATTTGTTTAACTATATTTAATAACAGCATATATTAACTTGTTACATGTTGTGGACATGTGCTATGAAAATCGAAGGATGCTGTGAAAATTTAAGAGGGGAGATTAATCCAGGATAGGTGTCAGCAGAGCTTCCAGACTAAGACAGACTCAGAAGAAGGCTGGAGCCATTTACTTCTCTGCCGGTGAAAACCTTATGAAGAGCAGTGAAATGCTGTCTGATATATTACTGGAAAACTTTATGAATAGCCTTGAAACATTGTCTGATATAGTGTTGGAAGATGAACTCCTCAGGTAAGAAGGCACTCAAAACATGACTGAGGAAGAGCTGCCTCCTCAAAGTAGAGTTGACCTTATTGACATAGAGGGAGTAAAGCTTTTGGAACCTCCAATTGCTGATATGGCATGACTCAAAATGGCACTCAGATCCCCATGCAAGACTTGTGACCCTAGCTCATCACATTCTTCAAGGATCTATGAGTATTCTGGGGATTAAATCAGAATTTGGAGAATTAGGAGACAGGCACTCTTTATAGCAAGATGTTGAAGACTTGAGGGCTTTTTCCTAGTCCCAGCTAAAACATCCATTAATAATCAGAACATGGTATGTACAGAGTATGAATCTAGGAAAATTGGAAGTTGTCAAAAATAAAATGGAATGCATAAAGATTGATATCCTAGGAATTAATGAGCTGAAATGACCTGGTTTTGGCCATTTTGAATCAGACAATCATATGACCTACTATGCTGGGAATGACAATTTGAAAAGAAATGGCATGGCATTCATTGTCACAAAAAATATTTCAAAATATATGCTGAAGTACCTTGCTGTCAGTGATAGGATAATATCTATATGCCTACAAGGAAGACAAGTTAATCCTTCTATTGTTCAAATTTATGCATCAATCACCAACGTGAAAGATGAGGAAATTGATGATTTTTACCAACTTTTGCAGTCTGAAATTGGCCAAACATACAATCAAGATGTGTTGATTATTACTGGTGATTGGAATACATAAGTTGGTAACAAAGAATCACCAATAGTTGGAAAATATGGCCTTGGTGATAGAAATGACACAGGAGATATCATGATACAATTTTGCAAGACCAACAACTTTTCATTAAAAATAACTTTTTTCTTGTACACGCAGACAACTCAACCCAGGATGCCGCACCCATACACTCAATGGTAATACATCCCTTAAAGCAATAGATCATGGGACACCAAAGGACCAACATTCAAACTGAGGAAATGCAGGACAAACAGGAGTGCATAATTATGAGGGGCACAGGGGGAGTGTTACAATGTAGGGAGGGGAGGAAACTGGGTTAGGGTTGGACATGGCGAATGGGGAATGAAACTAAATGTACACATGACTTTGAATGTAAAGCAAGCTCTTAAAATAAATAAATAAATAAAAACCTTTTCTCAACAACATAAATGGGAGCTATATAAATGGATCTCACCAGATGAAACACACAGACTACATCTGTAGCAAGAGGCAATGGAGAAGTTCAATATCTTCAGCCTAAACAAAGCCAGAAGCTGATGGTGGAACAGACCATCAATTGCTCATATACAAGTTCAAATTAAAACAAGTACATGAGAGCCAAAATATGACTTAAATTATATCCCACATGAACTTAGAGACCATCTAAAGAATAGATTTGATGCATTCAACACCAATGACTGAAAGCCAGAGGGATAGTGAGATGACATCAATAACGTCATCCATGATGAAAGCAAAAGATCATTAAAAAAGACAGAAAAGGAAGAAAAAAACAAAATGAATGTCAGAAAACACTCTGAAACTTGCACTTGAATGGGAAGTAACTACAGTAAATGGAAGAAATGAAAAGATAAAAGAGCTGAACAAAAGACTTCAAAGAGCAGCTAGAGAAGGGAATGTCAATTATTATAATGAAATGGACAAAGATCTAGAGTTAGAAAAACAAAAAGGAAGAACACACTCAGTATTTCTGAAGCTCAAAGAACTGAAGAAAAATGTCAAGCCTCAAGTTGCAATATTGAAATCTTCTATGGACAAAATATTGAATAATGCTGGAAGCATCAAAAGAAGATGGAAGGAATACACAGAGTCACTGTACAAAAAAGAATTAGATGATGTTCATTTATTTCAGATGGGTGGCACATAATCAAGAAGCAATGATGTTGAGGGAAGAAGTCTAAGCTGCACTGAAGTAATTAGTGAAAAAGAAGGCTCCAGGAAATGATGGAATACCCTTTGCGATGTTTCAACAAATGGATGCCATACTGGAGACACTTACTCATCTATGCAAAGAAATTCGGAAGACAATTGCCTGGCCACCTAACGGGAAGAGATCCATATTTGTACTCATTCCAAAGAAAGGTGATCCAACAGAATGTGGAAATTGTTGAACAATATCATTAATGTCACATGCAAGTAAAATCTTGTTGAAGATAATTCAAAAATGGTTGCAGCAGTATATTGAAGTATATTCAAGATAGTTTGCAGTGTGGATGACAATTCAACACAAAGAAAACAAAAGTCCCCACAATGGGACCAATAAGCGTCATCATGATAAATGGAGAAAAGATTGAAGTTGTCAGATTTCTTATTACTTCGATCCACAATCAGCACCCATGGAAGCAGCAGTCAAGAAATCAGACATTGTATTGCACTGGAAAATCTGCTGCAAAAGACCTCTTTAAAGTGAGCAAAGATGTCTCTTTGAAGACTAAGGTGTACCTAACCCAAGCCTTGGTATTTTCAGTTTCTCATATGCGTGTGAAAGCTGGTCAATGAGTAAGGAAGACAGAAGAAAAGTTGATGCTTTTAAATTCTGGTGTTGGTTAAGAATACTGAAAGTACCGTGGACTGCCAGAAGAACAAGCATATCTGTCCTGGAAAAAAAGTGCAGCTGGAATGCTCCTTGGAAGCGAGAATAGCCAGACTTCATCTCACCTACTTTGGTCATGTCAGAAGGAACCATTCCCTAGAGAAGGATATCATGCTTGGTAACGTGGAGGACCAGCACAAAGGGGGAAGACCCTCAGTGAAATGGATTGACACAGTGTCTGCAATTGTAGACTCAAGTATCCCAAGTATAGCAAGGACTGTGAGGATGGCACACCACTGGGCAGTGTTTTGTTCTGGTGTACATAGGGTGGCTATGATTTGGAGCCAACTTGACAGTACCTAGCAAACATAACAGGTGATCAGGAAAAAAAAAAATCCCTGAGAAAGTAAATATTAAGCTTTTGTGTTTTTTTAATTTTTTAAAGAATAAGTAGAATTTATCTAGGTGAAAAGGAATGGTGGGTCAAGATGTCAAGAGAATCCATTTGGGAGAAAACCTCTTGAAAGCCTGTGGTAAGAAAGAGAATTGTTCTTGACACTAGACCAGTATAACATACAATCCCAAAATATAATGGCATAAAACAACTATTTATTATTCTCTCTCACAGTACTGTGTGCTGATTGGGCTAAGATGTGTGGTCCTTGCTTGGAGTCTTAAAGGGCTGCAGATAGTGTCTGGGCCTGGAGGCTCAGCAAGCATGGCTAAGCATTCAAGATGATTCACTCACATGACTGGAACATGATATGGACTGTTAATTGGAAGTTTACTTTGGAATTTCAACTGGGTGAACTACATATGGACACATCATGTGACCTGGACTTCTCACTATATGGCAATTGAGCTCTGAGAGTGATCATCCCACAAGTGACTGTTCTAAGACTGAGTGTTCCAAGAGAAATGTCTGAAGCAACATAGGATCACTTCAACCAAAACTCTATTGGTCAAAGTAATCGCAAGCCAGTCAAGAGTAAAGGGAAGGAGACAAAGTATCCACATCTCAATAGGAGGATGGTGAAAATATTTGAAGCCCTGTTTTAAATTTCCATAAGCATGGCCCACAAATTTACCACAAGTGAGCGATGCTAATGAACAGAAATTTATTTTTTTTCACAGTTTAGGAGGCTAGAAGCCTGAATTAAGGATACTGGCTTGAGGAGAAAACTCTGTCCACTTTGTGGAAAATCTTTGTTTCTTTTTTAGTTTCTGTTCTTCAATTCCTTGGCAATCTCCATGTGGCAGCTATATTTCCTCCAGCTGTGCTTGCTTGCTTCTGTTTCTAAAATCTTCTTTGTTTAATATCTGATGTTATTAAGACACACCTTACATTGATATGGCCTCATTAATATAACAGAACCTTATTCATAAATGGGACTACATCCACAGGTACAGGGGCTAAGATTCCAACACATATTTTTGGGTGACTCAATTCAATGCATTAACAATGACTGAAGCAGGTGAAACTATAAAGTCATGTTAAAAGAGCTTAAACTTTATCCTAAGAGTAAAGGGAATAAATCAAATAATTTCTGATAAATAATTATCATGGATAATGTCCTATGTATGTAGGAAATCATAAAAAGTATTCATTGAATTACAGTTCTGATTAAATTCCTTTGTTGCTGTCTTCCATTCAGTTCTGATTCATGGAGACCCCACGTGTGCAGAGTAGAACTTCTCCATAGGGTTTTTGAAAACAGATTATCAGGTCTTTCTTCCAACATACCTCTGGGTGGGTTTGAACCACCAACCTTTGTGCCACCCAAGGACTTCCAAATTTCCTTTAGAAAAAAAAAATATATTGATTAAGAGTCTACTATTAACTCAAAATGAGCAATTTTGTATGTAATCAAGAGAGAATTGCATAATGTTAGGCAGAGTTTTTTGGGAATGGGGCCTAATTGGAAGTACATCCAAAAGTTTCTAATTTCCTTAATGAATATACATTTACAAAGAGATACCTTTATTTTTAGATCTGTTATAACAGTAACAATGCCCTGATTTCATTGTAGCACTTTATTTCATTCATAATTCCATCTTCCTTCTGAGGAATGGCTGGTGGTTTTGAACTGCCAGCCTTCTGGTGAGCAGTCAAGTGCCTTAGGCACTATGCTACCAGAGCTCCTAATTTAAATATAGATAGGGATATATTGACTTCAACAAACTTCTCCAACAATGTTAAGTTTGATGTGAATTTTCTTCTAACCAAGTCAACAAAGAATTTTAAATATTATTCTAGTACAGATCCTTCACATAAAATGTGAAAAATTAAAAAGCTAAAATGATTCACTTAAATTTTCCATATGGTGTCACAAGTAACAGAAGACTGACTCTATCTCATTTTCTAGCAGTGGGTGGGGCTATGTATATAAATCTCAAAGTCCCCTTTAAATATCTTGTATATACCTTTCACTTCAAAGTGTTAAACTTGAGCTCTTGTTGATCAGTTCTAACTCCTTCCTAAATAATCTACCTTCACATGTAGATTTAGATTAATACAGTGGCTACAACAATGGGCTCGAACAAGTATTGTGAGGATGGAGCAGGATAGGGCAATATTTCATTCCATTATATATAAAGTCACTAAGAGTTGGAGCCAACTTGACAGCACCTAACAATAACATGAATTTTACAGTGAGAGGTACTAAAGATTTCAAAGACTACCACTCAGAAGCTTCTCTCCCATTAATTGAGAGAACACTCTTTGCAAGGCAGTGTGAAGATGGGATGGTAGTATACACAAAGATGTAGTAGATAATATACAGTCTAATAAGGAATATGAAACACAAATTACTGTTACATGCAGTGGCAAAAGCCATCAGAGTGGAAGGGACAGTGTTATTCAATGAAGTATAGTTTTTCAGAAGTTTAAGACATTTGTTGTGTTAGCTGCCATCAAGTTGGTTCAGATTCAAAGAGACCCAAAGTAAAACAGAAGAAAACACTGTCCTTTCTTGCACTATCCTCACAATCCTTGCTGTGCTTGACTCCATCATTGTAGCCACTGTATCGATCTCATTGAGGGTCTCCCTATCTTTTGGTGATCTACTTTACCAAGCACAATATATTTCTCCAGGGATGATCCCTTCTGACAACATGACCAAAGTAGGTGAGATGAAGTCTGGCCACTCACGCTTCTAAGGAGCATTCCAGTGTACCTCTTCCAGAATAGATTTGCATCAATTCTTCCATCTTCCTTACTCATTGTCTAGGTTTCACATTCATATGAGGCTATTGAAAATTCCATGGCTTGGGTCAGGCACACCTTACTTCTCAAAGTGACATCTTTGACCTTTAACACTTTAAAGAGGTCCCTTGCAACTGATTTTTCCAGCACAATATGGTGTCTGATTTCTTGATTGCTGCTTCCATGGGTGTTAATTGTGGATCCAAGTAAAATGAAATCCCTGACAACTTCAATCTTTTCTCTATCTATTATGATGTTATTTATTGGTCCAGTTGTTAGTGTTTTTATTTTCTTCATGTTGAGATGTAATCCATACTGAAGGCTGTAGTTTTTGATCTTCATCATTAAGTTCTTCCAGTCCTCTTTCCTTTCAGCAAACAAAATTACATGTCACAAGTTGTTAATAATTCTTCCTTCTATCCCAATGCCACATACGTTTTCATATAGTCTAGCTTCTTGGATTATTTGCTAAACATACAGACTAAATAAGTATGGTGAACAGTACATTCACGAAGTATCTCCTTGTTCTGTTCAAACAGCTGCATCTTGGTCTATGTATACGTTCCTCAAGAGCACAGTTAAGTGTTTTGGAATTCCCATTCCTCACAATGTTATCCATAACTTCTTATGATCCACACAGTCAAATGTGGCCTCTGCAATAGCCAATAAAACATCTTTCTGGTATTCTTTTTTCAGCCAAGATCCATTTGACATCATCAATGGTATCCTTCATTCCATGTCCTCTTCTGAATACACCTTGAATTTCTGGCAGTTCCCCATCGATGTACACCTGCAACTACTTTTGAATTTCTTTCAGCAAAAATTTACCTATGATAGTAATGATATTATTCTATAATTTTCACATTCTGTGTGGCCACTTTTCTTTGGCTTTTGGAATGACTCGTCTGATCTTTGGCCATCGGTGTTCAATGCATCAAATCTATTCTTGAGATGATCCCTAAATTCAGGCAAAATATAAATCAAGGTCAATTTTTGGCCCTTGTGGACTTCAGCTTCAGCTAGTACTTGCATATGAGCAATTGATGATCTGTTCCACAGTCAATATTAAATATTAACATTAAGCCAAATATTAATACTTACTATAAGTTTGCAGTGCTTTAAACTGTGTAGTATTTCCTTAAGAATAAACAGTTGACTATTAGAACAGAATAGAGAATACAAACAAATTCAATCTATATGCAGAGTTAGTTAATAAGATAAGTGGCTATGAAGAGCATTGAGGAAAGGACATTCTTTACAAATCAATGGTACTCAGTTAACTAGATATATATAATGAGCAAGAGAGTGAGTACTAACTGCTTTTTAACATCATAATAGAATATAAGTTCCAGGTCAATTTTAGACTTTTGATCAAAGTTGAAAACTAAAGTTTCCAAAAGAAAATATAGGAGAATATCATGATCTTAGGGGTAGGCCATTATTTCTTAAATATGATGAAAACACTAACCATAGAGTACGATATTGGATAGCCAACTGACCATTAATGTGTGAAAAGGTGTTCAACCTTATTAGTTATCAGGGAAATGGAAATGAAACCAAAATGGGTTAACAATACGTCCCCCTCCAGAATGGCTAACGTTTAACAACACAAAACTAAAAACAAAACACTAGTATCAGTGTGGAGATGTGAAGCAGCAGGAGTTCTCCACAGTGTGGGAGAGAAAATTTGCATTGACATTTTTTAAAATTTTAGGCAGTATCTCCTTATCTGTATACACACACACACACACACACACACACACACACACATATATATATATATATATATATATATATATATCTCATTTGGACCAGTATATTTGATTCCTAGGCATACTCCCAACAGAAGTGCATACCTATGAGTACAAATCATCACAGCACTAGGCATAGTGGCCCCAATTTGGAAACAACACATGTTTCACCAACATGAGAGTGGAGAAGTATAATGTGGCATATTTAAACAACAGAAAACTACTCAGCAGTGAACAGGAACAAGTTCCTGGTTCACATAAAATATGAATGAAATTCATCAACTTAATGACAAGAAACCATATACAAAATGATACATAATTAACTCTTTAATTTGTATTAAGTTTGAAAATCAGACTAAAGTAAATGTTGGTGTTAGTACTCAAGATAGTGGTTAAACCAGAGGAGGAAGTGGGTGGGTTAATATCTGGGAGATGACAAAACAAGGAGGGGCCTCCCTGACCCTGGTTATATTCTATTTCCTGATCTCATGCTGTATGTTCATTCTGTGATAATTTATCCAAGCTCTATGCCTATGATGTATTTTTCTGTATATTATAGGTCAATAAAGTTTATTACAGAATAAAGGAGATCAAAGAAGCTAATTGTACTTACAATAGAGGATAAAATGAGAATTTCTTGAAGGCTATGTGCCTTTAAGCATGTAAACCAAACAACCAAGTTCATTGCTATAGAGTCAGTTCCGACTCATTGCGACCCCCTTTGGATTTCCCAGGTGGTAAATCTTTATGGAAGAAGATTGCCAATCTTCCTTCTTCAGAGTGGCTGGTGGTTTGCACCCTCAAACTTCTGGTTAGCAGTCAAATGCTTTAGGCACTATACCACTAGTGCTTCTTTTAAGCATGTAAAGCATGTATTTATTTTATTATTTTTTTCATGAGTAAAGTAGATTTATTTTCTGATCCTCATCTATGGCCCTGAACATATTTCTTTTCCTTTTTTAACTTTTTATTGTGATTTGGGCAAAAATACAGAGCATATTAGTTTTTCATTCAACAATTTTGTTCTTGTCATTCATTGAACCTGTAAGCACGTATTTATTTTGTTCTTCACCATAACCTGGTGAAAAATATACTTATTACCATTATTTTACTAATGAAAATATTGAGCCTGAGAGGAGGTAAGCAACTTGTCCAAGATCTTACTGCTTGTTTTTCTGTCTCTAAATGTTTTTTATTTTCCCTACACTGTACTGTGTTGCTCTTGTAGTTTGCTTTACTGCACACAAATTGTCTTGTCAGACATTTAAATAATTATTTTGGTTGAATCTGATCATGTAAACTACCACCCATTCATCAGTATGTGGTTGGTGGTGGCTTGCATATTTCTGTGATGCTGGAAGCTATGTCACTGGTATTTCAAATACCAGTAGAATCAACCATAGTGGACAGGTTTCAGCAGAGCTTTCAGACTAGGACAGACTGGGCAGAAAGGCCTGGTGATCAAATTCCAAAAATTAGCCACTGAAAAGCCTTTGGATTTCAACAGAATATTGTTTCATGTAGTTCTTGATGATGAGCTCCCTCCAAACCAAAAACCAAACGCACTGCCATCATGTCAGATCTGACTCATAGTGACCCCTCCTTGGGTATCTGAGGCAGTATCACTACGGAAATAGATTGCCCAACCTCCCTTCTGAGGAGTGGCTGGTGAGTTTGAACTGCCAGCCTTCTGGTTAGCAGTCAAATGCCTTAGGCACTGCACTACCAGAGCCCCACTGCCATCAAGTAGATTCCAACTCATGTTTCTAAGGCTGTAAATCTTTATGGAAGCAGACTGCCTTATCTTTTTTCTGATGAGTGCCTGGAGGGTTCCAACCACTGACCTTTTGGTTAGTAGTTAAACCACTACACTACCAGGGAGTAATTAAGTGGAAGGTATTCAAAATACACAGTGACAGCCATAATGGACTTGAGCATACCAACCACTGTGAAGATTGTGCAGAACAGATAGCATTCCGTTGTTGTATTTGGGGTTGCCATGACTTGGAACTGACTCTACAGCAAGCAACAACAACAACAATCATGTAATTTCCCAAGAAAAATAATCCATTTTATATAAATCTGTCTCTGCTTTCCCAATAGTCCCTTGACTATTCAACCTAATACCCACTGCCACTGAGGTCGACTCCTAGTGACTCTTTAGGATAGACTAGAACTGTCCCAGAGGGTTTCCAAGGCTGTAATCATTATAGAAGCAGGCTACCACATCTTTCTTCCACAGCCATGCTGGTGGGTCCAAACCACTGACTTTTTAATTAGCAGCCCTTAGCCACTACCAGGAGCTCTGGTAGCACAGTGCCTAAGGCACTTGACTGCTAACCAGAAGGCTGGCAGTTCAAATCCACCAGCCACTCCTCAGAAGGAAGGTTGGGCAATCTACTTCTGTAGTGATACTGCCTCAGAAACCCAAGGAGGGGTTGCTATGAGTCAGGTCCCACTCGATGGCAAATAACAACAACAAAAAGCCACTACATCACCATGTCTCCTTATTCAACCTAATAAAACTTCTCATTAGTGAGCCTGGGAATCCTTGATATAGCCCTGTGAATTGATTGTAGCTGAAATGGGAGTAATTAGCATGTATTACTCCATTCACTCAAAGTGAAAGGAATATAATGTACTTTTATTTTTCTAAATAAAATCATGCTTCTCCTATATCTATCCATCAAGGATGGAAGAAAATCAAATTGTTTTTCTGGAAGAAAATACAATTTTAGTCATTGGGTAGTTGAGTGCGATCTCTTTTCTAAGTGTTAGGATTCCACAGAAGTCCTGGGATTATTGATATTTTGAGGATAGGCTTCTGATAGTTACTCTATTATTGTCACAGTCAAATGTTCATTGTCCAGAACGATGTTTTCCACGCCAACACAATCATGAGCAGTGGTGCAGTGATATGGGTGTCCCCCCATGTGGAATCTGGGCTTCTCTACCACTTGCAGACTCTTTTCTACCACTCCCTCCCCCAAATCCAGGACACTCTACACTCCTTCAACTCTTGGAACCCTGACCTTTCCAAACAACCCAGCTCTTAGACTCTGTTCTGAGTTTTTGAAAATAAGCCCTTTTAACTTTGTTTCCTGATGAAAGTGACATTCAGGCTCTCAATACCTAAAAACTTGACAATTTTACTTAGATGGAAAAAATGTTCCTGAGCCCACATCTAAGAAGAAAACACATATACACACATAGTTACAGGAAATCTATTAGAAGAACTTGAGGGATTTGTAACAAAAACACTTTGGGCAGCAGTTTGGTAACATCTCCTAATTTAGGGGGGCACTGTATAATCAACTGTGTACATTTGTGGCTGTGGAAATTTCCAATAGTTTAGTCATAGGGCTCCTTTCAAAGAAGTAGAATTTTAACTTAATGTACAGTCACAGATTGGTGTGGCAAAATTATTCCCCCAATGAACAAGGCCATCCTTTGGGGTTTCCCAAATGCTGTGGTTGTGGAGAAGCAGAACTATCCCCTTGATATAACAACTGTGGTGGGGGGTGAGCCATCAGTGTTCAAGGAAGAGCAGAGCTGAGAGGTATTACTGGTGTCAGGGCAGCTCAGTATGCACAAGCAATGGTTCATGGACATGCACAGTGACACACACACACACACACAGAAGAAAGAGATGGTAGAACACCTCAGTTTGGCAATGACACACATGCTTAGTGATGGTGCAATGGGAGTTCCAGAATTATGGATGGGACACTGAAATAATTACTTAATTGTATCTCAGTTGGTTTTCTTATGGTTGGTGTGGCCAGGGAAACAAAGCTTGTGTTCATTTGGGTGTATGCTAATATAACAGAATTAATAATTACAGCAGTTATACCAGTGAATGAGCATCAACTGTGCTGAATGTTTTATATTCAGCAGATCAATTATCAACCTGAAAATAAGTGCTATTAATCCCATTTTACAGATAAAGTATTTGTGGCAAGAGAGCCTCAAAGTAGTTCATAAAAAGCAGAGCTAGGATTTAAATCCAAGTATAAATGCAAATTCCATGTGTTTACTATTACTTCACCTTTATGCTTAACAATAACAGCAATATCCATGATATTGTTCCCTTATAACCAAATAAAATGCACTGTTGTTGTTGTTATGTGCCGTTGAGTCGTACCTGACTCATAGTGACCCCTCCTTGGGTTTCCAAGGCAGTATCCATATGGAAGTAGATCACCCAACCTTCCTTCAAAGGAGTGGTTGATGGGTTTGAACTGCCAGCCATTTGGTTAGCAGTCAAAAATGCCTTAGGCACAATGCCACCACAGATCCTGGAATTGACATTAAATATAGAAGCCTAAGGCACTTGACTGCTAACCAGAAGGCTGGCGGTTCAAACCCACCAGCCACTGCTCGGAAGGAAGGTTGGGCAATCTACTTCCATAGTGATACTGCCTCGGAAACCCAA
>NW_006921730.1:8283640-8287503 GCF_000298275.1 Orycteropus afer afer
TATTCATAAGGTCTTCCCTGGCCAATTCTTTGAGAAGTGGACAGCCTCTTCCTTCCTCCTAGTCTGTCTCAGTCTGTAAGCTGGGCTGATACCTGTGTACCATGTGCATCCCGCTGGGTTTGAAACAACAGTGGCTCAACCCGAAAACTCACATCAACACGTCACCATGGTTAGATAAACTGACAGACAAGTATGTCTCCCTGTTGGAAGGTAACCAAAACAGGCCTCGCCAGATAGAATACACAAGAATCCAATCAACTACATCTATATAAAGACACAACATAGAAGCTCAATATTAGCTGTCAGAAGAAGGCCAGTGGAATTGACCATCAATTGCTTTTATACAAGTTCATGCTGAATCTGAAGAAAATTAAAACAAGTCAACCAGAGCCAAAATATGATGTTGATTGTATCCTACATGAATTTAGAGATTTTAGAGATCATATAAGGAATAGATTTGACACATTGAATACCAGTGAACAAAGACCAGAAGAATTGTGGGATGACATGGAGAACATCATACACTGAAGAAAGCAACAGGTCATTAAAAAGACAGGAAAAGGAGAAAAGACCAAAATGGATGACAGAAGAGACTCTGAAACTTGCTTTTGAATGTAGAGTAGCTAAAGCAAATGAAAGAACTGATTAAATAAAATAGCTGAACAGAAGATTCCCAAAGGCAGCTCAAGAGGACAAAGTAAAGTGCTATTATGAAATGTGACCTGGAGTTAGAAAATCAAAAGGGACAAACACATTGGACATTTTTTGAGCTTTAAGAACTGAAGATAAGTTTCATGTCTCAAATTGAAATATTGAAGGTTTCTATGAGCAAAATGTTGAATGATGCCAGAAGCATGAAAAGAAAGAAAGACTACACAGGATCACTGAAAAAAATTGGTCAATACTCAACCATTTCAGGAAATAGCATATAATCAAAAACTGATCGTATCAAAGAAAGAAATCCAAACAGCACTGAAGGAATTAGCAAACAATATGCATCCAAGAAATTACAGAATACCAATTGAGATGCTTCAACAAATGGATACAGCACTGAAGACACTCATTCGTTTATGCCAAGAAATTCAGAAGACAGCTACCCAGCCAGTTCACTGGAAGATAGCAATATTTGTGCTCATCCCAAAGAAAGATGATCCCACAGAATGTGGAAATTGTTAAACTATATCATAATATCACAAGCAAGGAAATTTTTGCAGAAGATAATTTTAAAAGTTTCATTTATAGTTATTTATATACCATTTTAATAATGGTAGTATTAACTGGTTTTCCTTGTAGAAGTATGGATCTTATCCTATCATTGACAGCATTGTACTTCAGGATAGAACTTGAAATATTCTTTTTCATGATGATTGTGATGTTATTTGTCTTCAATTTTTCATTCTTGACATAGTAAACCATATTATTGTCTAATTCAAAATGGCCAATACTAGTTCATTTCAACTCACTAAAGCTCAGAATATCAATCTTTATGTGTTCCATTTCATTTTTGACAACTTCCAATTTTTCTAGATTCATACTTTGTGCATTCCACATTCCAATCATTAATGGATGTTTGGAGCTGTTTCTTCTCATTTTGAGTTGTGCCACACCAGCAAATGAAGGTCCTGAACATTTTACTTCATCTACATGATTAAAGTCAACTCTGTTTGAGGAGACAAACATATTTTGGGTGCCTACCAACCCAAAGAACTCATCTTCTGGCACTATAATAGACAATGTTTCACTGTTATTTTTAAGGTTTTCAGTGGCCAATTTTATCAGAAGTGGACCTCCACATCCTTCTTCCTAGTTTGTTTTAGTTTGGAAGCTTTGCTGAAACCTGTCCACCACAGTTGATTCTGCTTGTATTTGACATACTGCAATATAGTAAATTATATGGTGTGGCTTTCCTAAACTTTGTAACTTTGTAAACCCCTTGATGGAATTTGCCATGAGCAACTGACTAGCTCATGATTGTTAAATTCATCCACATGGCATATTTCTGTTGGGAGCAGCACAAAGTAATTTTCTGGGAAGTTCGGTCTCTTTCAGATGTGTACAACTCTGGTTTTGGGATTGGGTAGTTTTAACCACTCTGCCAGGCTCAAAAGGATCCCTCCTACAGGCAGAAGGAGTCTCTCTGACTGCTGAGAGAGAGAGACATGTTGCTGAAAGAGACATGCTACTGAGAGAGAGATGTGAGAGACATGCTACTGAGAGAGACAGCCAGCTGCTGAGTGAGATAGCTGTCTGAGAGAGACTGAGCATGTTCCTGAACTTGAATTGTAACCTGTTGCTTCCCTAATTAACCCCATAATCTGTGAGTTTTGTGTGGCCACTACAGTGAATTGTCAAACCCAGCAGAGAGGTGGTGGGTGCTGTGGGAGGAACTGTTCATGTCAGGGTTAATAAGAGGGGTGGAGGGTGGCAGCATGTCTGCCCTCATAGAAGCACACATTGGGCTGCTGATGGTGATTCTGTCCTCATCTTGTGTAGTTAGAGGAGGCCAAAAGATGCCACCTCCTTGCCCCTTTAGCAGTTGGTGTCAGAAGTGATGGGATTTGTTGTAGTGGATCCAGACTGAGAGAAGCATAGGACTTTGTAAAAGAAAGCAGGATGGGGCCTGGAAAATGAACTTTGGATTATTAGATGGTTATTTGGGTTAGTGTTGCCTGTTAAAGGAGAAAATTGATCTCAAGGCTAGGGCTTTTGGTTATACCCAGCCAAGGGCCCAAGGCCAAATACATAGAACAAGAAGATAATCAAGGTGAAGAGATGAAACTGGAATGTCTTAAACAGGATTATGTGTTTTGGATTATGTGTTTATCTGGATGTACTATGGGTTTTGAATGTTCTCTCACCTACTTGTACCTTAGAAATGATTATAGAAGACTTCTGGTAAGATGGCAGAATAGGCAGACAAGATATACAGACCCTTGTACCTTAGAAATGATTATAGGAGACTTCTGGTAAGATGGCAGAATAGGCAGATAAGCTATACAGACCCTTTTCAACAAAGGAAAGAGAAACCAAATGACAGAGATACAGAAGATAATCCTGGAGCCCTGAGCTTTGAAAGGAAGTATACAGAAGTGGATTAGGCACTAACTACTGGAAGAACCCGAATGAAAACAGGACCTATGAATAGGCTCTGCTTGCCAAGGATGGCAAGGACATATGGGACACTGACAAGGGGAAAGGAGACAGGCGGTGAGTGTATAAATGCTTCCAAGTAGCAAATAGAGGAGCACAATAGCCTGCTTACTTAGATAACATCAAAAGAAAACAAAAATCTTGGGCAAATCACTTCAACATACAATCACCAATTAAATATAAACACAAAAACATCAAAATGCCTCAGAGACAACAGAGTATCACAATCCACACAAAGAAGCAAGATAAAGCAGGAGAAACAAAGGACCAGGATACAGACCCAGAGCACATCCCTGAGGAAGAAGCAGCATTAGAACTCCCTGATAAGGAATTCAAAAGAATTATATTTAGGCACCTTCAATGGATTGAGAGACATATCAAGGAAAGCACTGACAAAATTGAGGAAAATAGAGAAAACTCTAGAAAAATTTTGAAAGACTATACAAGGATAAAATAAATGAAAAATTAGAAAGGATACAAAATCTACACATAGAAATTTAGAAGATTAGTATTAAATTTTCAGAAATAGATAAGACAGTGAGTGGGCAAAGGAGTAGAATTGAATCAATGGAAGACAGAATTAGTGATATTGAAGACTAATACCTCAATACTTTTTTGAAAAGGGGTCAATGAGAAAAAAAAAGATCAAAACAAAATGAAGAAAGCCTAAGGTTCATGTGGGATACCATCAAAAGGAATAACCTACATGTAAT
>NW_006921730.1:8288255-8289660 GCF_000298275.1 Orycteropus afer afer
AAGAAAAACTATAAACCTTCACATCAAAATAAAAAAGAGGATCAGCACAAATATTTAGCAAATACTAAAACAATAGCAATGAAGGAAATGATAACATGATTCATAAACAAAATGAGCTCAGCACAGAAAATTATATGGAACAAAGAAATCAGGAACACCATGATAAAGCACATAACAGAATGACAGCAACTTCAACACATCAACAAGGAGGAAATGAGCAATTCAATTAAAAAAGGACATGAATAGACACTTCATCATAGAAGACATTCAGGCAGCTAACAAACACATGAAGAAATGCTTATGATCATTAGCCATTAGAGAAACCCACATCAAAACAATGATGAGATATCATCTCACCCCAGCATTAATAGCAAAAGTTAAAATAAAAACCAAACAAAAAAAAAAACAGAACAACAAATGTGGGCAAGGATGTGGAAACACTGGAACCCTCATATACTGCTGGTGGGATTGGAATAAGGTACAACCACTGTAGAAAGCAGTATGGTACTTCTTTAAGAAGTTGGAAATAGAAATACCATATGATACATCAATCCTACTACTAGGTATTCATCCTAGACAAATAAGAGCTATGATATAAACAGATATATGCACAATTATGTTCATTGCAGCAATATTATGCACAATTGGAAAGAGACGGAAAGAACCAAAGTGCCCATCAATGGATGAATGGTTAAGCAGACTATGATACATTTACACAATGCAATACTATGCAGTGTTAAAAAATAATGATGAATCTGCAAAACATCTCATAATATGGGTGAACCTAGAAGACATTATGCTGAGCAAAATTATTCAATTACAAACTGACAATTACTGTATTGGACCACTACTGTAAAAGTTATGAAGAAGTTTACACACAGAAAGAATTGCTCCCTGAAGGTCATCAGTGGTGGGACTGGATGGGAGAGGAAATCAACAAGGGGAGGGTAGACACATATTAATTTGGGTGAAGGGAAAGGCAATATAAAATAATGGGGAGGTCAGCACAAAAGGATCAAGACAGTAGTAGAAGACACAAGGAGGAGCACAAGAGTTAAAGGTAGCAAAGGTAAATAATATTACATCCACAATCCTGCAATAACAGTAATAACAATAATTTGCAATTGGATATATAGTCACTCAATCTTACCAGTGGTGAGAAGGTAAATGGGACTACACCCATGAATATATATATAAATTTGACAGAGGCTATCTTTACCTATGTATTTATATATGTTGTTGTTGTAATGTGCCGTTGAGTCGGACCTGACTCATAGTGACCCCTCCTTGGGTTTCTGAGGCAGTACCACTATGGAAGTAGATTGCCCCATCTTCCTTCCGAGGAGTGGCTGGTGGGTTTGAACCGCCAGCCTTCTGGTTAGCAGTCAAGTGCCTTAGCCACTAT
>NW_006921730.1:8290810-8296120 GCF_000298275.1 Orycteropus afer afer
ACATCCTTCTCCAGGGAATGGTCCCTTCTGACAACATGGCCAAAGTAGGTGAGACAAAGTCTGGCCATTCTCACTTCCAAGGAGCATTCTGGCTGTGCTTCCTCCTAGACAGATTTGTTAGATCTTTTAGCATTCCATGGTACTTTTAGCATTCTTCACCAACACTGCAACTCAAAAGCACCAACTTTTGAAATGAAATGGTAACTAGTAAGATGTAGGAAAAAATAGGAGAAACGGACAGAATCATGTCATAGTAAAGATTAAATGACAAGGAGTGTAAGGGAAAACAAGGAGCTCTAGTGGTTAAGGCATTTGGCTGCTAACCAAAAGTTTGGTGGTTTGAACGCACCAGCTGCTCTCTAGAAGAAAGATGAGGCAGTCTGCTTTTTAAAGATTTATAGCCTTGGAGACCCAATGGGGGTCACTATGAGTCAGAATCAACTCAATGGCAGTGAGTGAGTGATAAGGAAAAACAGATACCATAGAAAGCACAGGAAGGCACAGACAGTATAAAGAAAAATGAAGAAAGTAAAAGAAGAATATAGAAAAAGTGTTGGAAGGACAGTCTCTGAGCCTCCCACCCATTACATCTAATGAAAAGTCATGGGCCTGGAGAATTCTCTGATAACAGAGTCTAGGAGCTGAGCCCTTCTCTACTTCCTAGTCTATTTTCCTTATTGGGGGACCTCTCTCCATGTCTTGGTGCACAGAAAACTCTCTTTCTGCTCGCTTATGAAGGAGTGTCACGTGGCACATGGCCAACACCATTTCTCTGTCTATTCTAATAAAGAGTGAAGGGAATCTTTCAAATGTGACACAAGAGGGGTGTGCGCAAGACTATTAGCCTTGCATCGGCTGCAGAGAGTGAGTCATTGGTCATGGTGGACCAGTGCCCATTATTGAAGCTGATTTTGCTTTGTTTCTTCTCTATGTATGTAAAGCATTGTCCTATCCAATGCTTCTGTGTAAGTCATGCTTTTGTTGGTGATCCCAGATCTTTGCTAGACAAATGCTAGAAAAGATGATCCAAAATATTACTAATTAGAGCTCTTCTAATTAAAGGTAAACCAAAAGAATGGAGCAGAAAAAACATTAGGAAATATTACTGAAATTAGACTTGAATCTGTACTTTAAAAGGCATATCCAAGATCTAAGAAAATTATCCCAGAATGTTTACCTATGTGGTTTCTGCTCTTAAATTCATATTGTGCATACACAAAAAACCCCACAAAAACAATATAATGTAATATGATGAAATCTAGGCTTGTATATCTGTCATACTAATAAATATAAATATAATATCAAAAACAATATAATGTAATATGATGAAATCTAGGCTTGTATATCTGTCATACTAATAAATATAAATATAATACCAAAACATATCCTAGTAGCAAGCTTTGAGCATCTGGACAAAAATATTGTGACATTTCTAAAAGAAAAAAACCAAATCTGCACAACAGTCAATGCAAACAGAAATGGAACAATGACAACCAGATATTAAAGGAAAGAAAACTTAGGGCAAGGATTTTAATTCCATTGAAATTGTCCTTCAGGTGTCAAGGTTGCAGGCAAACATTTCTGAGAACTTAAGGATTCAGGGACTATTGTCCACATGAGCACTTACTGAGGAATCTCTCAGAGAACAAGATTCCCTAATCAAAAGATGGCCATGGAAACTTCACCCTACAAATGGGATGAACATTGAGTATATTTAACAGTCTCACTAGGACTAAAACAAGGTTAAGTGTAAGGTTTATAAAATAAAACACTAATATGAATATATTTATATGGACTTTCACTATGGACTTTGATATTTCAAAAATTAGTTTTTATATTTTAAATCTGTTGTTGTTGTTTTTAGGTGCCGTCATGTCATCTCCAACACATAGCAACTCCATGAACAGCAGAACAAAACACCACCTGGTCCTGGGCCAGCTCCATCATTCTTGCTATACTTGAACCCATAGCCACTACCACCATGTCAATCCATGTCATTGAAGGTCTTCCCCTCTTTGGACGACCCTCCACCTTACCAAGCATGACATCCTTCTCCAGGGAATGGTCCTTTCTGACAACAGGACCAAAGTATGCGAGATGAACTCTGGCCATTCTTGCCTCCAAGAAACATTCTGGCTGCACTTTCTCCAGGACAGACTTGTTAGTTCTTTTAGCAGTCCATGGTACTTTGAGCATTCTTCACCAACCCACAGATAAAAAGCATCAATTCTTCTTCAGTCTTCCTTATTCATTGTCCAGCTCCCACATGCATATGAGGCAATTGAAGATACCATGGGTTATGTCAGGTGCACCTTAGTCCTCAAGGAGACATCTTTGCTCTTCAGCACTTGAAGGAGGTCCTTGCAGCCAATTTGCCCGATGCTATACATCGTCGTCGGAGCTCTGGTAGCATAGTGCCTAAGACACTTGACTGCTAACCAGAAGGCTGGCGGTTCAAACCCACCAGCCACTCCTCGGAAGGAAGATGGGGCAATCCACTTCTGTAGCGATACTGCCTCGGAAACCCAAAAAGGGGTCGCTATGAGTTGGGGCCGACTCGATGACAAACAACAAGAACAACAACAACATACGTTGTCAGATGTCCTGACTTCTGCTTCCATTGGCGTCGATTGTAAAACCAAACAATGTAAAGTCTTTGACAATTTCAGTCTTTTCTCCATTTATCATAATGCTGCTTACAGGTCCAGTTGTGAGGATTTTTGTTTTCTTTATATTGATATGTAATCCATACTGCAGACTGTACTCTTGAATCTTCATCAGTAAGTACTTCAAGTCATTTTCACTTTCAGCAAGCAAATTGTGTTGTCAGCATATTGCAGGTTGTTAATAATTCTTCCTCCAATCTTGATGCCACATTCATATAGTCCAACTTTAATCTAGTAATTGATTTTAACCCACCAGCCACTCCTCAGAAGGAAGATTGGGCAATCTACTTCTGTAGAGATACTGCCTTGGAAATCCAAGGAGGGGTTGCTATGAGTTGAATTGACTCAATGGCAGTGAGTTTGGTTTGGTTTTTGGAATTGCTTTTAAATTAGAATTTTATATAATACCCTTAGGACTATCTTTCTTCATATAGTATCTCTTGATTCCTACTCTGAGCATCAAATAAATTAGCTTGAACTTCCTCCTCTTTTTCCTCCTTTGTTTTCTCTACAATATCATCTTAATGCTTTTGTGTACTCTATATTCTTGAAATTCATACTGTGTACACACACATACACAAATCTACAATAAAAATAATTAGAGTAATATGATAAAACTAAGGCCTAATAAATACAAATGTACTTCATTTACCAATTATAAAATTACAGATTATATCAACAAATACAACATAATTTTATTCTATATGAAAAAGATATACTAAAAGAAAGCATAAGAATGTAAATGAAAAATAGTGGTTGCAACAACTTGGAATTTCCTTAACAAAGAAAGTATTTATATAAAGAAAGTTTCACACTATGGTGTTGTTGTTATCATTGTTATGGAATTCCAACTGATAGTGACTCTATATAAAACAAAAGGAAACGCTGCCCAGTCCTGTGCCATTCTCACAATTATTACTCTATTTGAGCCCATTGTTGCAGCTACTGTATCCATCTCATTAAGGGTCTTCTTTTTTTTTGCTGACTCTTTACTTTACCAAATATTATGTCCTTTTCCAGGGACTGGTCCCTCCTGATAACATGTCCAAAGTATATGAGACAAAGTCTTGCCATTCTCACTTCTAAGGAGTAGTCTGACTGTACTTTTTCTAAGACAGATTTGTTCATTTTTCTGGCCATCAATGGTATATTCAATATACTTGGTCAACACCATACTTCAAATGCATCAATTCTTCAGTCTGCCTTATTCACAGTCTAGTTTTCACATGCATATGAGGTGGATGAAAATACTATGGCTTGGGTCAGGCATATTCTTCATCCTCAAAGTGACATCTTAGTGTTAAACGCTTAAAAAAAGATCTTTTGCATCAGATTTTCCCAATGCCATTCACTGTTTTATTTCTTGACTGTTGCTCCATGGGCATTGATTGTGGATCCAAGGAAAAATGAAATCCTACATGAATTTTGATATTTTCTGTACTTATCAAGATGTTGCTTATTGGTCCAATTGTGAAAATTTGTAGCTATGTTGAGGTGTAATTCATACTGACCACTTGTTTGTCAGTTTGTTGTATTATGGTGGCTTGAATGTTACTGTGATGCTTGTGGTATTTCAAATACCAGCCGGGTCACCCATGGTGAATCAGTTTCAGCAGAGGTTCTAGGCTAAAACAGACTAGGAAGAAGGGCCTAGTGATCTACTTCTAAAAAGCTTTGGCCAATGAAAACCTTAAAGAGCAGTGAAACATTGCCAAACACAGTTCTGGAAGTTGAACCCCTCCGGTTGGAAGGTACTCAAAATATGACTGGGGAGGAGCTGCCTCCTCAAAGTAGAGTTGACATTAATCATGTGAAGAGAGTAAAGCTTCAGGACCTTAATTTGGTGATGTAATATGATTCAAAGTTGAGAGGAAACAGCTGCAAGAATCCATTAATAATCAGAACATGGAATATACAATGAACACAGGAAAAGTGGAAGTCATCAAAACTGAAATGGAAAGCATCAAGATCATTATCCTAGGTATTAGTGAGCTTAAATGGATTGGCATGAGCCATTTTGAATCAGGAGTCACATGGTCTTTTATGCTGAGAATGACAAATTGAAGATATATAGTGTCATGTTCATCATTAAAAAGAGCATTTCAAGATTTATCCTGAAGTACAATGCTGTCAGTGGTAGGATAATATCCATATGCCTATAAGAAAGGACACTTAATATGACTATTCAAATTTATGCACTGACCACTAATACCAAACATGAAGAAATTTAAGACTTTTTACCAACTTCTGCACACTGAAATTGATCAAACATGCAATCAAGATTCATTGATGATTACTGGTGATTGGACTGCAAAAGTTGGAAACAAAGAAGAATTGGTAGTTGGGAAATATGGCTTTACTGGTAGAAACATCACCAGAGATCACATAATAGAATTTTGTAAGATAAACAACTTATTCATTGCAAATATGGTTTTTCAGCAGCATAAGTGATTACTATACACGCAGAGCTCAACAGACGGAATATACTGGAATCAAATTGATCACATCTATGGAAAAAGACTAGGGAGAAGCTCAAAATCATCAATCAGGAGGCGGGGCAAGATGGCGGACTAGGCAGAAGGATTGCACAGACCCTCTTCAACAAAGAAAAGGGAAACCAATTAACACAGACACAGAAGATAAT
>NW_006921730.1:8304581-8306598 GCF_000298275.1 Orycteropus afer afer
AAAAAAAAAAAGTTACTTACAAAGGACAACCAGTAAAAATAAACTCTGATTTCTCAGCAGAAACCATGCAAGCAAGAAGGCAATGGGATGATATATATAAAATCCTGAAAGAGAAAATTTTTCAACCAAGAATTATACACCCAGCAAAATTGTCCCGCAAATATCATGGTGAAATTAGGAGATTTCCAGATAAGCAGAAATTAAGGGAATTTGTTAAAACCCCAGACCAACCTTACAAGAGATGCTAAAGGGAGTCCTTTGAAAAGAGACACAAAAATAGCAAACAACAACTGACTGACCATTAATACACAAGATGACATAACCTAGAAACCACAGCAATGGACATATCCAAAGTAAAATAAGCTTACAAGATTATAAACAGGGAACCAGATACATCAATTGGCAAATGAGACAACTACAAACCAAAAAGAGGGAAAATACCATATAGTTACAGAACTTCTAAATGGTGAGGAAGTCAAGAGAGTTGCAAGATAGAATGGACTGTTCTAAACTTGGGGAGAAAAGTATAAATCACAGGGTAACCACAGAGAAAAATGATAAACCTTCACATCATGATAAAAAAGAGGAAAAACACAAATATCCACCAAATACTAAAAGAACAGCAACAAAGGAAATGATAGCATGATTCATAAACATAATGAGCTCAGCACAGAAAATAATATGGAACAAAGAAACTAGGGACCCCATGAAAAAACACATAACAAAATGACAGCAACCAATTCATATTTGTTGATAATTGGATTAAATGCGCCACTCAAGAGACGCAGAGTTGCAGATTGGATAAGAAAACAAAACCCACCAATATGCTCTCTACAAGAGACACACCTTAGAGACAAAGACAAAAATAGACTAAAAATCAAAGGTTGGGAAAAGATATATCAAGCAAATGGCAACTGTAAAAGAGCAGGAGTGGCAATATTAATTTCTGATCAAATTGACCTTAAGACAAAAACCACCATACAAGACAAGGAAGGACATTAGATAATGATTAAAGTATCAATTGAACAGGAACATATAACCATGATAAATATCTATGGACCCAATGAAAGCACTCCAAAATACATAAATGAGATTTTACAGGAGTTGAAAAGGCAAATAGATGACTCCACAGTCATAGTTGTTGTTTTGTGTGGTCAAGTCAGACCCGACTCATAGTGACCCCTCCTTGGGTTTCTGAGGCAGTATCACTATGGAAGTAGATTGCCCAACCTTCCTTCTCAGGAGTGGCTGGTGGGTGTGAACCACCAGCCTTCTGGTTAGCAGTCAAGTGCCTTAGGCACTACACTACAAGAGCTCCTCACAGTCGTAGTAGGAGACTTTACTGCACCACTTTCATGAAATATAGAAAAGCTAGAAAGAAACTCAACAAAGATACAGAAGATCTAAACAATACAATCCACCAACTTGATCTTATAGACATCTACAGAGCACTTCACCCAACCACAGCACAAGACACATTCTTTTCCAGTGCACATGGAACATTTTCCATGATAGACCATATGTTAGACCACAAAGCAAGCCTTCATAAATTTAAAAACATTGAAATACTGCAAAGCATCTTCTCAGACCATAATGCTATCAAATTAGAAATCAACAATAGGAAGATCAATGGAAAAAGAATAAACACATGTAAACTGACAACACCCTTCTTAGGAAAGACTGGGTAAGAGAAGAGATAAAAATTGAAATTCAAAAATTCCTTGAATCAAATGAGAATGAAAACACAACATACCAAAATCTTTGGAACACAGCAAAAGCAGTGATCAGAGGTCAATTTACAGCAATGAATGCACACATCAAAAAAGAAGAAAGAGCCAAAATCAACACTTTAAATCAACGTCTCCAACAATTAGAAAAAGAACAGCAAGAAAAGCCTACAGTCACCAGAAGAAAGGAAATAATAAAGATTTGAGCAGAAATCAATGAAACAGAAAATAGAAAGGCAACAGAAAAAATCAACAAGACCAGAAGTTGGTTTTTTGAAAAGATTAATAAA
>NW_006921730.1:8306698-8312422 GCF_000298275.1 Orycteropus afer afer
CATGAGACAAAGTATATGTGAACTGCTGTATGAAAAGTGAATTTACTCTGTAAATCTTCACCCAAATCCTAATAAAAAAAAAAGAAAATCATCAATCAGAAGAAAACCAGAGGCTGACTGTGGAATAGGCCATCAATTGCTCATATACAAGTTCAAGTTGAAGCTGAAGAAAATTATAACAAGTCTACAAGAACCATAACATGACCTTGAATCCTACCTGAATTTGGAGACCATCTCAAGAACAGATTCGTCGCATTGAACCCTAATGATCAAAGACCAGATGATTTGAGGATGATATCAAGGACTTCATACATGAAGAAAGCAAAATGGCAATAAAAGAAACAAAAGACCAAAATGGATGTCAGAAGAGACTGAAAAACTTACTCTTGAACATAGACTAGCTAAAGCCAGTGGAAGAAATAATGAACTGAAAGAGCTGAACAGATTTCAAAGGGCAGCTTGAAAAGATAAAGTAAAGTATCATAATGAAATGTGCAGAGATCTGGAGTTAGAAAACCTGAAGTGATAACACAGTTGGCATTTCTTAAGGGGAAACAACTAAAGAAAAAATCCAAGCCTTGAGTTGCAATATTGAAGGATTCTATGGGGAAAAATTTGAATGACACAGAAAGCATCTTCAAGGGAAGATGGAAACAATACATAATCATTGTACCAAAAAGAATTGGTAAATGTTCTACCATTTCAGGAGACAGCATATGCTCAAAATATGCCAGTATTGAAGGAAGAAGTTCAGGCTGCACTAGAGGCATTGGCAAAAAGCATGACTCCAGGAAATGACAGAATACTCATTGAGATATCTCACCAAATGGATGCAACCCTATAAATGCTCATTTGTCTATGCAAGAAATTTAAAAGAAAGTACCAGGCCAACTGAATGGAAATGATCCCTATTTGTGCCCATTCCAAAGAAAGGTGATCCCACAGAATGTGGAAATTATTCAACAATGCCATTGATATCACCCAGAAGTAAAATTTTGCTGAAGATAATTAAGAAAAAAAAATGGTTGCAGCAGTGTATTGCTAGTGAACTCCCAGTAATTCAAGCCAGATTTAGAAGAGGATGTGGAATGTGGAATATCATTTGTGGTAGTTAAGGTTATGTGTCAACTTGGCTGGGCCTGGTTTTGAGTTACTGGGCAGCTGGATATAGTTATTCCTCATGATGAGATTAGTAATCAACTCCATGGTGGAATCTACTGGAGCAGCTGAGTAGTTGCCTTAGGGATGTGGTCTGCTTCTAGTATACAAGAAGCAGCTTTGAGGAAGGTCCAGTGGGTTGAGAGAAAGAGGCAGAGCTGAAGCCCAGGATCCAGTCAGTGGCTTTTACCAAGCCTCTAGAGCTTGGCACTTTGAACTCGGACGTCTAGCCTTCAAAACTGTAAAAGAATAAACTCCTGTTTGTTAAAAGCATTTGCCTGTGGTATTATCTGTTAGAGCAGCACTAAAAGTAACCAAAACATTTTTGTTGATGTTAGATGGATCTTGGCTCAAAGCAGAAAATACCAGAAAGATGTTTACTTGTGTTTTATTGACCATGCAAATTCATTCAACTTTGTGGATCATAACAAATTATGGATAACATTGCAAAGAACAGGAGTTCCGGAATACTGAATTGTGCTCACGTGGAACTTGGTTGACTGGCAAATCAAAAAAGTTGTTTATTGGATTGGTAACAACTTAGCCAAAGTTTTGGAGATACATTACAAGGCATTGTGCTCAACTGTGTCTTCCTTTTTTCTTTTTTAAGTGAATGATTTGTTGAATCTGATACTCTAGTTAAAATTATCCAGTTAGCTGGACAATGAAAAAGGAAGATCAAAGAAGAATCAATATATTTGAATAGTGCTGTAGGTGAAGAATCTTGACTATGCTCTGGACTGACAGAAGAATGAACAAATCCTGTTGGAGGAAGTACAGCTACAATGTTCCTTAGGAGCGAGGATGGCAAGACATTGTCAAGCTTTCTTTGACATGACATTAGAAAAGATCAATTACTAGAAAAGAACATCATGTTTGGTGGAGTGTCAGCAAAAACAAAAGAAATCTGCTATGAAATGGATTGGTGTAACCTATGTCACAAAGGCCTCAAACATACCAAAAATTGTGAGAATGATGCAGAACCAAGCATTGTTTCACTCCATTGTACACAAAGGTCTCCATGTGTCAGATCAGACTCCACTAACTAACATCAACTAACATCAACAACAACAATTAAAATTACAGTGTCACAAATATGGAAGGGATATTTAGTATGCTGAATGACAGAACCAAAGATCTGCAGAACAAAACAGATTAAATCAAATTGTCAGAAACTAATATGATGAACTGTAATAAAAAAATAAATAAGATGTCTTACATTTCAGTTCACGAAATCAATAGCTTATAAACAGAGTTCTTATGAAATAATATTTCATGTGAAAAATGGCCTAGATTTTTAATTGATTGAATATTCAGTATAACCAAAGAGTTGACAGAAGAACAAATGCAATTTAGTTGTGAATAAGAAATTTTAGTGACCAGATCACAGATGATAATAGTTCTGTTGTAACTATGCAATGACCATCTGCAGCCCATCCATCCACCATACACTTATCTAGCACCAACCAGAAGAAGGTGATCAGTGCTACATGATAATAAAGGCAGACAAGCATTGAGGGAGGGGCTTTTTGTCTAATATTTTAATCATTGTTTGTATTTAATTTTAGTTCCACATTTTTGAGATATGGATGAGCTGGAGCATAACTGGATATAAACCCATAATCAAAATCACTGCTGCTGAGTGAATTCCAACTCACAGTGACCCTATAGAACAGAATAAAACTGCCTTTAAGATTTCCAAGCTTGGAAATCTCTATTGAAGTAGACTTCCTCATCTTTCTCCCACGGAGTGACTGGTGGGTTCAAACTACTGATCTTTTGATTAACAGCTGAATACCTTAACTACGGTGCTATCAGGACTCCCTGTAAAGCTTACAGCCTTGGAAACCCTGTGGGGACAGTTCTACTCTCTCCTATAGTTTTGCTGTGAATTGGAATCAAGTCTATTTTTTTTTTGTATTTATTTCAATATTTGTGCTCTATTATAAAGTTGTAAGGTTTATAAATGTTTAAATATCGAAGAAATTGATGGATAAAAATCCTTCATAACAACGCTGCCAGGAAAGTGTTATTTTATTGATTTATTTATTTTGGAAGGTGTGGTAGTTAAGTTTGTGTGTCAACTTGGCTGGGCCTAGTTGAGTGGCTGGACAACTGGATGTAGTTATTTCCCATGGTGAGACTGGTAATGAACTCTGTGGTGGAATCTATGGGAGCAGCTGTGTAGCTGCTTTAGGGAGTGGTCTGCTCCCAGTACATTGGAAGCAACTTTGAGGAAGGTTTCCAGCTTTTTGGCATACTTGATGCAAAAGGATGGAAACGACCTACATGCCCATCAACAGGAGAATGGATAACCAAACCATGGAACATATGCACAATAAAATACTATGTAGCACTAAAGAATAATGTAGAATATGCAAAAACATGGTGTAACATGGATGAACTTGGAGGACATTATGCTGAGTGAAATAAGTCAATTATAGAAGGGCAAATATAGTATTAGTTCATTGTTGTAAAAAGTCAAGAAAAGGTTTGTATATGGAAGGAAACTTTCTTTGTTGGTTACCAGGGGTGGGTGAGGAGGGGAGGGAACACTGCAAAAAAAAAAAAAGCATTGATCTAGCTTTTTTGGCACGCTTGAACTCTGGATGTAGTTGAGTCTTCATTCAGCAGCCTGCTATGCTCTGCCGATCTTGGGACTTTTAATAGATTTGAATCAATGGCCTGCCATGTGATTTGGTAATATCGAGACTGTGCCTTTTCACTTGTTGACTTTGGGTTTGTCAGCCTCAGCAACTAGCAGCTGTATGAGTGAACAGATGCCTCTAGCTTCAGTGGGCTGGGAGTAAGAGGCAGAGCTGAAGCCCAAGATCAAGGGGCTTTCACCCAGTGCCTAGAGCCTGACACCTGGAAATCAGACTTCTAACTCCCAAAATTGTAAGAGAATAAAGCCATCCCATTTGTGGTATTTTCTATTAGAGCAGAACAAGGGAACCAAAACAGAAGATGAAAAACAAAATCTAAGAGAGGTTAAATGACCTACTGACAGTCACATAGTGGCAGAGCTAGAATATGAACTTATGTCTGTTTGACTCTAAAATTCCACACTCTTTCCAATGTGCCATTCATCCTGTTGTATTCAAATAAATGCTTTCCTTTTCAGATTTATTAATATAAGAATACAAAAACTCATAGGATACAAACACTTAAAATACATTCAATTATACTTATGGACTCTTTGATATTGAAAAAAATTATAGTAAACAAAATTATAAAATGTGACATATCAGGAAATCCTGGGTATTATATGTCTAACATTTTTTCCTCCTAAGTTGTTCCCTACAGTCTGAAGCTTTATTACATATAATGCTAGAAATTATAGCTTTCTTAATAAATACAGTTTTGTGGCTGAATAGAATATCACTAAATGTAAACATAATATATTCTAAAGAAAACATAAATCATCCACTTTCAATAGGCTCAAGGGAATAGTGATAAGAAATGACTTCTTATGGTAAAGAATGTGTGCCTGTCTATAAAAAATTTATAAAAGATAAAATGCACAGAGAAACCATTAGTATTATAGATTGCATATTTCCTTTTAGGGGAGCTCTGGTGGCATAGTGCCTAAGGCATTTGACTGCCAATTAGAAGGCTAAGAGTTCAAACCCACTAGCCACTCCTCAGAAGGAAGATTGGGCAATCTACTTCCACAGTGATACCACCTCAGAAACCCAAGGACGGGTTGCTATGAGTTGGGATCAACTTGACGGCAGTGAGTTTGGTTTGGGTTTGGTGTTTCCTTATAGATATAGTCTCTAGTGCTAAAGCCTTCTATCTAAAGTCACCGAAATAGCCACTTCTATAGTGTCAAATATTTCAATTAAAAAAACATGAATAGAATTCTGGTAAGATGATGGAATAGGCAGAAAGACTGCACAGACCCTCTTCAGCAAAGAAAAGGGGAACTAATTAACACAGAGACAGAAGATCATCCTGGACCCCTGAGCTTTGAAGGGAAGGATATAGAAGAAGTGAACTAAACTCCACCTAGCAGAAGAATTTGCATGAAAATACCAAAAAAGGAGACATATGAAGCTGCAGTCTGGCAGTGATCCTGATGGCACAGACAGCTTGGAGATTGTCAAGTAGTGGTAGGACCTAAGAATTAACCTAAAAATCAGCCTTGCTAGCCAGGGACTGCACGAAGGACCACTCTGGTGGCTGGTGAATAAAAGGGGAAGCAGCAAAGAGGAACACAGGCGGAGCTGTGGACTTTTGCCTGTCCACAGGGTGGAGCCAGTTTGAATTTTTACAAGTGGTTTGACCATTTTGGATATTTAAAGCAAGAGTGTTCACCCATATTCCAGGGACTTCAGATCAGGCTCCACTTGCTGGGAATCACAAGGACATTCTGGATGCTGACCACTGGAAAGGTGTGACACTTTCCTTGTTAATCTTATACCCCATACCCTGTTGGTGAACAGAGGTGTGGCCATCCCTCACTCCCACCCACCTTCTAGGGTGACAGGAACTCCATCCCAGTCTGTGTGCTTGATCGGAGCCTGGGTGCCCTGTACTGTTTTTTTTTTTTTTTTTTTTTTT
>NW_006921730.1:8315923-8323675 GCF_000298275.1 Orycteropus afer afer
CACAACAGAACCAACTGAAATAAAAAGGATAATATCAGGATACTATGAAGAACTATACTCCAACAAATTTGAAAATCTGGAAGAAATGGACAGACTTCTAGAAACACAACACCTAGCTAAACTAACACAGACTGGTATGGGAAAGTTGAACAGATCCATAACAAAAGAAGAAATTGAACAAGTCATCAAAAAATTACCAACAAAAAAAAGTCCTGGTCCAGATGGTTTCACTGGAGAATTCTACCAAACCTTCCGAGAAGAACTGATACCATCCCTACTCAAACTATTGAAAACATAGAAAAGGATGGAATCCTCCATAACTCATTTTATGAAGCAAGCATAACCTTGATACCAAAAGTAGGCAAAGATGCCACTCAAAAGGAAAACCACAGACCAATATCCCTCATGAAAATAGATGCAAAATCTTCAACAAAATCCTAGGCAATAGATTGCAACAACATATCAAGAAAATCATTGATCATGACCAAGTGGGGTTCATATCGGGTATGCAGGGATGGTTCAACATTAGAAAAACAACCAATATCATCCACCACATAAATAAAACAAAGAAAAAGAACCACATGATCATATCATGATGCAGAAAAGGCATTTGATAAAATCCAACACCCATTCCTGATCAAAACTCTCAGCAAAATAGGAATAGAAGGGATATTCCTCAACATAATAAAGGGCATGTATCAAAACCAACAGCCAACATTATTCTCATTGTTCTTAAACTGAAACCATTCCCCTTGCAAACAGGAACCAGACAAGGATGTCCTCTATATCACTTCTATTTGACACTGTACTGGAAGTCCTAGCCAGGGAAATAAGGCAATCAAAGAAAATCAAAGGCATCCAAATTGATAAGGAAGAAGACAAACTGTCTATATTTGCTAATGATATGAGCCTATATCTAGAAAACCCAAAAGACTCAGTAAAAAATTTACTGGAACTAAATGAGAGATTTAGCATTATGGTGGGGTACAAGATCAACACCCCAAAATCAGTTTGATTCCTCTACACGAGCAAAGAGATTGCTGAAAAAGAAATAAGGAAATCAATACCATTTATAATGTTGTTGTTGTTGTTGTGTGCCATTGAGTGGGACCCATCTCATAACGACCCCTCCTTGGGTTTCCAAGGTGAAATCACTATGGAAGTAAATTGCCCAACCTTCCTTCCAAGGAGTGGCTAGTGGGTATGTTCTTGGTCACAGCTAGCTACCCAGAGGGAGCAAGTAGTTGAACTTGTGGGCTTTGGACCATAGTCACAGGGGACATCAAGCTCAATTGGCATAACATACTACACAAAACATTGTTCTACCTCCTACTTCGACGAGTAGCGACTGGGATCTTAAAAGCTTGGAAGCAGCCATCTAGATGTAATGATGTGTCTCTCCTCATGCAGAGCAAAGAAGAATGAAGAAACCAAAGATTCATGGAAACAATTAGTCCTAGCAACTGATAACACTCTGCGATCTACAGCCTATACAACTATGAGACCAGAAGAACTAGATTGTGACTGGGTAGCTACCACTGTAAACCACTCGGAGGGGGATCTATGGAGGAGATCCTGGATAGAGAGGGAGAACAATGTGGAACAAAACTCAAAATCATTTGGAAAAAAAAAAAAAAAAAAGGCAGACCAGGTTTGCTAGTCTGATAAAACCTGATGGAACCACTGAGACTATGGCCCCTAGCTGCCCTTCAGATCTGGAATTAAACCCATACCTGTGGCTTCCAGCCAAACAAAAGAAGACATATGAGCTGAACATTTACCTGAGGTAAATACACTCCTTGGAGAGAACAATCAAGGGAGAAAGAAGGGTTGTTTATGCAAAGGGAGATAGCTCAGGGGGCAGGAGTGCATGGAGGGATGGACACAGGGAAGAGGTAACTATCGGGAGGAAGTGGAAGAGGAGCTGTTGCATTGGGGTAAATTGTAGTCAATATCATGAGACAAAGTGTATGTGAATTGTAGTATGGAAAGTGAATTTGCTCTGTAAACTTTCACCCAAATCACACACACACAAAACAAAAATCCAACAAATAATACTTTTGAATATCCTACTCCCAAACCCAAAGCACCAAGCTGTCATAAAATTGAAGGGAAATTGTGAGAATCTCAGAGCAGATTTTAATGTCTTTATTATATATGAAATTATATTGGTAATCATTTCTCTTAAAATGAGACAACATTGCATGCACTTTTGTACATATGCTTCAAACACCTACACACCCACACACCATTACCACCATCAACATAACATCAACATAACATAACAACAAAAAAGAAAAAAAACTTTTAAACAATGCACTATTCTTTAACTCCTGGAGCTCTTGTACTGCTGGAAAAGAATTATGTTTGGTGTATGTTTGGTATTTAGTTTGGTATTTGGCTGTTTGCTTCTTAGAGGGAGCAGGTTTTTGGTTTTGCAGGTGTTTGATTGAGTTTAAGCTTAATATGATCCGGTGGCTGGAAACATAACTGCTGAGCTAACAGCCAGCACTGACGTGTCTTTAGCTGGGAGAGATTCACACAGGGGTTAGGCTCGAGTGCTGGCTGGGAGTGGCCAGTAAGGAAGACAAGTATTTTAAAACATCTTCAGGCCTTTTTTTCTCCCATACCCCTTTCCTGTAAGACATCTAGATCAATGGATGAAACTTTATAATTACTTTTCATTTTCTTTGACTTTTATTATCTCCTGTCTTACAGCCTGGATCTGACTAAACTTTAAATGAAAGATTTATATGGCTAAGAATGAAAACTTTACCAGAGACTTCCTGATTTCAAGCCTTGACTTTGACACTTTATTCGATCAACAGGCATTTTTCTAAGCACTGGGATGTAGCAGTAAGAAAAAAAAAAATAGACAAAAAATTTCTGCTTCACAAACTATTTACTAGCTTTAGTACATTAACCATTCTTTTACTCAATTTCCTCTTAAATAGAGATTATAATGAAATCAAATTCTTGGGGATGCTTCGAGGGTTAACTGAGATGATGCATGTAACACTCGCAGGTAAGAACAGGACTTAGAGAAAGCATTTAATAAATGTTAGCTATTATATTAACATGAATATTTTGTTGTTGTTGTTGTTGCTATTATATTAACAACAGACTGCTGTGCCTAACTCAAGCCATTGCATTTTCATGCCCCTTGGAACTGAGAATGGCCAGATTTCATTTCACCTAGTTTGGTCAGGTTGTCAGAAGGGACCATTCCCTGGAGAAGGATACCATACTTGGTAAAGCGGAGGATCAATGACACAGGAGAAGGCCCTCAACAAGATGGATTGACATGGTGGTTGCAACGACGGGCTCAGGTATAGCAAGGATTGTGAGGCTAGCACAGGACTGTGTAGTGTTTTGTTCTATTGTACACAGGGTCACTATCAACTGGAGCCAACTCAATGTCATCCAACAACAACAAGCTATTATATTTAGGACTTTGTTTTTGTTTTTTTTGGTTGTTGTTGTTTTATTGTGAAGTTCAACAGAGACTAACACTCAATAGCATTTGCATATAAATCCTTTTTTCAGCTCTGCCTTCAGAAGAGTCCAAACTTAGACACAGCCCTTTGTTAATGATATGTGCACCACTTGTTTGTACTTGAATAATTTTATGAATCTTTGGATGGTAAGAAATTCTTTATTTTAATGTAGGCCAATTTTATAATCTTTATGTTAAGTGGCTTTGCGTCCTAATTATGAAAAGCTTCACCACTCCAATGTCTTGAAAACTTTCTATTTTCTTATGAATTTATTTTTTAATTCTCATATTTAGTGTGACAGTCCATCTGGAATTGATTTTTGTGTATGGTGAAAAGTAAGTGTCTTATATTTTACATTAAAAAAATCAAAACAAAACAGTTGCCTTTTAGTCAATTCTGCCTCATGGAGACCTCAAGTGTGCAGACTAAAATTGTTCCATAGTGTTTTCTATTAAACTTTCAAAAACTCCAAACTCACTGCCATTGAGTCAATTCTGACTCATAGCAATGCTCCTTGGGTTTCTAGGACTGTAAATCCTTTCAGAGGCAAACTGCCTCATCTTTCTTCCACAGGGTGGCTTATGGGTTCGAACTATCAACCTTTTGGATAGCAGTCAAATGCCTTAACCATTAAAACCACCAGAGCTTCCTCCTATTTAACTTTAGGAAGAATTGATTCCAACAATTTGCATGAGTCAATGGAAAATTCACTTTTTTTTTTTTTTTTTTGGTCTTTTCAAACATGACATGGAAACTAAGAGACTGAAAAATACTTCCACTGATGAAATACTCAAAGTTCAGTCAATATGTCCATACCTAGAAGCAAGGTTGGGCAATCTACTTTGGTAGTGAGACTTCCTCAGTAACCCAAGGAGGAGTCGCTATGAGTTGGGTCTGACTTGACGGCACATAACAACAACAGCAACAGATCATCATGGCTTACATATGAAAAATTTTTTTAAAAAAAATATTTATTTGCAAACTACTACTCTGGGATCCCTAATGAGAACTGTAGTAGAATAAAGTGAGTTCATTACTCTTAATTCAAATTAGCAAGTTTCATCTCATCCAGTGCAGTTTAGGGGAACAATAAGAATTGATGGGCCTTTGAGAAAGGGTGATTTTAAGAACTTACATGCTAATTCAAGTGAATAATGTTATCATAAGTATAACAATTATATTATCTGAATTCCAGTATGGACATATTACCTAATTATTAAGAATGTATTTATGGTATTGTCATGGATTGAGTTATGTCCTCCCAAAATATGTGTCAGTTTGGCTGGGCCATGATTCTCAGTGATTTGGCAGTTATGTAGTGACGTAATCATCCCCATGATGTGATCTGTTGTGATCAGCAAATCAGTTGTAAGGGGATTATGGCAGGATGCAACATTCTTACTCATATCACAGCCCTGATCCAATGTAAGGGGAGTCTCTTTGGGGTGTGGCCTAGATCATATTTTATCTTACAAGAGATAACAGTAGAGAAAAGTGAGCAAAGAAGGAGGGACTTCAATACTACCAAGAAAGAAGAGCTGGGAGCAGAGCACATCCTTGGAACCAAGGTTCCGTGTGTTGAGAACCTTCTAGACCAAGGGGAAGACTGATGCCAAAACACATATAGATCTCCAAGGAATGCTAGGGTCAAAGCTGTTTAAAGGAAACAAGGACCTTTCTCCAAAATGGACTGAGAGAGAAAACTTTCCTGTTGAGCTAGTGTCCTAAATTTTGGTCTTCCAAACTCCTAAGCAGTGACAGAATAAATTTCCATCTCTTAAAGCTATCCACTTGTGATATTTGTTATAGCAGCACTGGATAACTAAGATACGGATTAGTCTTAAAAATACAGGAATTATAGTCACTGGAAATAAACATTAGCATTATCACATTCTAAGCTGGCATCATTCTATCACCCCATGTATGCTGTTACTTCTCCCTCCTGTACCCATGGCTGATATGAAGGCACTTGTGACACTCTTCACTGCTGAGTGTGATGTGGTCTCACAACAACTCAGTTGGAGTTGGCACACATCAAGAAAGCTCTTTGTCTTCTGGTTTAGGTGTAGTTGTGGTGACCTTTTGCTTGGTTGGTACTATGTAGAAATGGTGAGGCAATTGACCAGTGGCACAAAAATTTTATTTGAAATATGACAAGAACACGTAAAGCCTTCTCAAACATACACTCTCTGTACTCACTTTTATTGATTTAAATGGAAACAAGGCATCCAGAAGAAACCTAGACTGAATCTCCAGTGAATCTGAAAGTCTGCATGGTTTTCATTTTTTTCCATTTGAGCATAGTCCTCATCCTCCAGAAATTTTTATTTAATAAGAGGAAAAAATATACAAACTAATAACTATCAGGCAAAGTAGAAGGCAAAAAAGGCCCATGACAATGGTTAGATTGATAAGAGAAGGAAGATGTTCCCTTCTATCTGAGATGATCAAGAAAGGCTAACATTTTATTTGTTTTCTATTTTTCCCATTTGATTTTGTCCCTCAGTTCCTCTTTGACCCTCTTCTTTTGAATTAATTAGAGTTTATTTTTTAGTATTTAATCTTAACTCCTCTACCATATTTTTAGCTGTATCTCTTTATCTTTTTAAGTGCTTGTTGAAGTGATTAGATTATGCATTCTTAAAATTATCATTATCTGTTTAAATTAAAGATTCACTCTAGAGAAGAAACTAATAGTGCTATGGTCTAATCACTGTGTTAAATACCTAACATATTTTACATAATATGTCTTATTTCTTTTCTTTGGAGAAAAGATTGCAGTTGTCAGACTTCACATTTGTTGGTTCTATAATCGATGCCGATGGAAGCAGCAATCAGGATATCAGACGATGTATAGCACTGGTCAAGTCGACTGCAAAAGACCTCTTTCAAGTGCTGAGGAGCAAAGATGTCTCCTTGAGGACTAAGGTGCACCTGGCATGAGCCATGGTATTTTCATTTGCCTCATATGCATGTGAGAGCTGGACAATGATAAAGAAGACCTAAGAAGAATTGATGCTTTTGAGTTGTAGTGTTGGCTAAGAATGCTTAAAGTACCATGGACTGCTAGAAGAACTAACAGATCTGTCCTGGAGGAAGTGGAGCTGAGATGCTCCTTGGAAGTGAGAATGGCCAGACTTTGTCTCACATACTTTGGTCATGTAATCAGAAGAGACCATTCCCTGGAGAAGGACGTCATGCTTGGTAAGCTGTGGGGCCGTCGAAAGAGGGGAAGGCCCTCAACAAGATGGAATGACACAGTGGCTGCTGTGATAGGCTCAAGTATAGCAGGGATCATGGAGCTGGCCCTGAACCGAGTGCTGTTTCATTCTGCTGTTCATAGGGTTGCTATCAGTCGGAGACAACTCGATGGCACCTAACAACAACAACAACAACATTTCTTTGTACTCATAAAGACACAAAGAAATTTGCTTATTATCCTTACCTTGCATGTAAGGAACAGAATTTAGTGGAGTAACTTAAAAATAAAAGTTGCTGAGCACAATAATGAGTAGAGTCAGGTGGGTAGACATTTCCTGGAGGAGGTAAGTTTTGAGTTTGATTTTGGGGACAGAAAGGAAAGCAGAAAGTTTTGAAACTGCATAATATTTCTTCCATGAATCATCAGAAAATTGCTGTGTTGTCTGTCTAAAGTATTCACCTGCAAAAATGGTGTCCACTGGAAAAAGCTCCTGTGTTTAACTTGCAAAGAACTTAATGGATGTTTGGTAATGCTGAAGATGATGGAGATGACTTATGGCTGGTAGAGCTAAGGTTGTCTATTTAAATGCAGGCTATAATTAAAAGCTAGGTTCAATTTTTTCTATACTGATAAGCATCTTTGCTACATTAAATAGATTCTAGTGCAAAAACTTCAAAGTTCTACTTTTTATTGGAAAATCTTTAGATTATGTTAAACTTTCCTCTTACTCATCACACATTCCAATTTGCCTTGTTCTTAATTCATTTATCCAACCCTAATTAAACCATTAAAAAAATCTTTCCATTCTCTCTCTCTACCATTTTACAAGTAGTCTTCAATTTTATTTCTATTTACTCCACTACCACTCTTATTACATTCTCTCAGATAATTTTTAATTCTCTGGGATTCATTTTTGTCCTCTGTAAAATGGAATAATTGGTTTATTTATGACTTTCAGATTGTTTTTCTTGATCCTAGGGATTCTGGTAGCGTAGTGCCTAAGACACTTGACTGCTAACCAGAAGGCTGGTGGTTCAAACCCACCAGCCACTC